>NC_064639.1:96240890-96552802 GCF_023864345.2 Schistocerca serialis cubense
ACCTGTAAAAAAGCAAATGATGATGGGTTAAACAGTATTAATATAAAGGAACTCAATTTCAACAACCCTGAGGGCTTGAAGGTATAGCTCTCTGGATATGAGATTCTGTGGCTTTATGAAAAGTGGAAGAAATTCTCACCAACAGTTGGTTCATTCAAAAATAATGTGCCTCCCATTCTTAAATTATCCTCCAGCTTTGTATGACACGCTATATACATCTCTTCTAACAGCATTGAAAAATACGCATAAAACATGGTCAAAAGTGGTGTTTTGTCACTTTTGATCAGCTACTTTATTTGAAGGCAATGGATAATGTAAGAAGTGTGACAGTGATTCAGAACATGTCACTGTATGATTAGGTAGGTTTCACCTTCTACTGTCCTCCTCGGGTTGCATCGGTATAATAATGGTAGGAAGTGGCTTGAGACACCGTCTGCAATATTTGCTGAAAAGAGTTTGGATAAAGTTTTGAGTGGGCATGAGTATGCTCAAGCAGTAAGAGGAATTATTGCTTCGCCATAACAGACCATCAGTATTTACATGCCATGAAAATGAAGATTACATATATGTGATAAACAAGTTTGAAAATGTGATTTGCAGCAATGAAACATGAGGAAAAATAGCTAATTATGTGTGCATACTATAGCATGGTTATGCACACAAAACAGTTCACTGAAGCAGAGTGTAGTGGAAACCTGACTTTGATAAAATTTTCTTAATGGTTTTTAAATGCATACTTCCAAGCTGCTTGTCATTTCCTGTATGGTAAAAGTGCTCACCATTTCTTAAAGAGATTACCACATTGGGAGACTGAATGGATGCTTCTGAATTCAACAAATTTATGGCTGAACACTACGCCACCATTCGGTGGTATATGGTCTGATACGACAACAAAGCAAACTTTAATGAAAGTGAAAAGTGGTTTAACTCACGGACATGGGTTTTCCAGACTCTGTGCTCACAAAGTACACTTCAGGAATGGAATCCTTACAGAATATTTGTCAAAAATTGAAGAGTTCTGTGATATATCATCACAAACAAGTGAGCAATATGTGGATTTAAGAGCTTCACACAGAGATCAAAATGCAGCAGACAGTGACAAACTGAAAGACTGGCTGTTAAAACATCAAATTTTCCAAATTGTAATATGCTTATGTTGGCAAGTAGTGGAATAATTGGTGATGAATTGGTAAATTGTCATGAGGCATTAGTAGAAAGAATTAAGGGATCACTAGAATTAAAGGAGAGAACTTTAAAAGCATCTCATTTCAATGCAACCTCAGGCTTACAGCACTTTCATCCTGCACTACGGCTCTCAAGATAGGGAAGAAGAGGATTCCTACGATTAACATTGTTTCAAAGACTGTTTGTCATAAAGCAATCTTACAAAGACTTGAAGTTCTGTATCTCATCTGAACTTTGCCATACCTCATGTTGTCATTCACGGAAGGTGGTCTCAATAAGCGTACAAAATCGTCTCTCTATGATGCATTCACACATCTCCAACAGATGAAGTACCCAAAATAAAAAGCTTTGTGATGGATGGTGGTCACCTGATCAACGAGGTTGTTTGGTACATCAAAGGAAAGTTTGGGGTCATCTGTATGAAATATGAAACCTATTTGAGAAAGCACTATAGATCCGAAATCCCAGTTATATTCAATGGCTATCCAAGTGGTGCTTCACAAAGGAGAACGAAGTCTTCTGAAAGATCTCATCATTTAAAGACATCATGTTCTTCATCAGGTGTCATTTCTGATGAAGATACAAATGCTGTAGTCCCACAGGAGCAGATTCTTACAAATGAAAACAACAACAAACCACTCAATTTTGATGCTAATGTGGAAATCTGAGGATGTAGGTATTCACGTGCTACAGGCAGAGGAAGATTCATTAATTGCGGAAACAGCTATTCCCCAAGTTGGTGAGTCTGACAGTGTGGCACTTGTGAATGATGACACTGAAGTTCTTGTTCTTCTAATGGATCAAGGAAACAACAACAACAACTTGTGCCTCCACAAACTGGGAAGAGGGGAATCAGCAAGGTGCTGATTTGTTGAACCCTCAGGTTCTCAAGATGTAGTAGCATGGGCAAGCAAACAGGTAATGTAAGCACTGTAATGGAATTCCAACTGTGTGACTTTGGCTGAACTCAGGTACAAGCTTTTTGTAAAGTCTGCCCCAAGAAAATCTTTCAAACCTGGAAAGCTACCACCAACAACAGGTGCAGCAGGGCGGTGCTCACTGCGATACTACCATAAAGTGCAATGTTGGCTGGGGAAGAAAACTGATCCATGACAGTCGGGCTGAAAGAGAAACTTATCAGGATTGTTTCCCATGGTGATGACAAAAGATGCAGCATCACACATACTACTGATGATGGTTTTCTATGTGTGCAAAACAGGATGCACAGCTATACGTGGATGTCATAAATCTGGACTGAACTGTTCCTCAATGTACAAACACTTTTGGGGCTTATCTCGCAGGAATGCCCCAGAAATTGCTCAACAAGGATGAGGAAGAGAACGAAGATATGTTGGTGAAGATGGTGCACTGGATTGTGAAGACTGGACACTGTACCAGGATGTGCCACAGTCTCCCAAACAACCTAGATGAAACTGAAATGTGATAAAATGTGAATCTCTGGCATTTAAATGATGAGAGATTCAGCACCACACACACTACTGAAGATGGTTTCCTGCGCATGCAAAACAGGATGCACAGAAATATGCGGATGTTGCAAATATTGACTGAACTGTTCCTCAGCATGCATAATGTTGTCACGCCCTTTTATTTGTTCATTTGTAAGAAATTTTATATTACCCACATATAAATACATATTGAACATTACTAGTACTTGGTTTCCATTTTAGCAATCCACTCTTGCAAATTAAGGCATGGTTGAAAATAAATAAAAATACACATGAATGAAGCCACATGTGCTCATTAGAGAGCCATCTTCTCACAGGAAATTTCAATTCATTGAATAAAGTTGATTCATAAAAAAAAAGAAACGAAAATGACAAAATGGAATTACTTTGGCTTTCAAATGTATGAATGCTTAATAGTGCCTAAAACAGAAAAACTAGATGCTTTTGTACCATGAAACTTTGTGATCTACAACTTTGATAACTTGACATTTTTCATGTGGAGTAACCATTTTTGAGTTACAGGTATTGGATTTAACTTTTTAGCCCAGTTGGTAAAAATGAACAAATTTTGGTGATTGATTCTGACCAAACAACTGCACTGATTTTGACATAAACGTAGGTCATTCAGTGCAAAATTTAATGATCTTTCATTATGGTAATGGTAACATTACTTGGTTTCCAAGTAACAGACAAAAATGTGAAAACATGCCAAAATTTAGAATGTCCACACTTGGAAATGATTGTGATAACAGCCGCGTGTAAAAAGTCGCATCAAGACATCACCTGGTTTACATTAAAGTGTCAAAGTCTCCCTTAACTTTTTTATTAATTTCTACGCATCAATAACATGAGCATTTGTGTGTTGCTGTCAGTTATCAAAATTTCCATTGTGTTCAGTGACTGTACAATCAAAACCAAGCTTGTGATGTTCATCAGTCAGAACTAGGTTTTGAAAGTGCACTGAAAAATATTGTCACTGTCAAAAGTTTCATAGTTTACTGTTACTGTTACTCTGTGATTTACATTCTATACGAAATCTTGTAGACAAGATGGTCATCATGTTGTCATGAGTGGGAATCAGTGTGAAAATGAGTCATGTTAACTAAGTGTTGTTTTGTGCCCATTATTTGAAAACTCATTATAAAACCAGATTACAGCAAGATGACATGCATACAATTAGCTATTGAGAGCTCAACAATTAGTCACAGGTAATGCAACTTCCAACACATCAATATGCTTTGAGTATATATGACTCTCAGCAGTTCCTTCCTAGACAGATTGCACTTAACACTGTCACTCACAGAAAGTGTACAGCTTTCAATAGCTTAATTTCACTGAACTGATGAGTCAGCCACATAAATTCTTGCACAGCTTCTCTAGTAGCTACAAACTTAGCTTTAGCTGTTGATATGGTCACACATGCTTGATGGCTGCTAGGCCACCTTGCTGCTCAACCACTTTACTTCAAGAGAAGGCTACTTATGGAACAGCCAGTGGTTGCTTCACAGGCATCATCAGTATCACTAAATGCTTCCAACACTTCTAACAGTTCAGAAATTCTGTATCTAGTCTAGGTGACACTGAACCTTTGATGTATTTTAAAATACTGTCCTTTTGGTTTCCCCAGAAACTGTGACAAAAATCTAGATATCTGGATACGTCATTTTCAAATACATCAAATATCCCTCAACTTTCGCTTTTTGGTTAGGATAATGGTTCAAATGGCTCTGAGCACTATGGGACTTAACTTCTGAGGTCATAAGTCCCCTAGAACTTAGAACTACTTAAACCTAACTAACCTAAGGACATCACACACATTCGATTCGAACCTGCAACCATAGCGGTTGTGTGGTTCCAGACTATAGCACCTAGAACAGCTCGGCCAATCCGGATGGCTTTTGGTTAGGAGTTTGAGTCTTTATATCTGTGAACTTTTTCACCTACACATATTTCTCAGTCAGAGAGGAGATAGTATTTGCCTCTGCTGTATTAAATTAATGGAATATACTTTCTGCATAAACCTTTTGACTGACAAAAACTGAACCATCATCATCATGTCTGATCGAGATATTCAAGAAATGCCCAACAGGCTCAGTTGTAATCTTTATTTCATTCTGCAGCGTACTCAGACATTCACTGATAATACTCTTCTTGGATCCAACAAAAGTTCATTACAAATGTATAAAACAATTATAAACCTATCATCATTAGAAACGTAGTATACAGACACGGATCTGCACTACTTTCAGTTCATTCAAAACTGTAAGCTCACTTTTGAACAGACCATTCCAACATCTTCGAGACTGTTTTAA
Organism: Schistocerca serialis cubense; assembly: GCF_023864345.2. Taxonomy (NCBI): domain Eukaryota; kingdom Metazoa; phylum Arthropoda; class Insecta; order Orthoptera; family Acrididae; genus Schistocerca; species Schistocerca serialis. The sequence goes on from NC_064639.1 coordinate 96,245,854, forward strand.
CCCTCTAACATACAAACGTATTTATTTATTTGTTTTCAAATTAGCTTCCAAAAAATGATATTTTTTCATTGATGAAAAAAATCCTATAATGAATGACATTACATACAGAAATATAAAAATAGCTTGTAAATCTCAAAATAATGAATTACAAAATTTTGAAGATCACCAATAATAAGATCCTGAGTATACCCACACACTGGACTTTGACTAAAATGAGCCAAAACTTTAAGTCATTTTTCAGTATCTGTAGTTATGAAGTCTAACCGTGTATTTCACCTACTTGGAGGAGCTGGATGGAGCACAGTGGATGTATTTATCTCATACCATTGGCAAACAGTCTCTAATGAAGTAACATCACATTCTTCCTCCCTTCTCATTTGCTAAACTGAATATCAAACTCTGGATCACTATAGCCATCCTTTTTGAAAGCATTGTCTAAACAGCAATGCAAGACAGAGGCTGAAAGTGCCTGGTTTGTAGCTGAATATCCAAAGTTGCACAGAATAAAGACAATATCTCATGGCAACCACCTCAAACAAAACACGAGAGCCAGGCTCCAAACCCAGAACCAGATGTTCTCTACCAACCACACACTTATCTATCAATGCTGAAATACTTATAACATCTGTTCTTAAGTTGCCAAAGTATACTCACGATTTTAAGTCACTGTCAAAATAATAAAAACAAGGTAACTCAGGATTTTATGTTAAGGGGTTAAATGATAATACGCCAAGAGAGTTTGCATACACTGGTCATGCCATCATGAAACCATTTATGCTGTTCCATTTATACTTCTTCCTTTAGCAGACCACATCAGACCGTTCTAACTATAAACCTTAATCAGCAGCAATACTTAACACTGTTGTAAATTTCCCTATTAACATCTTGCTTGACATAAAATAATCCAATAATTAAAGATAACTTTGCAACCTGCTGGTAATTCCTTGCAACCTGCTGTTAATTCTGTCAAAGTCCATACAGAATTTTTCTACAATGACGCAATTTCTTCTTTCATTACTGATTTCCAACTGCTCCGGCCAGGTGACCTGATTGCTTCAGGACAGTTCCTTAATTTATTTACGTCTGCTAACAAATATTACCTCCCCCCATGAACCATGGCACTTGCCATTGGTGGGGAGGCTTGCGTGCCTCAGCGATACAGATAGCTGTACCGTAGGTACAACCACAACGGAGAGGTATCTGTTGAGAGGCCAGACAAACGTGTGGTTCCTGAAGAGGGGCAGCAGCCTTTTCAGTAGTTGCAAGGGCAATAGTCTGGATGATTGACTGATCTGGCCTTGTAACAATAACCAAAACGGCCTTGCTGTGCTGATACTGCGAACGGCTGAAAGCAAGGGGAAACTACGGCCGTAATTTTTCCCGAGGGCATGCAGCTTTTACTGTATGATTAAATGATGATGGCGTCCTCTTGGGTAAAATATTCCGGAGGTAAAATAGTCCCCCATTCGGATCTCTGGGCGGGGACTACTCAAGAGGATGTCGTTATCAGGAGAAAGAAAACTGGCGTTCTACGGATCAGAGCGTTGAATGTCAGATCCCTTAATCGGGCAGGTAGGTTAGAAAATTTAAAAAGGGAAATGGATAGGTTAAAGTTAGATATAGTGGGAATTAGTGAAGTTCAGTGGCAGGAGGAACAAGACTTCTGGTCAGGTGACTACAAGGTTATAAACACAAAGTCAAATAGGGGTAATGCAGGAGTAGGTTTAATAATGAATAGGAAAATAGGAATGCGGGTAAGCTACTACAAACAGCATAGTGAACACATTATTGTGGCCAAGATAGACACGAAGCCCGTGCCTACTACAGTAGTACAAGTTTATATGCCAACTAGCTCTGCAGATGACGAAGAAATTGAAGAAATGTATGATGAAATAAAAGAAATTATTCAGATAGTGAAGGGAGACGAAAATTTAATAGTCATGGGTGACTGGAATTCGAGTGTAGGAAAAGGGAGAGAAGGAAACGTAGTAGGTGAATATGGATTGGGGCTAAGAAATGAAAGAGGAAGCCACCTGGTAGAATTTTGCACAGAGCATAACTTAATCATAGCTAACACTTGGTTTAAGAATCATGATAGAAGGTTGTATACATGGAAGAACCCTGGAGATACTAAAAGGTATCAGATAGATTATATAATGGTAAGACAGAGATTTAGGAACCAGGTTTTAAATTGTAAGACATTTCCAGGGGCAGATGTGGACTCTGACCACAATCTATTGGTTATGACCTGTAGATTAAAACTGAAGAAACTGCAAAAAGGTGGGAATTTAAGGAGATGGGACCTGGATAAACTGACTAAACCAGAGGTTGTACAGAGTTTCAGGGAGAGCATAAGGGAACAATTGACAGGAATGGAGGAAAGAAATACAGTAGAAGAAGAATGGGTAGCTTTGAGGGATGAAGTAGTGAAGGCAGCAGAGGATCAAGTAGGTAAAAAGACGAGGGCTAGTAGAAATCCTTGGGTAACAGAAGAAATATTGAATTTAATTGATGAAAGGAGAAAATATAAAAATGCAGTAAATGAAGCAGGCAAAAAGGAGTACAAACGTCTCAAAAATGAGGTCGACAGGAAGTGCAAAATGGCTAAGCAGCGATGGCTAGAGGACAAATGTAAGGATGTAGAGGTTTATCTCACTAGGGGTAAGATAGATACTGCCTACAGGAAAATTCAAGAGACCTTTGGAGATAAGAGAACCACTTGTATGAACATCAAGAGCTCAGATGGAAACCCAGTTATAAGCAAAGAAGGGAAAGCAGAAAGGTGGAAGGAGTATATAGAGGGTCTATACAAGGGCGATGCACTTGAGGACAATATTATGGAAATGGAAGAGGATGTAGATGAAGATGAAATGGGAGATACGATACTGCGTGAAGAGTTTGACAGAGCACTGAAAGACCTGAGTCGAAACAAGGCCCCCGGAGTAGACAACATTCCATTGGAACTACTGACGGCCTTGGGAGAGCCAGTCCTGACAAAACTCTACCATATGGTGAGCAAGATGTATGAAACAGGCGAAATACCCTCAGACTTCAAGAAGAATATAATAATTCCAATCCCAAAGAAAGCAGGTGTTGACAGATGTGAAAATTACCGAACAATCAGTTTAATAAATCACAGCTGCAAAATACTAACTCGAATTCTTTACAGACGAATGGAAACACTAGTAGAAGCCGACCTTGGGGAAGATCAGTTTGGATTCCGTAGAAATACTGGAACACGTGAGGCAATACTGACCTTATGACTTATCTTAGAAGAAAGATTAAGGAAAGGCAAACCTAGCATTTGTAGACTTAGAGAAAGCTTTTGACAATGTTGACTGGAATACTCTTTCAAATTCTGAAGGTGGCAGGGGTAAAATGCAGGGAGAGAAAGACTATTTATAATTTGTACAGAAACCAGATGGCAGTTATAAGAGTCGAGGGGCACGAGAGGGAAGCAGTGGTTGGGAAGGGAGTGAGACAGGGTTGTAGCCTCTCCCCAATGTTATTCAATCTGTATATTGAGCAAGCAGTAAAGGAAACAAAAGAAAAATTTGGAGTAGGTATTAAAATCCATGGAGAAGAAATAAAAACTTTGAGGTTCGCCGATGACATTGTAATTCTGGCAGAGACAGCAAAGGTCTTGGAAGAGCAGTTGAACGGAATGGACAGTGTCTTAAAAGGAGATTATAAGATGAACATCAACAAAAGTAAAACGAGGATAATGGAATGTAGTCGAATTAAGTAGGGTGACGCTGAGGTAATTAGATTAGGAAATGAGACACTTAAAGTAGTAAAGGAGTTTTGCTATTTGGGGAGCAAAATAACTGATGATGGTCGAAGTAGAGAGGATATCAAATGTAGACTGGCAATGGCAAGGAAAGCGTTTCTGAAGAAGAGAAATTTGTTAACATCGAGTATAGATTTAAGTGTCAGGAAGTCATTTCTGAAAGTATTTGTATGAAGTGTAGCCATGTATGGAAGTGAAACATGGACGGTAAATAGTTTGGGCAAGAAGAGAATAGAAGCTTTCGAAATGTGGTGCTACAGAAGAATGCTGAAGATTAGATGGGTAGATCACATAACTAATGAGGAAGCATTGAATAGGATTGGGGAGAAGAGAAGTTTGTGGCACAACTTGACCAGAAGAAGGGATCGGTTGGTAGGACATGTTCTGAGACATCAAGGGATCACCAATTTAGTATTGGAGGGCAGCGTGGAGGGTAAAAATCGTAGGGGGAGACCAAGAGATGAATACACTAAGCAGATTCATAAGGATGTAGGTTGCAGTAGGTACTGGGAGATGAAGAAGCTTGCACAGGATAGAGTAGCATGGAGAGCTGCATCAAACCAATCTCAGGACTGAAGACCACAACAACAACAACAACAACAACAAATATTAAATCAAATGCTTGGGTTCCCACATTTGCTCCCTGTTTCAGAGTTGAATCTCTCTTCTACACCCTTCTGGTTCAGATACATATCCCACTGGGCATGTTGATGGTTCACTTTCATTTCTTAACCTGACCCTGCTGTAAACATCTGCCACATCTTTATAGGATGTTGACTTACTTTTCTCATGAGGAAATATTTTCAAGGCTTTTTCAGTACATTTTGACTCAAACACATCTCTCATCTGAATGATTCATCAATAAGTTTTCATGCAGAGGCAAAAACCAACATCTTTAGCATTGCCAACAAGGGCTGTATTGTCTCTTTGCATCCCCATGTCTTATGGTACTCTTTTTCAAAAACTTGCATAAAATTTGATCTTAAAAATATGCAGTATATTCATATGAGCATTCTTCCATGTTAACAACTGGTATGGTGTCTTTCCATGAACACTATTAGGCCCAGTTTGATTATGAAAGTAAACAGCACTATCGAGTGTTTCTACCAATAAACACTTTGGCAGAATCTTTGACAAGAGCATTGGCCATCCTAGTTCTACTAATGTTGGTATGATGAGTACAGCCATTCTCTTGAAGTGTATAGGGATTTACAACACTCAACTTTGTACCACTCGATTTCAGTAATGAACATGGGGAAGTAATCCATGCAGATCTGCATGGTGCCGTGGGAAAAAAAGTCTTTAATGAGGTTCAAGGTATTTCATCAGCGTCACATATGATTAATTAACTTTTTGCAGGGTCTGTTTCTTGAGAGAAAAGTGTAACACTGCCAAAAAGATCCAAGACATGTTGCAAATTTTGGCAATGTAGTCAACGTGCTTCAGTGCAATGGTGGTCATGAATTTGACAATGAAAAGGAAATTCAAACTCCATTAGTGAAGGAGGTTTCTGACATTAATGTACCAATAGAAAAAGAATTTTCTGAGTCGCAGAGTGGTATAGCTAATGAAATTTCTACAGTTATTAATGACTTAAAACAGGCTCAGGCTGTGTTCTCTGAAGCAACAAACAAACTTACAAATGAGGTAAGAAAAATACGAACGCCTCAACAGACATTATCCAAATTTGTCAGAACAACATAACAAATTCTCTCTTGAGCAAGGGAAGAAAAAAGATTAATGAATAGTTCATCTTACAAATGAACAATTTGCCACAGAATTCACTACCTGGAAGTCTGGAAAAGATGAATAGCTGGCACAGTAGAGTATATGTCAGGCAGAGCCCGAAGGTAAGAAAGAAAAGGTCAAGCTCAAAAGCTGGGAAATGATGAAAATAAGTGAAAAGGCAGAAGGTAATCACAAAATTTAAACACAAAAGGGATTAACATATTGCAACAGAAAAGAAAAAAAATAAGGGATCAAGCTGTAACAGAAGATTTTTTGTGACAGAAATAGCTCTGATGAAAATCTTTGGTATTTCTATGGATGAAATCAGTGAGTTTCATCATAAACTAGAAGTGGTGATGTATCAACTTACAAAACATACCACATTTTAAAATGATTGCCCACATTCAAATAATATAAGGCTATGAATACATTAAAACATTTCAAACAAAAAACAGACATATGTGGATACTTTTCAAAATTCTTGCAATGGAACTCATATTCGTTCAAACACTTGAATTCACAACCTTGGATTAGGTGGTAATACATTTTGTAAATGATTGGGGTGCACAGGTTTTTGCAATATATTTGACAAAGTAGAGGGGTTAGGAGTAAGAGCTGAGTTGTTTGGGGGAGGAGATCAAACAGCGAGATCATCAGTCTCATCAGATTGCGGAAGGATGGGGAAGGAAGTCAGCCATGCCCTTTCAAAGGAACCATCCTGGCATTTGCCTCGAACGATTTAGGGAAATCACGGAAAACCTAAATCAGGATGGCCGGAGGTGGGATTGAACCGTCGTCTTCCCGAATGCGAGTCCAGTGTGCTAACCACTGCACCACCTTGCTTGGTAATAGGAGTAAGATCAATTGCGTCAGACCTGCTGATTATGTGATACTACTTGGAGGTAAAATGGTATGTCTTCAAAAAATAGATCTAGACTCGGAGGAGGATTGCAAGAATACTGAATGAAAATCAACACAAAGAAAACTACGGTGATGACAGCAGTGGGCAATAAAAATATGAAAGTAAAAACTGAAGGTCAAATGTACTAGATGCACAGTACAGATATTTGTGGGGAATACTAACTGATTACTGCACGAGTGAGAAAGAAATAAGATCAAGAACTGCAATGGCAAGACAGGCTTTCAAATAAAGAAACACTTATTATGTAGGAAAATGGGTTGGGATTAAGGAAAATCTTGGTTGAATGCTTTGTGTGGGGTGTTTTTCTGTACATCGGTGAATCTGGTCACTAAAGAAGAGGGAAAGAGAAAAAATGGCAGCATTCAAGATGTGGGTTTGAAAGAGAATGGATTACATAAAATGGGTGAATAAAGTGAAGAAGAGTGAAGGAATGGAAAGCGTAAAGCAAATCACTTCAACCTACCAAGAAAATGAAGGAAAACTGGATGGGACATATACTTTGAGAAAAAAGAATTCTAATAGCTGCTATCAAAAATACAGAGAAAGGACAGGAGAAAACAGGAAGGAGAAAAATAAAACGGCTGATTGAAGTGAAAAGAGGAAGATACCAGTTTATGAAGCAACTGGCCTGGAAAAGGATGAAATGAAGATAGCAACGGCATCAGGAACTTGTCAACAGGTATATAACAATGATGATGATGATGATGATGATGAGTCAGGACTCTAGCTGACCACTTGACTTTATGCTAGATGAGAAAAATGGAGATAACTTGAGAAAAGTATTTAATTGGCAGGAGATAATAATAAAATAATCGAATAACAGTATAATGTTTAATTCACACACTTTCAATAAAGGTAATTGCAAAATTGTGACCAGGTTATTGCCCTGCTACTATGTGACAAATACAAAAGTGAAAAAATTAGTGGTTTTGTCATTGCTAAATGCAGCACGATTTGTTAGCTTTCCTACAGAAGATAAAATAAACAGTGCTTACTTCACAACATTCTCAGTGAGTTGGTATATATTGTAAGGACATTAAATATAATCTTACCCCAGGGAATACATACACGACCATACACCAGCAACCATGCTGTATGTACTCAGCTCATCACTGCAGCCTCCTTCTCTGTAAATAAAAGGAAATATCACAGCACACTTAGTAGTAAAAACATAATTTAACACCTTCAAAGTATCTGCCCACAAACAATCCTTCTTGGTCGAAGTTATGAGACTAGAAAATTACCTTTAAGCTATGGAATGGAACTGATCAGCTTTGTAGCAAGATAGTTTCACATTCCATGGATCACTTTGCAGGACAAATTGTAATGATGTGGAACAAGTCATTTTACATTTACCTCACAGATTAAACTGTAAATATGACTACATGCTGAACATTTATAACAGCCCCACATCTTGTATGAATGAGTCATTTCCAAGCAATGTCTCAACAATTTTCAAGCTCAGCATCTTCAGCTGAAAATGATCATCAGGTATATTGTAAGTCTTCAGGCTTTCCTGTTAATGTGCTAGCATTCTTGGGTTGTCAGCTGTGCTGCCAGGTACTGTAGTATCGCTGGCATGATATTTCATTGAAGTGACTCACAGCCTTCATCAGGTGATACCTGAGACTGACCACTGGATGTAGCATGTCCCTAATTTGTACATGTCCATCTACAGCCTGTTCCTTTAGGCACAACCCCCAGATGACTGTATCACCTGACATTTGAATACTGTCTGCACCTGCAGGCACTGCCCTCAAGTGTTCTGGCTGCAGTCCAAGCTAATTCACATTCACTGAGTTTTTAATAAAACTAGTGGTGAATCCCAAGGTTTGCTCAGCTGACAGCCCATGTCCAGATTGGTCGGTTCTCCGTTAGTTGAATATTGATCAACTTCCTCACTACACTGTCCCTATACCTGGGTGTTTGGGACAGGATTCTTGTCCCTACAGATCTCATGGAATGATCAAGTTACAAATGGTTTTTAGCAAAGACTAATGAAGTTTCTTTTTGCAGATGTATGTGGCACTGGTGTTCTGGGCATCTGATGTCTTGTAGTGGCTCCAAAATATGACGTCCCACATTGATACCTTCTATATTGGCAAGACATACTATAACTTCCTGTCTTTCATATGCCAAGGTCATCTCTAACATTCTCCAGTAGTATTTCTGGATACTTCCCACTAACACCAACCTGTCAGAACTCCGGAGATGGGAACTTGCCCTTCAGTATATCCTCTCTTCTCGTTATCCACCAGGCCTCAATCTCCACTAATTTCTAATTTCAATTTGCCACCGCTCATACCTCACCTGTCTTTCAACAACATCTTTGCCTCTTTACTTCCGCCTCGACTGACATCTCTGCCCAAACTCTTTGCCTTTACAAATGTCTGCTTGTGTCTGTATATGTGCGGATGGATGTGTGTGTGTGTGTGTGTGTGTGTGTGTGTGTGTGTGCGCGAGTGTATACCTGTGTGTGCGTATGCGTGTGCGCGCGTGTGTGTGAACGTGCATGCATGCATGCATGCGTGTGTGCGTGCATATGTCTATTATTGAAGAAAGCCTTAATGCCTCAAAGCAATAATTGTAAGAGTCTTTTTGTTGTGCCTATCTGTGACTCAGCATCTCCGCTATATGGTGAGTAGCAACTTCCCTTTGCATAATATTGTTACATTCCATCCTGTATTTTCCACTGTTTGAAAGAACTATCAAAGGTACTTAAAACTCATCAGTTCAACTACAAGAAAGTATGTAATTATAAAACCATATGTGTTTTGTTTTAGTTCTATAAAACATCAGTGGTCTGTAATGAAATGTATTTTCAGTTTGGTTTGGTTTCTAGCTCTAAAAACAGTTCATTGCAGAAGATACTGAGATGTGATTTCACTTATGGTATTTCAATTATACCAAGATAAGTGTAAGCAACCAACATTTCCTGATGTAACCAAAAATTGAAGATAAAATACCACAAGTAAAACCACTTCTTCTGTAAGAAACGTTTTTAGAACAAGAAAGCTAGCCAGATTGTAAATATGTTTAATTATAGCCACTATTTATGTGTTATATTGATAAAACAAAAGACACTTGTGATATGAATACATACATATTTGTAGGAGCAAAGAAGGATTTTAAATGCCTTTAATAAAAAAAGTTGTTCCTCCATGGTCCCACAATACCTCAGTGATGAAGTAATTAATGAAACATTAGTCTCAATCTAATCAAGGGCATTGTTTCTGTGCCCTGGACTGACTATGAGGGATGCTTGCAGCATACTTCACATATAACTACACTGGTATCCAAAATTAAAGCAACAAACGGAAATTTTAAAAGGCTGCATTTATTTTGCAAGAAAGCAGTATAAACATGTGACAGTAAAGCAGAAACAATGTAAAGAATGCAAAATGTAAATAACTACTATATGCATAATGGTAGACAAAAATTTTCTTCATTTTTTCCAACTTAACGGATTTGCACACACATTCCAACAACTGGTTAATGTGCTCAGTATGGGATGTGAACACCTCTGGCAGCAATACAGGCTCAATAACAATGGGGTATGCTGTGAATGATATCATCAATCACATGTTGAGGCAATAATGCCCATTCTTCCAGCAGAGCTGGTTGCAAGTCTTGGAGCATGGTTGGTGGATGCTGACGTTATGCAGCTGTCTCCCTAGTGCATCCCAGACATGCTCTATGGGATTTGCATCAGGAGAACAAGCAGATCATGCCATGCATGCAACATTTTCCATTCCCAAGAAAACATCAACCATCCATCCTCTATGAGGTTGAGCATTGTCAGCCATCTATACAAAGTCTGGGTCCACACCACCTCGCAAGAACCACACATGAGGTCCCAAGACCTCGTCACGATATCTAAAAGTAGTTAAACCTTGCCAATTCACCCATACAATTTCATGAAGGGCTATTCGAGTGATCCACATAATCTGTGCCCACACCATTAAGGATTCTCCTCGATATTGGTCTCTCTCCACAATGCTTGGATCCTGAAATGATGTGCCCCATTCCTTCCAGATGAGAATGATTGGAGAATCTCTCTCCTGACCATATAGAGACTCATCTATGAAAAGAAGTTTAGCCCACTGTTGGATGTCGAGGTGGTATGCTGGTGACTCCCTCTAGACATTACCTGCTGTGAAGACGCATCAGAGGTGTGCATACAGCAGGTCTCCGACAATAAAAATCACTCTGACAAAGCCTTCTGTCACTGTTTGTCTTAATGCAACTTGTCCAGTGGACACTGTGAGGTCAAATGCCAGTTGCTGTGCAGTACTAAGGTGGTAGCATCATGCCCTTACAGCCAAATAACACTCTTCTCTTTCTGATATCACGCATGGTCTTTGGGATACTGTTTTGTTCTTTATAAACTGTCACCACATTTGAGAAACAACAGAATGATTCACATGCTTCACAGGAAATCCATGGAGTTACGGATATGGTGTGTACATCTCCCAACATAAGGGCTAAGCAGTTGTTTGAGGTGCTTGGCCAACAATTGGGCCACATCAATTTGCAACTGTCCTGCTTCCATTCTTCTTATGGCCCTCCACCAAAGAGTCTGGTGGGCATCTTCTTTGTGACATACTGCCCTGTCTGTGAGTGTATACACAGCATATGTGGATGTGAGACCCAGTACACACTACCCCATTTGAGAGGTGCTCTGATGACATCATTGGCATGCTTGTCCATTGGCTGAAATGCCACAATCAGTGTAGAATATGAGTGAATGGACATCTCTTGATAGTTTGTATGATTATACCATGGATTAGACACAAGAAGAGGAAATAGCAATTTGTTGCTTTAATTTTGGACACCAGTGTGTTATACAAATTTGGAGAACAAAACTAATTTTATAAGGATATATGATAAAAGTGCAGATAAAAGAAAAATTTAAAACTGCATTTTTCCTAGTGAATGCAATAATGCATAAAAAGAGTTCTGATACTTCTTACACTTGCACCAAATGGTCAGGGGTGCAGGGATGTGCTACACATCAGAGTCTGTGAACCAGGTAGCTGACTGTGTGTGTGGGTTGCATGCAAGGGCTTTTTATAATAGCTAACTCTCCATCCAATCCAAATAATGATAGCTGTAAAAGAACATAAAGAAACGCCCCCAACAAATGAGACTGTTGTCATCCTACAAATAAATTGGCAATGTGTTTGCAAGAAAGTCCCAGAGTTTGGGAGTACTGTTAAAAAACAGTGGAGCTCACAAATACTAGGTACAAGGAGCTAGTCATACGACAAAAGCATAGGCTAATGAGAAAAAGATGTGCAATCTATTTGTCACAGAAGAGAAGAAACTAAAATGTTCAGAACTGAAGTGGGCTGGAACTTGTCATTGGCTCCTTCTGTTGACTACCAGGCTCATCCCCAGATGTAAGCAAAACCTGTAGAGAAATATCCTCTCACTAACCATACCATCATCATCAAAAGAGTCAACAATCAGTTTTGTAAGTGGCTGACACTGACAAGACAATCTCTGACATAATACTAAATGCCTTCGCCGAAAACAGATTCTTTGAAAGTCAACTCATTGATGGAAATAGGTTATATCTTATGGCAACCAATAGAACTGGCCTCTTTGAGGACGTCCACTTTGAAACTGGTATTGATGACTGTGATGCTACTAAAGTATAAAGGGCAACTAAAGCAAACAGAAAAGCTTGCATATTCAGTGAACAAGATGAAGAAGCTGTAGTGTCATTCCTCAAGAGGGAACTTTAAATTACAGTTCTGCAAACGAGCATGTAGATGAACTATGGCTCAAATTTAGAAGCACTGGACAGACATGTACCCTGTATAACAGTTCATGATATGAAGAACCCTTCATAGTATACAATAATTGTAAAGAAATTTCTAATGAAATAGCAAGTCCTGCAATAGGTGCAAAATAAAGTACAATGCTAGTGATAAAGGGACATCTAACAAAACGCATTTGGATTTCACAAGGCAATGTGTGAAGCCTTCAATGATTAAAGTAGCAAAGTCCCCAAAAAAATTCTGATCGTATGTAAAGGCTGTCGGGTCAGCTATACATATCAGTACTAGATTCGGCTTCATCTCGTAACTTAATAATGATGTGGTGTTTAATGTCATACATGTGCAAATACAAGAAGAGAATACTGACAATAACTCTTAAAGTCTTCATTGATTATTGGAATTTTAGTTGTGACTGACTGATCTGTAGCACAGGCCAAGGTATAGGTTATGGTGAAGAGTGACAGTTGGTTGACAATTGGTGAAGCTACTGAACGCAGATGCAAAATCTCAGATGTTGTAAGATACTAACCTGTAGCATAGCCCAAAGTCTAGATTACGGTGAAAGGTGGTAGATTGGTTGAGTTGGCAGAGTGGTATCCGACACTTCAAATTATCCAGACACTCACAGGCAACACAGGAATTCCAATTGACATTAGTGAAGAAAGAGCAGAAATGTTAACAAATGTTCCCTTCAGAAAGATGATCTGGGATTATTGCCATAGTTTAATACTTACATCACTGCAAAGATGAGTGTCATAGAAAAGATGATCTGGGATAAGTGCCATTCTGATACTTGCATCACTGCAAAGATGAGTGTCATAGATAATAGTGCTAATGGCTTTGTGAAATTGCTAAAACTAAACAAGCCCTTCCCCCTTAAACATAAGATACTGTAGACTCTCAAACTAAAACCTGTGTCCAGTGGTTGATAGATGCACAGGTCACACCAGTGTAGTATAGCAGAAGTGGTCCACATGGTTCACATAACTATTATCACTGACATGCATTCATTGTTGAATCTTAGAAGGTATCCTAATCTCAAACGTAATGTATTTCAAAAGGAATGCTAACTAGAACAGATTCCAAAAGCATCAGTTATACGAATCTCAATTATCATGAATTTACAGTCACAGAAATTCAGAAAAACCTGAAATGGCAGAATATTTGATGATAGATGGATTGATTACAGTGTGCACAGAGGCATTTAGGAAATTTTTTAACCTGTGCTCCACGTGCATAATGGGTGGTAAAATGAGAAGCATTGTCTGCCACGCACTTCACAATGGTCTGCAATAAAATGATGTAGACATGGCTGCAGAAATCGACACGGGATCACTGAATGGCATTTTGTACTGGAACAACCACCACTACATTGGATGAAAGCAAGAATGGTCACTGCCTGCCTTCCACTTTGGGGCCCTCTGTATCCAGCTGCTGAGCACACTCTAAATGAAGCAGGAATCATGACACCTGACTGTCTGCTACATCAGATGGACCTTTCAGAGCTTCAAATGCTGATCTAGTTTCTCTGGAGATGGAAACTTGCTCTCCAACACATCCTTACAGCCTCCACTATGTTAATATTCCCTCCTCCCTTTCTCCAAAGAGTACGATTTGATTATTACCTTATTATATTTTTACCTTTGTATTTCCGTCTTTTTAGCCAAAACAACAACCAATTCTCCACACTTATTTTTTTAACTGCATTATTCATTCCACTTTCTATCTTTTTTTCTCTCCAATGCATCAGTACTTTGTACTTCGCTTCCTGAAGCTAAATACTATCAAATGATCAGAAGCAGAGATATGTGAACCAATCTTCAATCTGTCTGAGCGTTTGCTGTTTCTCCTGCATGTGTTTTTCCTTTCCTAAGTATAACATCACTAGTAGTTCATAGTAAAAATATTTCTGTTACTGATAAATCAGATATATGTACAGTATTTAACAATCATTTTCTGAGCATTGCTGGTGAATTAAATAAAAATTTAGTTTCTACAGGGAATCCTATAACTCTCTTGGCAAATTCCTTTCTGAAGTTGATGTCTGAAATACTCTTCTGTGATACAGACAAGGGGAAGATGGAATCAATAATTACCTCACTGAAGACAAAGGACTCTCATGGATATGATGGAGTGGCTAGCAGAATATTAAAGTGCTGTGCTGCACAAGTTAGCCCTGTATTAGCCATATTTGTAATTTTTCCTTTAGGAATGGTCAGTTTACTGAACAATTTAAGTACTCAGTAGTAAAGACACTTTATAAAAAGGGAGAAAGGGATAATGTATACAATTTTTCGCCTATTTATACGCCATCAGTGTTTGCTAAAGTTATTGAAAAGGCCATGTATGTAAGGATAATTGATCATTTTATATCACACAATTTGCTATCAAATGTACAGTTTGGCTTTAGAAGTTGTTTAACATCTGAAAATGCTATAGACTCTTTTCTCTGTGAGGTACTGGATGGGTTAACAAAAGGTTTTGAATGCTATGCATATTTTTTGATTAACTAAGGTGTCTTGACTGTGTTGATCACAAAATATTGTACCAGAAGTTGGACCATTATGGAATACGGGGAGTAACTCACAATTGGTTTACCTCTTACTTTAGCAACAGACAGCAAAAGGTCATTGTTTGCAGTGTTGAGTATGTCTGTGATGTGGGGTCTGAGTGGGGTATGGTCAAATGAGGGGGTGCCTCAGGGATCAGTGTTGGGGCAGCTCCTGTTCCTTATTTATATAAATGATATGCCCTCTAGTTTTATGAATAACTCTAAAATATTTCTGTTTGCTGATGACACTAGCTTGGTAGTGCAGTTCATGATATACGTTCATGGCTTGTAGAAAACAACTAACACTAAATCACAGTAAGACTCGGTTTTTACAGTTTCTAACACACAATTCAACAAAACCTGGCATTTTATTTTCACAGAAAGGGGATATGACTAGTGAAACTGAACAGTTCAAATTTCTAGGTGTTCAGATAGATATTAAACTGTCATGGAAAGCTCATGTTCAGGCTCTTGTTTAAAGACTTAATACTGCCTTTTTTACTATCTACACCTACATATCGACATATCTACATATATACTCCGCTAGCCAGCAAGCGGTGTGTGGCAGAGGACACAATTCGTGCCAAAGTCTTATTTCACCCCCGCCCCTCTGTTCCACTCGCGGATCGCACGAGGGAAAAACGACTGTCTGAACGCCTCAGTACGAGCTCTTATTCCCCTTATCTTTGAATGGTGATCATTGCACGATTTGAAAGTTGGTGGTAATAATATATACTCTACATTCTTGGTGAAGATCGGATTTCGGAATTTAGCAAGCAGCCCCTTCTGTTTAGCGCGCCATCTATCTGCAAGTGTGTCCCACTTCAGACTTTCTATGAGATTTATAACACTCTCATGATGGCTAAATGTACTAGTCACGAATCTTGCTGCTCTTCTTTGGACCTTCTCAATCTCTTGAATCAGACCCAACTGCTAAGTGTCCCATACAAACAAACAATACTCCAAGACTGGACGAACTAACGTATTGTACGCTATTTCCTTTGTTGAAGGACTGCATCGCTTCAGGATTCTACCAATAAATCACAATTTAGAGTTCGCCTTACCTGTTACTTGTGTAATCTGATCATTCCATTTGAGATCATTTCGAATAGTCACACCCAGATACTTGATGGACGTTACCGCGTCCAAAGGCTGGGCATTTATTTTGTACTCTTATATTAATGGGGATTTTTGCCTTTTTATATGCAGTAGGTTACACTTACGTTCACAACTTTCGTGTGATACTACTTTCCTGTAGACTACAGCATCATCGGCAAACAGTCTAAGGCCGCTGTCAGTACCATCAAGCAGATCATTTATGTAAATCGTAAAAAGCAGAGGACCTATTACACTGCCCTGGGGCACACCTGAAGTTACGCTTGTTTCTGTTGAAGTCACCTCGTTCAGGACGACATACTGCTCCCTGTCTGTTAGAAAACTTTCTATCCAACCGCATATGTCATCAGGTAGACCATAAGCGCACACTTTTTGTAGCAAGTGACAGTGTGGAACTGAGTCGAATGCCTTTCGGAAGTTGAGAAATATGGCATCAACCTGGGAGCCGGTATCTAGAGCCTGTTGCATATCATGTACAAAGAGGGCCAGCCGTGTCTCGCATGACCGCTGTTTCCTAAAACCGTGCTGGTTTCTGCAGATGAGCTTCTCAGGGTCTAGAAAGGTCATTATGTCTGAGCACAAAATATGTTCCATGATTCTACAACAAATCGATGTCAGTGACATTGGCCAGTAATTATGTGCATCCGATTTTCTACCCTTTTTATAGATTGCTGTGACCTGGGCCTTCTTCCAGTCCCATGGAACTTTCCGCTGTTCCAATGATCTCTGATAGATGATGGATATCATGGTGCTATATTTGTAGCATAGTCAACATAAAATCTTACGGGTATACCATCTGTGCCAGATGCTTTCCTGGCATCTAAGGATCTTTGCTGTTTTACAATCCCAGATACACTAAACACTATGTCAGCCATCCTTCTGTTTGTTCGATATTTCAAAGGGGGGAATGGTGTTGCAGTCCTCTACCGTAAATCAGTTTTTGAAAGCTAGGTTTAGAATTTCAGCCTTCTGTTTATCATCATCAGTTACATTACCCGTGCTGTCAGCAAGGGAAGGTATTGAATTACTTGAAGCGTTCATATGTTTTACGTAAGACCAAAATTTTTTGCGGTTATTTTTAGAATCTGCAGATAAAATATTGCTTTCAAATTTGTTAAAAGATCTCTCATTGTCCTTCAGACAGCTGCTTTCATTTCGCAAAATTTTTGTTTGTCAGCGGAGCAAGGACTACATTTAAAACTACTGTGCAAAATACTCTGCTTTCTCAGCAACTTCCTAATATGTTTGTTGTACCAAGGTGGATCCTGTCCCTCCCCTATACTTTTGCTAGGCACATACTTCTCTAGCACATGGTGGACAATACCTTTAAATTCCGACCAAAGGTGCTCAATATCTTTGTGTCCCACGGTGAATGCTTGAAGCTGACTATGAAGATATTCATTAATGACACTTTTATTTGCTTTCCCAAACAAGAAAACTCTACACTGATTCTTTGGTTTTTTTTTTGCAACTTCCACTGACATAGAAGCCACAATGACATTATGGTCACTAATACCTTCTAGATTAACTTCCTCAAAAAGATCAGCTCTGTTTGTCGCCAAGATATCTAATATGTTCCCATCTCGAGTTGGTTTTCTAATCAATTGCTCAAGGTTGTATGTTGAGAGTGCTCCTAGAATAACTTCACATGAATCTTTGGTTCTGCCCCCTGTGATAAACGTGTAATTTTCCCAGTCAATGGATGGTAGATTAATGTCTCCACCTATAACTAATGGATAATTTGGATATTTACTTCCTATGTAGCAGCAGCAGCAGCACACCATCTTCAGGCCACAAGTGGCCCATCGGGACCTTCCAGTGTACTCAAGACGTTCCCTGAAACGTTCTGCGACATCTGTTTCGGATGCTGGTGGTCTATAAAAACATCCTAATACAATGTTAAATCCTTGTCTGATTGACAGCTTTATCCAGAGTATTTCACAGTCTGACCCAGTATCGAACGGTATCTGAAGTAAGTGATCGTTCGACACAAAGATTAGTCTACTTTGCTTATTTTCATTCACTTATGTTTTATGTTGTTATACTTTGGTGTAACTCTTCCCACTCTAATAGGATATTTCTGGCTTAGAAACAGGTGGTTCAGGCAATAAGTGTTGTATGTTCATGAACCTCTTGTCAACTCCTGATAATATCAGCTTATTCCCAAGAGTAAGCAGGTTTCACTCAGTTAATACTCGGCAGAAATCAAACCTGCATTTGGATCGCACTTTCGTAACTCTTGTGCGGAAAGGTGTGCAGTATACTACTACACCCATTTTCAACAAGCTACCACAAGAATTCAAAAATCTTAGCAGTAATCCACATGCTTTCAAATTGAAACTGAAGAGTTTCCTCATCGCCACTCCTCCTATTCTGTCGAGGAGTTCCTTGAAAAATGAAGGTGATTTTTCTGTTGTGTTGTTGATTGCATTTACTTAAACTTATGGCTTGTCTTTTTTCGGGTTCATAAACATTTTATTTTTATCTGTTATTATGTTTAAATTGTAATTTCATGTACTGACATATTCCATGACCTTGGAGATTTGCTCCTCAATTTGGTCCTATGGAACTGGATGTGTAATAAACAAGAAAAGCATGTAGCTTTCCTCCATATAACTTTAAGTTAGACAAAATGTGTTTAAGATTTGGCTGTTTCTTCTGTCCTTCCTGAAGTGAAATATTTGTAAATTTAGTTGTCTGTCTTAGTATATAAGAACAGTATGCCAAACCTTGTCTTCGGTCTCTAGAGCAACAGCTTGGAAAAAGAGAAGAAATTATTACTGATATCAAAGAGAAAAAGAAGGCTCCCCACTGTCCTGATAAGCTACATATCTTGAGGCACAGTTCACCTTTACTGACACTATCCAGTGTGGTGTGGCAGCACCAACAAATTAAAAAACAGAAATAATGTAGGTGATTTTTGGCAGCTCACTGTCTATCATGACATGACATAACATGGTGTCAGCTCTGGCAGCAGCAATGGCTCCAACCTGATTGGGTACAGAGATCAACTGAGCTTGGGTAAGAGATACTGGTACACCATTCCATACAGCTGTGCAGGTCTCTCAGCAACCCGTGAAGTTGTCAGTGGGTGAGAGATCTGGAGAAAGAGCCGACCAAAGCTACAGTCAAACACCTTCCACACCAAAATAGGTCAGGAGATAACATAATGGACACATACAAGACAGGGCACAGCCACCAGCCTTAACACATTAGAAATTGTGAGGAAAGACTACCAAAATTAAGGATCACTCACTGTGCAACCGTACTCCAAAAGAGAAAGCACAAACATAGTACAGGCAGTGTCTTTAGTAGATCCGTTGCGTCTTCTAAGTGTTCTGCCAATAAAATAGAGTCTATGGTCTGCCTTCCCCACAACATTTTCTGTGTGTTCCTTCCAATTTAAGCTCTTTGTAACTGTAATTCCTAGGTATTTAGTAGAATTTGTAGCTTTCAGGTTTGACTTATTTATGGTGCAATTTAAGTTTAATGAATTCCTTTTGTCAGTCATGTGGATTATCTCATACTTTTCATTATTTAGGGTCAATTGCCAATTTTTGCACAATACAGATATCTTATTCAAATCATTTTGCAATTACTTTTGATCTTCTGATGATTCAACTTCATGATAAATGACAGCATCATCTGCAAACAACCTAAAATACATGCTCAAATTGTCTCCTAACTTGTTTATATCGATAAGGAACAATGGAGGGCCTATAACACTGCCTTGGGGAATGCCAGAAATCACTTCTGTCTTACTCGATGACTTTCTGCCAATTACTATGAACTGAAACCCATCTCCAGATGTGGCCATGCTATCCTGCATGGCTGACCAAACAATACCTTTATCCTCTCAATCTTTAGTCATGAAGAACCTCTAAGGTCTTGAGTATGGTCTTCCAAAGCCATCGATTCTGTGTACAAATGAGAGTCATAGTGTTCCAACTGATGAGAGCAGCAACATCCCGGAATGATAAGTTGCAGTCCAAAAGCTCAAACTCTTCCCACACTGAGTTCCAACATATGCTGATAGAAGTTGCTCCCCCTCACACTAGACATAATATGATCTTCCTATAAAAAATCACAACATTGAAACTTGAGAAACCTGCCATGTAATCTTTCCTTACATTCAGAAAATAGACAGAATTGCTCCTTCCTCCTTCTTGTGGCAGCACAGAAATGCTGCTAATTTGCATAAGCAAGAGAATGTAGCACACTTCATGCCAAATTGACATTTGCTGCCTGCTGCCTTCTAGTGTCACAATATTAATGACCACCACAGTGAAGTGAAGTACTACACGAGAAAAGCTGCACAGATATGCAGCCAGATTTTGATGTTATTTGAATGTGTTGCAAATACCAGCAACTTGATTCAAATGTTGAAAAATTTAAAACTGTGCACTTCACAAAATGCAGAAATGAAGTATAACCAAATTACTTACACATTACATTTGGAATTAGTCAAACCATACCAATACCTGAGTGTAACAATTTGTGGGAATATCAACTGTAATTGCTCTATACTGTGCACATCACAGTGGTTCGCAAAGTGAAGATACAGATGTATATGTAGTGTAGAATGATCAAATGTGGTCAGTTGCAGATAAATCAGGTGGCAAACGTCAGTTCACTGGTAGGGTACTGTGGAAACTGCAACCTTTCTACAGAAGACACTGCTTACAAAATACATCCCACTCATCCCAGAATCTTGCTCAAGGGTATGGAACATACACAAAATATGCCTAACACAGGATATCAACTGTATACAATGAAGTGCAGGATCAATGGTCACAGGTTTGTTTCATGCAAAGAACAGCATTACAGAAATGATAAGCTGGCAGACACTGGAAGACAGACATGAACTATCCTGTGAAAGCCCACTTAGGAAGTTTCAAGAACCAGTATTAAGTCAGCAGTCTACGAATACACTACAACCCACTATGTAATATTCCCACAGAAAATTCAAAGGTGAGATTAGATAAACTACAGCACACACAGAGGCTATCAATACTCCCATACTCCATACATGAATTAAATGGAAGGAAACGCTCATAAGCAGTATAATGGGAAGTTGAGCCATGCGTGGCTCGTGTTCCCGCCATCATGTATTTTACACCCTGTTTTTAATGTACTTCCACCTCACTACGTTAATTTGATTTACTACTATCACTGAGTTGCTGCTTTGCCTGACTGTGACCAGTGCTAGCAGTGCATATCAATATATCCCCTCTCGTAGTATCTTTGTTCGATTCCTACGACTTCCCAGTCGTCGTCTGTTATAAGCCAGTTCAGATAGCAAGTTCGCCGCGAGTTCGGGCTGCCAGTGGGAACGCGTCTGGAGTGCAGTCCAGACCTGCCAGTCAGGGAGTTGCAATGTGTCACTAGTGCAGTCTTCCATGCATTTCACAGTTGAAGGGCCTTTACAGTCAGATTGCTCAGCTAAGCTAGAAATGGTAATCCCTTCCCACATCCTCCTGTGATAGCAAAGGACATATTGTCACTTTGAACAAACAACTTTCAGTACTCTTCATATCACCTGGGCCTTGAAATACTTAACCACACTCTTCAGCATAATCTGACAGTCTCCTGCTATGCCCTAAGCTGAAAGATATCCTTCCCAAAATTGCATTCTCAAAACACAAAGCAGTTGGATGATCCAAGTGCAAGCTATAAGGCCTGTTCTTTACAGCCATTCACTCATACTGCAGTTTCCTCATGTGCATTTCTTATTGTAGCAAATGTAGTCCCACTGCCACTACTTTGCAGTATTCTAAAAAGGTATTTCAACCAGATACCTGTCTGCCTTTATGAGTGACCACTGGCAAATTCAGAAAATTTACTGCCAGGTTGTTGACTGTACTGGACAGCACAATGCCAATGACTTCTGCAGCTGTTTCAGCACCAACACTCACAGGACTCTGAGTCACCCACCCCCTCCACCTCCCATACCTCCCTCCTTGCCCCAACAAAAACTACGGAATACTCACAGCTGAGGACATCTGAAAACAAATTTTTCAAATAACAACTTTAGACATTTCTTTAGACATTTCTTTAACTCAAAGAGTTCATAAAAAACTGTCTGTCACACAGACAGCTGCTGCCTACAAAATAAACATAATATCTTAAAATACTGTAAGTCATAATACAGCATGTCTTCGCTACAATTTTACAGAAACGGAAATAATGGTCCAATATGTAGGTTAAGACCTATATGTGTTGTTAAGTCATAAGAACTGGTAAAGATGTTAGATATATACATAAACTGTGAGGAATGGTGACTTACATGGCACTCTCTAAGACTCCTTGGAATGTTGGCATCAAAGTAAGTGCCACTGAAACTCCAAGAATAGATAGAGCAACCAGCACAAGCCAAAGTGACCTGTAAATAATAGAATAAAATTTATGAAAGAGGATATGGCATTATAAAATAAATACTACTACAAATTTCACCACAGGTGCAAAGATTAAACATATTAATTCCTTGCAAATATAGGCACTAGTATTTACAGTTAGATACTAGGAAATAGCTGCCATTTAAATCACAATTTATGCAATGTAAACAGCACTTAGATCCATATCTTCTCTCATGTTTTGAAGATTATCATTTGCTTATTAACTAGTATAGTTAGCATTTGGCACCAGAAATATGCATAATTTTGTTTCTTAAAAGTTTACTATTATTGTTCCCACATAAAAACTGTCAGCAGAAGAGACACGCATGAACATGTGGTAGATAAAAGACAATTATTGACCAGTTTGTACATGCAGTCATCTGGAAACTGTTTAGTGAGAGCAGGTCAAGAAATTGATTCTTTTTGTGGAGGGAGGATGTTCTGTGCTTTCTAATGGAATGTCTCATTAATCACTGCAGTAAGTTGTACATCTGTGTACAGGTCTGATGAAGTAATAACTAATTTCATAAAACGTCATTTTACACTGTGCCTATGAGGTTAGGTCAGTAAAACACTGGCTGCCTGGGCTTCACTCCTTTACACACATGGTTATGTGAATAGTACACATACTGAAAGTTTGTGTGCTGTGTGAATTTTGGCTTCCAGGACTCAACATGATAGTGTGTCAATACTGACTCTTGTAGTGTAGACAATACAAGAGAAGGCAAAGGCCCATTTTTTCATACCGACACTTGACCACTGCACAGCCTGCCCCCCACGATATGCCATTGCCCAGAACATTCCTCCTCCTCCTCTCCTCTCCCCCCCCCCCCCCCCCCCCATTTTAATAATTAAAGTGCCCGCACTCACGCGCCCACACACACACACACACACACACACACACACACACACACACACACACACACATGCAAATTAAAGTCCCCCCACTACAATTTTCCTCTGTGTGGGCTACTGTAGAAATTTCGGTACGGTTTTCGATACTAGCTGGACTGCTTCATGAGGAACACTTATGTATATGATTTATAAATATTTCCAGTGAACTGGCTGAACTATGATTAAATCACTAAAATCACTTATCTTGGTATAAAAAGGTGCCCTATATTCAGGAACACACATTTTCAATAAATTTCGAGCAACCATTAAATCTTGGTTTCAGATAAAGCACGGTTTAAACACACTCTGAAAGACTTTTTGATAGGCAACTCCTTCTATTCTATAGATGAATATCTTAACAGAGACTGTTAAGCCAGCTTAAGTAAAAATGTCTATTATATTTCTGTTTTGACAGCACTTTGTCACAACAGTCAAGATTAGGTATTTTTTATATGATAAATTTATTGATAGTGCATAACAATGTTTCATTCTGACAGCATGTTAATTCTGTAAATATTAGCTGTTCCAGTTTACCGCATCGTATTAATCTAGTTTGACAATTTCCTGACGAATGATCAGGGTTGTATTATATTCAAATATTTTATGTTATACCTTCTGACATGTTCCACACCCATGAGAATCATCTCATTTTTTGGATCTATGGAACAAAAACTGAATCTAATCTAATCTAATTTTAAAAAACTGCCACTATGAATAGAATGCCATTGTCATCTAGCAGTGAATGGCAGAAGTCCTCAGAATCATGTAGAGCTGCCCAACTGCAGCATCAAGGCAACACTACCGCGAGGCCAGCATGAACTGCCACTACCAGGGATACCTGTGTTAGCTATTGCTGATGACCTATAATGCAGTATGCATCACATTTTATGCTGATGAGGATAGACTTTTTGGTATGAAGTTAAAGTTTAAGATGTGTGACAAGAAATACGGGAAAGGGTCACACAGAAAATGCAGCTCAAGGCACACTGGTGCTGCAGTCAAACAGACTGGGTGGGGCAGCAGCTAACAGCTCCCTTTATTGCCACGAAATATCACTCCAAATGCCAGTAGTTAAATTAAATATGGAATAGATAATGTGTGTCAGTGTTAATAATGTCTGATGTGCACTACTTAAATCATTTAAGTTGTATTAAACTGTTTGTATTCAGTTACATGATGCTCTCTGAATTTTAATCATAGCTCTACAAAGTGGCTGCTAACAAAATTAGCGCTACACAAGACAAGTCCTCCAGTCCCAACACTTAGTGCTTTTTCTGTAAGTTGAGTTGGGTCTGGTTGGCTGGTAATAATATAAAATAACAGTTAATCTTACATAAAAAATCAGTTTTGTAACATATGTATGAAAATAAAAAGGCAACCTTTGTAGTTTCAGAATAACTGTTTTTTAAAAAAGAAAAGTTAATTACAACTCAGAATAATAATATTTGTTTAATATATTGTTTCAAAATGAAAGTGAAATGAAAAGTTAAAAGTTCAATGCATGCAAATACCCATGATTAAAATATAAATTGAAGTAACTGACTACTAACCTTATCCTTCTGCTAATGAAATGTACTTGTTCACCTAAAGTTTTGTCTTACTTAGACAATTTTTCTCTGAAAAACCTCTTCCATTTCAAAGAAATCAATGTCTATTTCACCTTCTTCTCTCTGGATAATATTTTTACATCATCTACTTGTTCTGCTTTATGTTTATTTATTTATTTATTTATTGTCCTCTGAGTCAATACTGTACATGACATGCACATGGTGATGCACAAACATACATTTGATGTTGGACATATGATAATTTGCTGGCATGAAGTAATATGCCAAAACTTTACACAAACATGAGCTTACGTACATATTTTCTGAGAAGTTATGAACACACAAATTACATACTCAGTGACACATTTGTATTTTAGTGCTATATTCCTCTAACACATATACACAACAGTACCTCGTTGGATATTCTTTCTGCACTTAATCTGCATAGTAGCAGATGATATAGATGCAAGATTTTTGCACATAATTGCATTAATGTTTTACTCTTTACAAAATTCTTTGCTGCAATTTATTTCATGTTTCTTTCCACCCATGTGGAGCAGAAATTTGCTTGCACTGTAGAAACAATGATCAAGTAGGAATGATTTTAATTTTTTATTAAATACAGTCAGGGACTTACTGTTTTTTATTTCTGATGGCAGGCTATTGTATATTTTAATGCCTTTGTTCAAGGGAGAGTTTTTAAAGGCAGAGGTGCACATTTCTTTAACATGGAGTTTCATTTTCTGTCTAGTACCATAGTCATGGACATTTACATTTTTATTAAATTTTGTAATATTACTTTTTACAAATTTGCATAGTTCTAGTATATACAGGCTGCCAAGGGGTAGGATGAGCAACTTTTGGAAGAGAGGTCTGCACCTATCGGTCGGCTTTGCCTTGTTCATTATTCTTATAGCTCTCTTTTGGGTGAGGAGAATGTTTGGGCTATGTGTAGAGTTTCCCCAGAATATAATACCATACTGCATTACACTGTGGAATTGTGCATAGTAGGTTGAGTGAACAGTTTCTGGGCTTGTGCAGTATGTGAGGATTCGTAGGGCATAGCACACTTGGTTTAGCTTACTATTAGTTTTATTAATGTGTGTTTGCCATTTTAGAATATCCTGAATCCATAGGCCTAGAAATCTTGTTTCTGTATTTGGGGATATTTGGGAACCATGTCCTTTCATATCAGGCATAATTTTATTTCATCTTAGGTGGAAGTTTAGGTAAGTGGTTTTGTTTGTGTTAACTATGAGCTTGTTTTTCTCAAACCAATCACCAAGTTCATTTGTATTTCCATTTATGGCCTCTTTGAGCTCATGCTCATTTTTGCTTGTTATGAGGATACTGGTATCATCTGCGAAGAGTGTACTGGTGCTGGCATTGATGTTTGACGGTAGGTCGTTTATGTACACAAGGAAGAGCACTGGTCCAAGTATTGAGCCTTGGGCACACCTTGTGTAATATTGCAATAGTCAGAGTAGTATGTTTCGATATGTCCTTGGTTGTTATGTTTTATTGACACTTTTTTTTTCCTATTTGTCAGGTATGAGCTGAACCAGTTTAGTGGGGTGCCTCTGATTCCATATGACCCCAGTTTGTTGAGAAGAATCTTGTGGTCTATAACATCAAATGCCTTGGAAAAATCTAGGAAGAGCCCAACTGCTTTTTGTTTTTTGTCTAGGGCATCTAGGGTGGAGTGTAAATACTCATATATGACAGTTGTTGTGGATTTGTTTTTTCTGAAACCTTGCTGGGCATCAGATAGTATCCGGTTCTTATCAAGAAAATTTATTAGTCTTTTGTGAACTAAGCTCTCCAAAAGTTTACCAAACACAGGTAACAGCAATATGGGTCTGTAATTTTCTGCATTGAGTTTTCCACCTTTCTTAAAGATTGGGATGACTGTAGCCACTTTCATGCATTTTGGAAATGTACCTGCCATCAACAATGAGTTGTACACATTTGAGAGTGGGAGAGCTATTTTGTTTATGCAGTTTTTGATGATAAAATCTGGGATGTCGTCGATTCCAGTTGAGAATTTATTCTTGAGGTACTTTGCACTTAGTACCATTTCTTCAGTAGTAGTTTCCCAGGAGAATATAGATTCTACAGGAGTTGTTATTTTGTTTAGTCTGTTGGGTGTGGGTTTGCTGATGCTTTGTAACAGATTTTTAACAATATTTTCATAGTAATTGTTGAAAACATTTGCAATTTCTTGTGGATTAGTAACTCTGGTGTTGTTGTGGATCAGGATAGTGTTTTCATGTTTATGTGGCTGTTGATTCGTTTCATTCCTTATGATGTTCCACACTGCCTTGGTTTTGTTTGAGGATGTTGCCACATAGTTGTCATTTGCTGTTTGCTTTGCTAGTGCTACGACTTTTTTAAGGCTTTTGACATATTGCTTGATATATCTTTCTTGAGATGAGGTGGCGATGGTGGTGTTATTTTTAGATACTTCAACAGATCTCTCTTCCTTCTGCAGGAAATCTTTATACCAGTTGTTATCCATGGCTTCTTATTGGGTTCTTTTGATGTGGTGCGTTTGGGTTTAAGAGGAAAGGCAATACTGAAGTGATACAGAAATGTGTTTAGAAATGATTCCATTTTGTTGTCTGTATCATCGCCTTCATATATTTTGTTCCATGTTTCTGCAGCTAAGGAATCATTGAAGATTTTCATGTTTTCATTGCTGTAGTTTCTTACTTTAGTTGCATATTTGTTGTTGCACTCTAAAAATTAAGTACCAACTTTTTTATTGATTGGCAGACTTTTTGTATACTCAGCATACTTTCATTTAGTACCCCCACAAATTGTTACACCCAGCTGACTCATTCCAGCTGTGACTCACTAATAGTGTAGACTATACTTTTGTCAAGCGGCGGCAGAGTACATACATAAACGACTGTTGTGGTTCGCAAACTTTCTGCCTGAAGAAGGAACCACTGACTCCGAAAGCTTGCCGATCACAACAGTCTTTTATGTGTATGTTCTGCTGCTGCTTAGTGAGTAGATTTTTTTATCAATCCAATTAAATAACTTTATCAATAATTGATTGTTTTTATTGTTAGACTATACTTTTGGGTTGTGCACAATTTTACAGTTCTGAAAATTTAAAGCAAGTTTCCAAATTGCCCATTTAGTAATCTTATCAAGATCTGTCTGAATATTTTCACAACTCATTTTTCCTAATAGTACTCCTTTCTTTAGATTGCTTCACCAAAATGGCACATAACTTACACATAGTATTTCTTATTGACTGTATGACCACAAGACAGGAACTCACGAGGAATTATCCCATTGTAATTAAAGAAACAGTGAAGGGAACCTTCACATGTGATTGAACTTGTCAAATTTTTTTCGGTTTTGACTCTTGCGACAATTTCCATTGGGAAGACTAGGCCTTGGTTTTACTGTCATACCCATTTTGTGACCTGTTATAATCTTCTTTAAAAGTTCTAGATTGCTGTTGACTTCATTTAGCAATTTCTGGGGGATACCTAAGCCCTGTGGGTTTTGGCTGAAATCCAACAATTTTGGAACAAACTTTGCTTGTACACATTTCATGCCCAAAACATCGAAAAAATTACTTAGCATGAGCCAAAGGATATCCCAACATCACCAGGAACCTCTGTTCATGATGATTTGGTAATTTTCCAAAACCATTTTTCTTACTTCTTCCACACTATCGTCAGTAATTGATGCACTAATGTGCCCAGTGCAGTCATCATCTTTAACTACTTTTCGACCCCTTTGCAATATTTATACCAGTCCTCTTGCCTTACTCATAGTAGATTAACCAAAAGTGACAGTCAACATTTCAAATTAGGTGCAGAACTTTATCCCATTTTTCAAGCAAAATTTTATGCAGATTCTTTGATTCATCTTATTTGAAAGAAAAATTCACCAAGTACTCAAAAACTAGTACAACCCTTTCAACTGTCTGCAGTAAACTAAATCCTCAAAACAGCTGAAAATGCAAACATACATCAGGTACATACGTACCAACATGATAAAAAAAACTGATAATCGGGTGTGTAAAACCCATGAAATTAAAAAAATTCCCATTTTTTTTATCACACTTTGTCTTGCTGGCTTATATTACTACGAGGAAAATCAAGGTCTGTGCTCTCATCATGACTTGAAGAAGTATTTCCAATAATTGGATGCATACGTTGGTTTATAAAACTCAAACTCCAACAGAACAGGGCTTGGAAGGCCCAGTGGTACCGACCAGCTGCTGTGTCATCCTCAGCCGAGAGGTGTCATTGGATGCGGATATGGCTGGGTATGTGGTCAGCAGACTGCTCTCCTCGCTGTTGTCAGTTTTTGTGATTGGAGCCTCTACTTCTCAATCAACTAGCTCCTCAATTGGCCTCACAAGGGCTGAGTACATCCTTCATGCCAACAGCACTTAGCAGACCCAGACAATGACCCATCCAAGTGTTTGCCAAGACTGCAAGCGCTTAACTTCGGTGATCTGATGGGAACCAATTTCACTTTCTTGGTTACATGAATTTCATGTAGTAAAGTACTTACACAAAATGATCAAATGATGTGAGAACAGTGTATTACCTAAATGATTTAACTAGTTGTCCACTGTAATGGAAATTAAGTAAAATTTGTCAACCACTTGGTGATAAGTGATCCCACGAATAAAATAAAGTGTACTACCAATAACAATAGAGCGCAGAATGTCACTGCCATGTTGGAATAGTCACCTAGTGATAGCAAAGAATTTTTTATTATTTATCTTATGAATTACTTATATGTTTCAACGTGCATACATGTACATGTAGTAGCAGTAGGTTTTGTCATGCAGAATAGCAGTCAGCTATCTCATATAACACAAGCAAAGAAAGACAACAAGCACTCTAGCAATGTTTTGATGCATGCATTATGTCCTTTTCCAAAGGAGCTATGCAAATAGTGATTTTACAACATGTCTTGGAGTTGAGACTTATTTTTTGCAAAAGTATGGTGTTATCCATGGTATGCCTAAAGTGGTTGTGACTGAATAGCCAGTGATGCCAAACATTATTGAGCAATTCTGCTCTGTTAGAAACAATTGACAGGGACACAATCTGTAAAAAGTCTTTGTTTCTGTAGAACGAGATATGCAGGCAATCAGTAAATGTGCAAATTGTTGTAATGAAATGTTAAGGCATCAGATACATCAGTAACTGTATTCTAATCAGATTTCTTGTGAATGAGGCCTAGAAACATTTTTGTAAAACAATATATAAATAAGGCAATGTGGAGAGGAATTACAACACTAATCAATTTCAAGCAACCAGTTCTAAAATGGATCTGAAGAGCTAACATTGTAACTGGTACAGGCATAGACTACAGCAAGTACACTTGCGTACCTGCAATATGGTATGTGATTTTGGGATGAGTTTTTGTAGTCCACTCCAAATGTTATCCCATCCAAGAACAATTGATATTATAGTAAAAGTTGCAGCTCAAAAGTGCATACACAAAATTCCGTAAGTGTTTCACGCAGTTCAGGCACTACCACTGACTAGCAACACAATGGCTTGAGCTTTGAACCAGTTGCTGATGCAGTTTAATTCTAATTACTGGTGGTGCCTTAGACATGGAGTCCACATTATTGAAGTTTGAATGGATTAATGAAGATAACATTGTAATCTACATGATGATGTAAAAGGCAATGTCACCTGTAGCATCTGTCTTGCTATTTTCTGTTTAGGTGCTATCAAGTGAATGAACTAGATCAAGAGCTATGTACGGCACTCTGCATATAGGTACAGTGTGAGATCACTGCAATTACCTAGGCCTCTATTACACTCACAAAAATTATTTTCAAATCAATCCATAATCAAACATACAGTTTAATGACTAATACCATTTAAAACCAAGCAGATAATTCACTACAGGTATTTGTTTTGTTGCATGCACAAGTAACTCATGTGTGCAACCACTCTAATTCCCATTTTTATGTCTTTTCTATGTAAATCACCAATTCTGGTTATCAATGTGACTTTTGGAGTCTACACAAAGCAGCCTGGCTGATTTAACCTGACTGTCCAGAAAAACTTTAATGGAGGTTCCTGGTTCAGACAACGGGTCTTTGGTTGTTCCATCATTGTATGATTTCCTGATACAGAACACTTTTAATGCACATTTCTATTTATTTTCTGTATTATTCATTGTCATTGTTTACAACCTACCACAGTAATATAGAGGAAGTTCAGACAAACATTTTGATACAGGACACTTGTGGTCTATCAAGTCAGAAAACTACCTCAAACTGGCCTACAAAAGCACGTAAGCTACAGCGCATGCACCTTGCACACGATTTTCAATATTCTTGCAATCTCTCCACACAAACTGTTAGTCCTAGACAAAAAATAAATAGGACCTTTTTTGTGTCAAATTTAATTTAGTTTTATTGTGTAGTGAGACACGTTTTTGTTGATGGAGTGTGCAGTTTTTGAGTTATTAAAGAAAAACTTACAAAAGTTGCCACTCACCATATAGCGGAGCTGCTGAGCCGCAGATATGCACACACTATCTGTGCCTATCTGTGACTCAGTGTCTTCTCTATACGGTGAGTAGCAACTTTCCTCCTCATAATATTGTTTTTATATTTTTTATTATAAATGGTATTATGAGTCTGTAAGTTGAATGACCTTTCATACACATGCCCAGAGAAGGTAAACTTAATATATATCAGTAATTGTGATAAAAATGAACAAAATGTTATCTCTGAATTCTTGTAAGTTGTTCATCACTTGTTTTCATACACTTTTTATCTTTTGATTCAGCTAGTCTACACTCTCCTGCCTGGGCCACTGCTTATGTAAGCATTGTAATTCTTAGTTAATAATAATTACATTAATTGCAAAAGAGGTATGTGTGTTTATTTTAAGAGTAAAAATCACCATTTTCACTGCTGATAACCAGGAAATTCCAGCCTGTGCAAGTACTTGTAATGCTTTCTGGAATAATGGCTTGCTGATGAACAATTATCAACCATTTTCTGCATCTCATGCTGATTGCTGCTAATGGTAGCAACCTCTTTCAGAGCTTGCAGCTATTATTTCACCACGCCATCCAATGAATAAGCATGAATAAAAAAAGCACATCTAAAATAATTAACATTCATGTGAACATAAATTAGAAATTATGAGCCTGTTGTCCCAGCTGCGGAGTATGAGTCTGTATATCTTCATTCTCAAATAATTTCCTTTACCAATGCAACTCCTCTTCTCTGTTGGTGAGGGATAGTTATAGGTGCCATCACAGGCCATGTTATTTTCTTTAGACATTTAGTGCTGTAGAACAGCAGACTTTGTTGGTTTAATTTTTATCTGCGATACTTGCACACAAGTGGTACATGAAAGATGTGTGTGTACACAAGTATCACACAGATAAGGAACAACCAACAACATCAGTTGATGCAGCACTGAGTATCTTCAAAGTCCATAGCATGAGTTATGATGCCACCAAGTTGTAAAAACACACCAACAATTTCTGGGATGGCGTCATAAAGGAATCTTTAGACATCAAGCTACATGATGAACTGACAAATAAAGGCAGCAGTTTCCCTGTAATTAAAGCTTGGGACCAATTACTGAGCATGCTCAAGGTGCAACAACAGCCTACAGAAAGGTAGGTTCACACCACACCAAATAAATACATGAGACCATACCAAATAAATGCATCACCTTTGCATCAGCAACAAACATCCTGACCCCCATATGGCATGGCAGTGCAGTGTCTGAGGGCTGTGACTTTGGTACCTCCAATTCAGATCCCCCTCCACCTTGCCAGAGTAGCTAAGCCCAAGAGATCAGAAAGAGTGAGGAGGGGAGGGGGGGGGGGGAGGGGTTATATAAGACAATGCCCAACAGCAGGAAATCAATCATCAGGACATCCTGTAGATGGTAATGTGATGTGTCAGCTCGCTGAAATGTCTCACCATTTGTATGATACCATCTGGCTGGGTGCTCCAGAACAATTCTAAATCATAACTGCATACTTACAATTTTATTCCACTCAGTTTAAGAAGGGGACTGGAGATATATACAACACTGCATATCTACTTGCAATCCTTGTTAAATAGCCAGAAACTAAAAAAAGCAGAAATAATTTTCCCAAGTGCTCATTGTTATTAATGAACATTACATAGATTTACAAGAGCTACATAGAAATATCCCAGGAAAAGAATCATAGTATCTGCACAAAAAGCAGTTAGTATGCTACGAAAGATAAATAAGTTAACAAAAAAGTACAGAAGCCACTATGCTTTGACAGAGTAGTAATTACTTGTTAAGAAATGGCAGTAGAGGTGATGGTCCAAGAAGCAGCAGCCCCAGTGAACAAGCAAGGAGACCCCACACCATCATAGACCAATGATTGTTAACTCGATCTGCAAGCCAGCCCCATATGGGGCTGAATATACCGTACAGTGCAGAAAAAAGCAGGAAGATCAGACCCACTTCCTCAGCACTCAAGTTAAACTGCAGATAAGTGAAAGTAGAACAAAACATATTAATCAATATACAATGTATTCATAGCTAAAATAGTACCAAACATTTTCTATAACATTGGCAATCTAACTTCAAAAAATGCCCTTATTTCAAACATTAAATCAGTTTCCTAAGTCTCTTTCTAAGTGACATACAACTTCATCTTAGTAATGTTAAATTCTCAACTTAACAAATAATGAAGGTTTGTGAGAAAAATTCTGTGTTCTTTATTGGTCAAGCAAGACATAAAAGCTAGAACTTGTTTTGTCTTTAACTAACTTTAACAAGGAAAAAATTTTAAATGTTGTGGTTCTGATATGTTTCACTTTCTTGAGAATTCTTATTCTATTGGCACTCCTTATCTGTATGTGTGACAATTACACAGCCAAAATTAAATGGATCACAAGTGATTATGGTAGTTTAGAAAATTTCAATTTTTTTGTAGCTGTAAATGCATAAGGAACAGCAAAAACACAGGCAAAAGTTCTGACCATCCACATGAATGACTATAATGGTTATACAAACTTAAGCTTTATCACAACTGTACACTGATTATCTGACACAAATGTCTTCTTATTCTTTCTCAAGGCAAACTCAGAATGAAGGGTAGTAAACTATGACCACAGTCTAGAAGCAGATGCTTGTTCTGCTGATCAAGCTATTTCTTAAAAGAAACACACAAAAAATATAATCATCTGCTCCCCAACTTCCATGGCCTACAAATAGGATCTTGCCAATCTTAAGATAAAATGTGCATACTTGCAAAGAATGCTGCAGTAAATATACTTAACAACATTCCATGCTGCTAATTCAGTTAACTAAAGGCATATGGGTCTGTTTGTCAGGAGGTCCCTAGGGGTAGGTTTGGCCTCTGAGTTATGAGTTTTGTTCCACCATGTACAATGGCCCCTTTCCTTGAGAATATGTGAGAGTTGTGCTATATAGGGATTTGTGGTGTATAGGTAAATGAAACCGATGTGTGTATAGTTTTATATTATGTTTGTGTTGTATGATGATGACAAGAGGATGGAGAGAATGAAATCTGGTGCTAGCATATAGCCTTCTCTTAGCATCAAGGGAGCTGTTTAGCTTAATGTACCCATCCGACACACACATCACAATGAGCAGTGTCACTTACCCTCACTTCATGAGACACAGTGCAGAGGTTTAGAATTTAATCCACAACACTCATGCAAAGAATGGTGGTCCAAAGGTTCACATCACCACCGCTTCTCCCCATTCCAGTCAAATACTGACAGTGACTTTTTCATCCACACCAGTATTCGAACCAGCTTACCTCCAAACTGAGCACCAGAATATGAGTGTGAATTAGCAAACTTGACCATGCAGCCCAGTAGTTAATTCTACAATTGTACATACCTTGCAGTTTCCAAGAACTCACTGCAGAATGGGAACAAAAATACTGTGTGCATGGGTTTCACACAAGAGAAACAACACAAAAGTGAGGGGGAACATTACAAGTTTCCTTAATGTGATCAACAGAGCTTGGCATTACTGCCATTTGACAGTTTTCATGGTGCCATTATGGAATGAATAAATGAATGAATAAAAAACAGCTCTTGAAATAATCCTTTTGATAAGCAATATTCCTTGCATACTACAGCACCTTAATGTGTTATACATGTTTCATTACATGCATTGACAAGAAGCTCTCCATTTTCATTAGTTCTGTGCCTCTCCTTTAATCTGATGGTAAGGTAACTTCATCCATCCATATGGGACATCAGCAGCATCCAAGACACACTTCTTCCTCTTCCCCTCTCCACCACACACTTTCATTTAAGGACCCTCTGTTGCGAGCAACTTCTCCGCAATATACTGAGGCGATGAAAGTGATGAGATACCTCTTAATACTGTGTTGGACCTCTCTTCATCCAGCACAATACAGCAACTCAACATTGCATGGATTCAACAAGTCACTGGAAGTCTCCTGTATAAATTTGAACCATGATGCCTCTATAACTATCCATAATTGCGAACATGTTGCTGGTGCAGAACTTCATGCATAAACTGACCTCCTGATTATGTCCCATAAATGTTCAATGTGATTCATGTCAGGTGATCTGAAGGGCCAAATCATTTGCTCGAGTTGTCCAGAATGTTCTGAAAACCAATTGTAAACAACTGTGGCCCAGTGACAGGGTGCACTGTCACCCACAAAAATTCCAGAGAAGGCTGTAAATGGTCTCCAAGTAGCCAAACATAACCATTTCCAGTCAAAAATCAGTTCAGTTGGACCAGAGGACCCAATCCACTCCATGTAAACAAAACCCACACCATTATAGAACCACCAAAAGCTGCCAAAGTGCCTTGTTGACAACTTGGGTACATGGCTTAGTGGGGTCTGTGTCACACGCAAACCCTATCATTAGCTAACCAGCCAAAATTGGGACTCACTTGACCAGCCCATGGTTTTCCAGTCATCTAATGTTGAACTGATACTGTCACAAGGCTAGGACAGGCTCTGCAGGCAATGTGCTGTTAGCAAAGCCATTTGCATAAGTCGTCTGCTGCCATAGCCCACTAATGTCAAACTTTGCCACGCTCTCCTAACATATATAGTCGTTGTATGTCTCACATTTGTTACTTTGGTTATTTAATGCAGTGTCGCTTGTCTGTTAGCACTGACAACTCAACACATATGCCGTTGCTCTCAGTCATTAAGTGAAGGGCGTCGGCCACTGCATTGTCTGTGGTGAGAGGTAATGCCCAAAATTTCTTGGTACACTCGTGACACTGTCTATCTCGGAATACTGAATTCTGCAATGATTTCTGAAATGGACTGTCCCACGCATCTAGCTGTAACTACCATTCTGTGTTGAAAGTCTTAATTCCCATCATGCACCCACCTTTTCACCTGAACCACCTCAGTACAAATGATAGATCCATCAATACATTGCCATTTTATACCTTCTGTACATGATACTACCACCATCTCTATATGTGTATCACTATTCCATTACCTCACTGTCTATAATCCACCCAAACATGTCATACTGATTATCATCAGTTTCAATAGTTTTATTTCTTTTTCTATTCTTACAAGTATTCCTTCATTTCTCATTCAATCAGTCCACTTTTATTTCAACATTTTTCTCCACAGCCACATTTTGGAACTACCCAAGTATTTTTGTTTTTTCTTTTTGACTGTCTATTATGCAATGTCATACAATACAACACTCCAGAAAAAAACACTTGGTGGATCTCTTAGTTATATCAGAATTCTTTCTGTCACTATTTACATCATTTACTCCCCCCCTCCCTCACTACCACTCCATTTTCATTCATTTTTAATAACAAATGGCAACAAGAGCAGTATGATAGGAGTCAAGCAATTTATGTCTCTGCATACAAATGTGCGAAGATATTTGATTTCTTTGTAAAATAGAAACAGGCAGCAAGCAACGAAGTTACCTGTTACCCTTAACATTCTGTGGTGACCTTTCTCTCTGACATTCCAATGCCCAGCACTGTAATTTTACAATCTCTTTAAATCTGGTACATTAATATCTGACAGCAATGTCAATTTCAGTATAGGCACAGAAGCAGGTAGAATCAATAGCGAGGACATTCACTACTTTCAAACATCATTCAATCTGTACTTCTGAAGTTAAAGATTATGCTCTAATAACATACATTTAATTGGATAAATGTACAAAATGAGAGTGGAAATCAACTTTTACATTCTTTATGATTATGTTAGGTGGACAAAATGCAGATCCTGTTGACAGAATATGTATTCCGTAGAGTCAAACAATGGAAAGTCAAGGACAGATGTGTTAGTTGCATTGTGTGTGTGTGTGTGTGTGTGTGTGTGTGTGTGTGTGTGTGTGAGTGAGTGCGCACGCGCCTTCTATTTTTGATAAAAGCCTTATTGGCCAGAAGCTTTATTTGTGACAGTCTTTTCATTGTGCCTATCTGGGACTCAGTATCTCTGCTATTCCATAGAGCCATAAGTACAGTACCTATACTTGCAACTTTTGTGTGTGTAAACAGTCAATACATATAACAGAGACAATAATGAAAATATTACAACAGTAACCACATGGTATCAGCAAATCTCATGTAGAAAATTACGAGGGTTGAAACTTTAATAGTGGCAACTATTTATTTACAGCTTGTACAAAAGAGATACGTGTTTCAAAGTTTTATTGACTTTCAAAGTAGTCACCAGCATTGTGTATAACCCATCGCCAGCGATGTGGAACTTGTATGATACTCTTAGTAGTGCCATTTGTGTTGACAGTTTGAGCGGCATGGTCTGGTGCCTAACAAATTTGTAGCAATTTTGAAGCAAATACTGTAAAGTGTTTCCTTCAGTTTAGAAATAGAGTTGAGCTCACGAGGGCTTCAGTCAGGGGGGTGCAGTAGGTGGTATAGCACTTAGCACCCCCATCAGTCAAACAAATCAGTAACAACTTGCACTGTCCGTGCTTGAGCATTGTCCTGCAAAATGATGGTCAGGTCCCACAGAAAGTGTCATCACTTCTGTTTCTTACCTGGTCATAGGTTGTGTTCCAATAATGAACAGCATAGAGACAGAAGTGACGACACTTTCTGCAGGACTTGACGATCATTTTGCAGGACAATGCTCAAGCACATACAGTGGAAGCTGTTACTGATTTGTTTGACTGTTGGGGCTGCTAAGTGTTATACCACTTACTGTACTCCCCTGACTGAAGCCCTCGTGAGTTCAACTCAATTTCTAAACTGAAGGAAATACTTCATGGCATTCGCTTCACAACCACTACAAATTCATCGGGCAATAGACCGTGCTGCTCGAATTGTCAACACAAATGGCACTGCTAAGAGTATCCTACAACTTCCACATCACTGGAAATAGGTTATACACAATGCTGGTAACTACTTTGTAGGTCAGTAAAACTTTGAAACACCTATCTATTTTGTAAGAGCTGTAAATAAATAGTTGCCACTATTAAAGTTCTAACCCTCATATAAATGTTACAAGGAATTGTACAATTTCACTAATAAAAATCTAAGAAAACATGACTGTTTACATTATAGCCAACCAAAGTATTAAAAATCAGAAGATGAAAACAATTTTCCTTTATGGTGCTGAGAAATCTACTTAATAATCTTTATATTTTAATTCTGTGGGAACATGAAGAAAAAAATTGTGTAACAGATTCAACTCACACCCACATAAGTACCAGTACTCATCTAATTAATACATAGAATATCAAGCAAGGTGTTCTTTAAGTTACATTTAAATAAAGATTTATTGTCTTGTGTACTTAGTACTCAACAGCCATCACATGTTGGCAATCATTTTTTTGGCTATGTCATTATCTCAAAGAGACTTTTTCCTGCATGGACATGCACCTTTTCCCATCATATATGGAAGTTTTCAATTATTCATCTTAGATGTGATAGTATAGTACAGATTAAAGCAGTTAGCAGCAGCAGCCTTTGTGGTAGATATTATGTTGAAAATATAGATAAAGTGAGAGGTAAATACTTACTGATACGATAACACATGGAAGTGGTTTTTAATTATTTTTATATTCTTAACTTATTGTCTCCTGCATTTTCTGGCACTAATGATACATTACATTGGTTTGTAATTACTATTACAATATGTTTCTCTGTAAACTGGGCCACTGATGATGGGGTTAGTCTGATACTGGGAAATTGCAATCAGCCTATGAAGGAGTTGGCTTACAAAACACTGATGTGACTCATTCTAGAGTACTTTAAAATTTGTTTGCTGTTGTGAATTCCTTGACATCAGCTGTATTAGGCATAGATCTACTGTGCAATAGTGACACACAAAAATTTGTGCCAGACTGGGATTCAAACCCAAATTTCCCACTTAATGTGAGTGGTCACCTAAACGGCTATCAATGCATTCTAGAATATTGTTCTAGTATGTGGGACTCATACCAAACAGTACTAACAAAGTATGCGTACAAAGAAAGACAACATGAATGGTTGAAGTTTTGTTTCATCCACATCACGGAGATGCTGAAAAATGTGAACTGGCATATGTTGAGAGATAGACATGACTTGTTCAACAAGGGCTTGCTTACAAGGTTTCGAGACCCACCATTAGTACGGAATCTAAAAATACACTGGAACCCTCTATATATCGCTCCCATAGGTACTGCAAGGACAAGATTAGACCAATTGTAGCCCGCATGGAGGTGTTTAAGCAATCAATCATTCTTCCCACACTCCATACACGAGAAGAATCTGCATAAACCCTAATATATGGCAGAATAGAAAGTAATGTCTGCTATGCACTTGATAGTGGTTTGCAAAGCATAATATGTAGATGTAGCTTTATGTAACAATCCAGCAATTAAATAATTTTTATGTACAGCAGCTTTGTCTGTATTTAACTTAAAATGATGCCCTTGCTAAATATTTATTTCACCCTGTGAATTTAATATTACTGGTAAGTGCTTAGAAGTTTACAGTACATGTAGAACAACTGCATAATAATGAAGTTCAGGATGCAGATACACAGTATTTGTAGTGATATGCTATTGACAAGGTACTTGCTTCACACAGACAACAACATTCCCAGCTGCAAACATCACAAATTACTTTAATGAGTCCATATTCAGGGATTGAAAAGTTCTGTTAGCTACACAGAAAGTAAAATTGAGGAGATAGCAGCTGTAATTCTAATTTGCCGAATTAAATTTAAATGGCGTTAAGTGTGAGCAACAATAAGTAGTGTACTGCTTTGTTGGTTGTCAATACAGTAAGCTGTTTAAGTTTCTATGACATCATTGTCTTTTCTTAACATCTACCTATTGAATTGTTCCATACCCCCGTGGATTATCCAACTTGATGGGATCTACAGAACATCATGAATGAATGAATGAATGAATGAATGAAGTTAATGGACATCCCCAAATGACTGTGAATGCTCTTTGTTTACTGCAAAATTTTTCATTCAGAATAATAGTTTATCTCAGAAGATAACAAATTACAAAATGACACCAGGTAACATTTGTTAACCTGGAGACAGAAATGTGGCCAAACAAGGATATCATTGTTACTGTGGTGTCACCGCCAGACACCACACTTGCTAGGTGGTAGCCTTTAAATCGGCCGCAGTCCGGTAGTATACGTCGGACCCGCATGTCGCCACTATCAGTGATTGCAGACCGAGCGCCGCCACACGGCAGGTCTAGAGAGACATCCTAGCACTCGCCCCAGTTGTACAGCCGACTTTGCTAGCGATGGTTCACTGACAAATTACGCTCTCATTTAGCGAGACGATAGTTAGCATAGCCTTCAGCTACGTCATTTGCTACGACCTAGCAAGGCGCCTTTATCATTTGCTATTTATCTTGTGATGCATGTACCGTCAGACCGATGTTCACCAATTATGGATTAAAGTTAAGTATTTCAGAAGCTACGTACCTTCTTTTGCTAGTATAATTACTTTACCTGTTCCAGACCTCACGCCATCCTGCGTGAGCTTAAACGCATGCCTTTCGGCTACCGGTCATAGTGGATTGGCTGTCTGGCCAGTCCACAACAGTTTGGCGACGAGAATTTTGCATTCGTATTGCCCTGATTTACTTGTGTCATGGCTTCGCCACAGTCTCCAGATGTACTGTCTGAATTGTATTGCTTACAGAATTAGCAGATGCAGGCCTTATTGGATGCCCTTGGACAGCTCGTCCAGGGTCAACGTGCAATGCAAAACGATGCAGCCGCCGCCGCTTCACCACAATCCGC
This sequence comes from Schistocerca serialis cubense, assembly GCF_023864345.2. Taxonomy (NCBI): domain Eukaryota; kingdom Metazoa; phylum Arthropoda; class Insecta; order Orthoptera; family Acrididae; genus Schistocerca; species Schistocerca serialis. The sequence continues at coordinate 96,286,827 of NC_064639.1, forward strand.
ACCACCGCGGAGATTCTTTGCATGGCCAAAAGCCACTTCCCCTTGGCAACGCTTACACATCGATTTTGCTGGTCCATTCTGGAATGCTCGGTGGTTGGTTCTGGTAGATTCATTCAGTAATTTTCCTTTTGTTGTCCCGATGTCTTCCACGATGTCATCTGCCACCCTCCAAGCGTTATCTGCTATCTTTTGCATTGAAGGTCTTCCACAGACTATTGTTTCTGACAATGGCCCGCAATTCATGTCCGCAGAATTTCAGTCATTCTGCAAGGCCAATGGTATTCAACATCTGACATCCGCGCCATTTTCGCCACACTCAAACGGTGCCGCTGAACGATTGGTCAGGACTTTCAAGTCCCAGATGTTGAAGTTGCAAGAGTCGCATTCTCGGGAGGACGCGTTATTGCTCTTTATGTCCTCATATCGCTCTCAGCCCTGAGTTAGTCGCTCGCCGGCTGAGTTGCTCCACGGTCGTCCTCATCGAACCTTGCCGCATCAGGTTCCTGTGCAGCGGCAGACACCTGCTTTTGCCCGAGGCGACGTTCTATACTATCGTCACTATCGCGGTTCACGGCGTTGGCTCGCAGGGCGCATTCTTCGCTGCCTCGGCCGTGCTATGTATCTGGTTTTGGGGGCCTCTGGTGAGGTGCGTCGGCATCTCAATCAGCTGCGCCTCTGTCGTCGCACGGGATCTGCCGCTCCCCATCTGCTTTCAGCGATGGTGCCATCCGGTCAGCACCCTGGGGACCCATCTACTGGCTCGCCTCATCCCCAGGTGTTCCCGACACTGCCTTCCATTTTGCCCCATGGCGACGTGCCGCCGCCTGTTCTCCTGTCGGCGACGCCTCCCGTGGACGCGTCGCTGCGACCGCCGGGCGCCTCCCTGGGTCCCGCGCCACCGATCGCTTCCCGTGACCAGTTGTCCTCCGCCATGGACCTCTTGCCCGCTCCGGACCACATGGCGTCTTCGCCCGTCGGGTGTCCCGACCCGATGGAGGTCGACCCTTCGGCCCCTCCTGTCTCTATACGGGCGCATACACCGCATGTTGGCGTGCACCCTGGACTAGGTTTTCAGGTGTTTCCTAGCTCCCCTCGGACCGAATGGCAGGGTGCGGGTGGCACAGCCTCGCCTGTTGTTAGGCTCCCCACCTCGTCGCATACGTCAACATGGGGTCCTCCCCACAGCGGGCAGAAGCCTTATACCACAACCGTTCGCCGATTTGCGGGGGAGGAATGTGGTGTCACCGCCAGACACCACACTTGCTAGGTGGTAGCCTTTAAATCGGCCGCGGTCCGGTAGTATACGTCGGACCCGCGTGTCGCCACTATCAGGGATTGCAGAGCGAGCGCCGCCACACGGCAGGTCTAGAGAGACGTCCTAGCACTCGCCCCAGTTGTACAGCCGACTTTGCTAGCAATAGTTCACTGACAAATTACGCTCTCATTTGCCAAGACGATAGTTAGCATAGCCTTCAGCTACGTCATTTGCTACGACCTAGCAAGGCGCCTTTATCATTTGCTATTTATCTTGTGATGCATGTACTGTCAGACCGATGTTCACCAATTATGGATTAAAGTTAAGTATTTCAGAAGCTACGTACCTTCTTTTGCTAGTATAATTACTTTGCCTGTTCCAGACCTCACGCCAGCCTGTGTGAGCTTAAACACGTGCCTTTTGGCTACCGGTCATAGTGGATTGGCTGTCTGGCCAGTCCACAACAGTTACAACATATTTTTCTGATTTACAAAGACATATTATTAACATAATATGTTAGAAACAATATGTTTCCACAACAGAGCCTTATGTTATACCTTCCAGTGTTAGGAATGCCAGCATTAATTTCATGTGGGATATTGTAATAGAATCTACATAAGAAAAAATGTTGGTTGCTTCTCGAGATGCAGTGATCACCTCTAGCTCCACACTACACTTGAAAATGAACATCTTATACTGAAAGTTCAAGCTGATTTGGAAGTACCACAAGAAGAGTTATCACCTTTATCAGCTGCAGCCTGCAGTAGTCATTTCACAGCTAAACCAGAAGACTAGAATACATTCAAGTCTTCCAAATAAGTGAAATGATCAAGGAGACACTGAAAACCTGCTTGCTTCAGACTAGCTCTGTCCAACCACTTTAATACTTTATAGACTGAGGTCAAAAGTATATATACATCTGTAGCTATGATGCAGTCTGATAGTGGAAACAAAGTGTAGGAAGAAAGGTTTAAAAAAGACCGAATGGGAGTAATTGCTGGGTAGTAGTCACGGGAGAGGAGCAACTGGGAGACTGTGGTTCAGTTGGCCACTGTGACACCACTGAAGACTTCCTTTCCCAGCAACCAACTGACACCAAATCTACAGTCCTTACTGGTCACCAAAACCAGAGTGCCACATTCATGTATCTGTAGCATCCAGGAGTGGAGTAATCGAATAAAATTCCCTGTAAGAGATCCGGCTATGCCTTTTAATGCCTGAAAATGAAATATACCCTTCCCACTAACCTTTCCACCCCTCCCACAGTAGTATCCCGCTGCCCACCCAATCTACACAACATATTTGTCCATCATTATACCACCCCTGCTTCCAGCCCTTTGCTCCATCACTCAAATTCTTGTAAAAGATTTAGATACATCCTCCCACCACTATCTACTCCAGCCCCAGCCCCATTACAGGCATTTCTTACCCCATCAAAGCCAGTGCCACCAGTGGAAGCAGCCATGTAGTCTACCAGACTAAGTGCAACCACTGTGCATCTTTCTATGTGAGGACAACCAATAACAGGATGCCTACTCACATGAGTTTGCACTGCCAAACTGTGGCCAACAGACAGCCACACCACACAGTTGCCAAGAATGTCATGCAACACAAAGCGATTGACTTTGTGGCGTAGAGCGCCATAAAAATCGATATTTGTTCTGTGCGTAAGTGTGCTATCTTTGAGGAGAGGGCTTTGGGAGAGCATGTTGGACGCTAACGGCAGTTAGCCTCCGGACTTGTATCTGTGTAGACGCTAAGTGTGAATAAATCTGTATACGAGAGAATTCTAGTTGTTTACCTACAACTATACCATATTCCCTCACTGGTGACCCCGTTTTTGTGTAATACGCGTCCGAGTTACCGCCTGAAGGTTATTTACACGCCTACTGCGTCGGGTTTCTCCGCGATCGCGAGGGCCTTTTTTCAGCTCCAGACAATGGCCTTTCAGCATTCACCGCCGCCCGGATTCCAGCAACATCTCTCCAGCACTCCTGCCGTCGTAGTGGACATGCCGCAAGAATCTTCGGAATTCTTCAGCCAGAACATGCAGTGGAATTCATCGAGTGCCGCCAGTTTCTTCCAACCGCCAATGGTCGTGGACTCTGGCTTTGTTAGCCGGGACCTTCCCACGTGTTCTCCACAGAGTGTTGGTCGGAGCATTTCTACTCCTGTGTCGAACACACAATTTAATACAGTTCGTTGCGTCGAGTGAGGTTTTGCTACTTTGGAAAATCCAGTAGTAAATTCAAACTCGAATCAGTTCCTGACACGTGTGTATCCTTCCACGCCGGCTAGTCAACAGGTGTTCAATGCTCGCCAAACAGCAAATATCACACCGAGTGTGCATCCTAGTGGACGTGTGTGGGATCCTTGTGTTGCTTCTAATCAGGTCAACAATTCTGTGCTGGATAGTAATTACTCCGACATCTACAACCAGCCCCACCACTCACGGTCGAGTGAATACTGTATGCATAACGGACATTCACCGGCGTACTTAAGCACTTGTGGCTTCTCTCTGAGCTACCACGTCAATGAGAATGCACATTTTGACTACAATCCTCACACCGTTCGAGCGTCCGTCGCTTCTCAGCTGCCCCCCCCCGGCGTCAAGCGAATTTCGCGATTCCCGCATTACGGGACGCCAATAATTCGGACTCGCAATCTTCTGCATGCTCTACTTCCGTCCGAAGTAATAGGCGCACCTCCGCAGTGACTGCAGTGCCGAATATGCCGAAATCACCAGACTTCAAACCCGCTCACCCGGAGTTCTGGTTTAACCTGGTTGAGCAAACACTCAATGTCTGTGCTTTGGACGATGACGCACGCTTTCCCTGCCTCATGAACCATCTTCACGACCGCGTCGATTTAATTTATGATCTGGTAAAAGCGAAACAAACAATACTGGAGCGCGTCTCTAAAACCAGGAGAGAAAATGTGCGACAGCTCATCTACGAAGAGCGTCTCGGCGACAGGTCTCCGTCCCAGCTGTGGCGGTGCATCCATCTTCTCGTCGATGAGCAAGTTATGCCTGATGACACGCTCGCAGAAATCTGGACTGAAAAGCTGCCTTTGCCTGTCCAGACTGCAATCTCTGCATATGAAGATAGGCCAGTAAATGAATGTTTACGCACCGCCGACAGAGCATACTCCGCCAGGCAACGTGAGCTCCGTGCACTGCATTCTGGACGTGACCGCACTAAGACGCTTTCTGACGCCACGCCCTTGTCTGGTGCTGCTGATAACAAGTTTTTTAAACTAGCCGCCCTGCCTGCACCTTCAACTCCTCGCAACGACAGTGCATCGGCCTCTGTGGAAGACTCTGGGGCACATACTTCGTCACCTAGCACTACCCACAAGGGCACAGGCCCGCCCAACCTTACTGTTTCTTCCACGCGAGATTCGGGGAGCAAGCTCGCAAATGCCAGTCACCGTGTTCTTACCCAAACTCCAACCGCAGGTACGCTACGGTGCCACCTCCTGCGATGTAAACAACGGGCACCATCCCACGTTGCACTCCGTTTCGGACAATAACAGTAAGTGTGGTCGAGTCTATGTTCGCGATTTACGATCAGGTGTATGTTTTCTGGTAGACACTGGCGTAGACGTCTCTTTGCTGCCGGTTTACCTAGCAACCAATAAAGTGCAACCACACAAAACAGTACTTCCTGCAGTGAACTTGTCTACCCTACAGTGTTCGGGTTCCACTTTGTATACAGTGAAACTTTCGCCCGCGTGCAAGCTGGATTGGATGTTTCTAGTGTCAACAATTGAAGAACCTATTCTCGGAATTGATTTCCTCAAGCACTATCAGTTGTCACTAGATTTTGTGCAAAATACTGTGTTTTACCCCTCACCTTAACAAACATATTCCTTTCGCTTCACCGAGTGACAGTTCGGCTAACACCAAACATGTGAGCTGCGCTAAGAAGTGTGTAAACCTATCCTTGGAGCTGCAATCTTGGACAAACAAGTGGCTAGTGGAGTGCGCCAAGTCTTCTAAGTTGCGGATGGAACGTATGGAAATGCTGCTGCATCTCCGCGACATACACCACGAGTTGGCCTCCACACAACAACGCCTCGCGGCACTACAAGCAGACGACTCGTCGGCTACAGACAAGGTCAGTCCATGCCAATCTGGTGTTCCCGTGCCCGCGCACGTTAACGACAATGTTGTGAACTCTGTAAACTGTGTCAGCACCCCCTTTTGTAATGATAGGGTATGCTCGAATGCTCATGCTCCTTGCGTTCCGAATGGAAAATTAACTTGCCAAGCTTGTGGCAATGAACTACGGCCATCTGCTGTCCGGCCACGCCCACTCGTGCCTACAGCGCTCGTAGTGGCACGGCCCGCTACCAAGAACTAGTGTACCAACCTCGCCCATGTTAACACGTGTGCGGCCTTTACGCGGCCTACGAGCGGGTGGCACACCTGTACTTCCGCGCCCTCAGCGCCACAGCTTGGCCCGTCCGCCACTGCCTGCTCCACTTCACGGACATCTGACTATCGTGCCGCGCCATGTATTGCAGTAGTCACTAACGGCACAGTTCATCGGTTATGTCTAACCGATGGGCCGCCCATATCGCAACATCCATGCCGCCTCAAGCCAGAATTTATGAAAATTGCAAAAGAACAATTGGACGATCTGTTACAAAAGGAAATAATTGAACCTTCTTCCGGTTGCTGGGCTAGTCCTATCCTGTTTGACCAAAAGAAAGACGGTACTTGGCGTATGGTCAGAGACTAAAGGCGTTTAAATGCCCGCACCATCATTGATAAATATCCGGTCCCACACATCGTAGACTTCAATCATGCGCTCGCAGGTGCAAAGTACTTCCCTGTTTTGGACTGTAAGCACGCATTTCATCAGATTCCTATGGCTCCGGAGGACATTGAAAAGACTGCCATAACCACTCCCTTCGGGCTGTTCCAATACAAATTTATGCCGTTTGGGTTGAAAAATGCACCCCAAACGTGGCAGCGTTTCATCAATCAAACTTTATCCCATCTAGACTTTTGTTTCGTATATATGGACGACATATTGGTTTTTGCTTCTCCTTTAGAACAGAGTGAGGAGCGTGTTCAAGTCGTGACAGATATTTTAGCAGCCGCTGGTATTGAACTGAACAATAAAAAGACTCAATTGCACCAGTCATCCGTCACATTCCTAAGTTATGTTGTGTCATCGGATGATCTGACACCACCACAGGACAAGATCAAGCCTGTTCTCGAGATGCTACGCCCTCAGACCTACAGGGAATTATGCAGGTTCATCGGAACAGTTAATTATTACCGGAAACATTTGCCAGCCGCTTCTGCGGTGCAGGCTCCTCTCACAGATGCTCTCGCTGGCCCACAAACTTCTGGCACCCGCCAGGTACCATGGACACCAGACATGGACAAGGCATTTAATGAACTCAAACAGCTGTTGGCCTCCGCTGTCACTATTGCTCACCCACGGACGGATGCCACAATGTTTATCACTACTGATGCTAGTGACAATGCTATCGGCGCAGTACTGAGTCAGACATACAATGATGTTACAACCCCCCCTGCAGTTTTTCTCAAAAAAGCTAAACAACGCGCAGAAGAAATACTCAGCATTCGACAGAGAACTACTTGCAGTTTACGAGGCCATAAGACACTTCAGAACTGACGTTGAGGGACGAGATTTCTATGTGCTCACTGATCACAAGCCGTTTGTGCCTGCCATAAAAAATCCTGCGGCTGATCCGCCCCCACGACACTTTCGTCACATCGATTACATCTTGCAATTTACAAATGCCATTCGCTACATCCGAGGAGCGGACAATTTGGTCGCTGATTTTCTCTCGCGTGTTGGTGCTGTCACAACCTTAATTGACTTAACGGACCTACCTCGGTTGCAATCAGCAGACCCCGATACCATGCAGTTAATTTCAGACCACAGCTCCTCTCTCCAACCGGTACGCTGTACTTTCCCTGGCATATCTGACTTAGAGTGGTGTGATGAATCGACTGGTACGTTGCGGCCATTCATTCCTAAGCCCCTTCAACGCCAGGTCTTTGACAAACTACACACATTAGCGCACCCCGGTGTCAAAGCCTCCACCTGTCTGGTAGCTGAGTGGTTTGTCTGGAGAAACATGCGCCATGACTGTCAGTCTTGGGCAAGGGCATGCATGGTGTGTCAACAGAACAAAGTTTCCAGGCACACTTCTCCACCCCTTGGCTGTTTTGCCCAACCTCCAGGCCGGTTTCACCATGTTCATGTCGACCTCGTAGGCCCTTTGTCCCCCTTCGAGGGTTTCCGTTACTTGTTTACAGCTATTGACAGGATGACTCGGTGGGCTGAGGCTGTGCCTATTCCGAACATTACCTCTGAGACAGTAAGTCGAGCATTCTTAGATTCATGGATCTCTAGATTTGGCTCACCTGTTTACCTCACCACTGACCAGGGGCGACAATTCGAGTCTTCAGTTTTCTCTGACTTATGTAAAATGTGTGGTATTGTCAAAATTCATACTTCTGCATACCACCCCCAAAGCAATGGGCTTGTCGAGCGATGGCATCGCACCCTGAAGTCTGTCCTGCGTTGCCATGACTCACTATGGACAGAGGCACTGCCCTTTGTGCTTCTTGGCCTTCGTGCAACTTTCAAGGAAAACCTCAAGGGGTCCGTAGCCGAGTTTGAATATGGCCAACCTCTGGTTTTGCCTGGAGAATTAGTCACTCCGACCCCACTTCCATGGCCCTCTGAACTCCCTTCATTTCTCGAGCAGGTGTGCTTGCACTGCAGCAAAATTCAGCCACCACCTCCGGCTGCTCATACACCTCCGCGCGTGTACGTACAGCGCACGCTAGACTCTTGTGAGTACGTGTTTCTCAGAGACGACTCAGTCAAAGCCCTGCTTCAGTCGCCCTACACGGGGCCTTACAAGGTCATCAAACGCTCTGAGAATAACATGGATCTCCTCATAAAAGACTCTGTAACCACGGTCTCACTCAACCAAGTGAAACCAGCTTTCATTGAGCCTCAGGTGAACCTCCCTGATTCTGCCCCTATTTCTCCCACTCCTGCTTCGAGCGGCCATCCATCTTCCCACACCATGCATTTGGGTATTGATTTTCCACAGTGTGTTTCTCTGCCGAGCACTGCTCCTTCTCCGCGTTCATCTAATTCGAGTGGCCAATCTTTTTGGGGCTTCACTCCTCACAGCCCTCGCAGTCGAACTGCCAACCACTTGGATTCTACCATTGTGTTACCATCTTCGTGTGACAGCTCTTTGTCACGCCGTTCAACCCACGCTGGCTCCTCGTTGCCTTCGGTCACGCTCCCTCGTCTGTCAGCTGATCGCCCGAGGTTGTCTCCTGCACAGTCTAGTGCACCTGCCACCCCCCGTCTTAGCAGATGCTTCCCCCTGCCATGGCTTTCCCACACCTCCCTGCCTCCCTACCATTGCTCGTACAAGTGCCATCCAAGAATTCACAACACATGTGCACCCTGATGACATACATAAATTATCTGTTGTCGTAGATGGCGATACAGTGTGTGTGGTACTCGCGTGTGACAATATTGAGGGAGGAAGTGCAGAATCTCGTGTGCTGCGCCGCTTTAAATTGAGCAGAAGTGCTGCGTGTGGCAATTTGCGTGCCTTTGTTAGGCCTTCTGGCAAGGTGATTCTCCGCCTGCCGGCTGACGAAGTGCTACACCTTCACTCCAGGACGGGACGTCGTCTTCAGCTGCCGGCGTCGCTTGCTGACTTCATCATCGACGTACCGGTCTTCACCCCCCGGTCTCCTACCAGTCGACCGCTTCCGCCTGACGCAGAAGAACTATGCGTTACCTTTCTAACTTCTCACCCCCCCCCCCCCCCCCCATTCACAGGGACGTACTCCATACTGCGCGGGGGGGGGGGGGGGGGGGGGGGGGGGGGGGGCTATGTGGCATAGAGCGCCATAAAAATCGATATTTGTTCTGTGCGTAAGTGTGCTATCTTTGAGGAGAGGGCTTTGGGAGAGCATGTTGGACGCTAACGGCAGTTAGCCTCCGGACTTGTATCTGTGTAGACGCTAAGTGTGAATAAATCTGTATACGAGAGAATTCTAGTTGTTTACCTACAACTATACCATATTTCCTCAACTTCAATGATTGCTTCACAGCCCTTGCCTGTTGGATTCTGCCCACCAACAACACCAGCTTTTCTCAATCGTGCAGGTGGGAACTCTTCCTGCAATATCTTGCATCCTTTGATCCCATAATCCCTACAGCCTCAGCTAGAGCACTGCATCTGCAAGGCAAATCCACATGAGTAGTGTTCGTCTGCATCACTCACTATGCATCTGCATGCAGAGGTATGCAACTGGCAGTTCCCTCTCGGTATCAAGTAGTGCTCACTCGCCAAGTGTTGAGCAACAGTGTGTGGCCAGAGCCACATGACTAAGGAAACGTAGACCCTACACAGCTTTGTCACAATGTAGCATCACTAATGGGCCCAGCAAGCATTTGAATGCATTTAGAATTGATATTTCTGTTTAGCTGTCGATTTTCCCATGTTTTGCACGGAGAATATGATCATTTCTAATGAAAATTAAAATTGGTATCAAATACTGAACGTTATTAAAGGTCACTGTTTTAGCTATGGAACTGAAAATATCTGTAAAATAATAGCTGATGAAATAATGCTGACATTCAGTCTGCTGCTAACTTTGCACTGACATTGAGACATATTTTGGATAGAACATTTTAATAGATTTGTGTTGAGGAGTGTGACAACAGACTTTAATCATCAACTTTGGTTGTAATTAACAAGAAACTACAGTCTAGCTACATCATAGGCTTTCATGAATAAATTGAGGATACGAACTAACAGAACTTGTTACAAATGACAATATGAATTGCAGTGAACTGAAAGTGAAAGTAAGTGTAAGTTGCAGTGTTACGCAGAGATGGACATTACTCGAATAAATTTCCATGTGGATAATTATCCAAATAATTAGATCAAACAAATTTATTCATGAATAAATTCTTTGTAATTTAAATAAAGTATAACATGTAATGCCACTGTATTCTCTTTGTTTACTTCATGTACCGAAATATATAAAATACTTTTTGAACTGACATGTGTCTCTGGAGTTACATAGAGAATTGAGATTCAAAAATTTTTGAACAGAAATTGGGTCTGAGTACATAAGTAAGTTCATAATATTGCAGCACACTGAAAACTTTTGTACCTTGAAAGTGTCAAGAGACAATTGGGAAATGCTTTTTGGCTTTCTACAAATGCAAATATTGCATCAATATCTTATCTACAAGTTAAAAGCAAATAGTTTAGCTGCATTGCTGCCAGTGGTCAAGGGAGGCTACACAAATAAAATAGCCAAAGCGATGTTGAAGGCATACAGTCACGAGTTTCAAATGATATAACAATGTTAAAAAAAAAAAAAAAAAAAAAAAAAATGGAATGTGATGTGAGAAATGAAACTAATGTGGAATCACAACAAATTATTTGCCAAAACCCAGAATGGAATTGATAATTTTCTGTTATTCGTCATACACACTAATTTCACCCAATTCCACTGGTAAGATGCACATTGTGCATGGACGCACTTCAGGTTCACAGAATATGTGCAACCGAGTGTTGGCACACGAAAGCCACACTGCTACAAACAAGCCTCATGTGGCTGAGACAGCTATGTGACCCATGTACAAGCACTCTCATGGCTGTCATTAGCATTGGTAATCTTTGGCAATGTCTGCTAACATTCATGAAGTGTATTCATGCTCTCTTTTGCACAATGCAGATGCATGTGGGCCATGTGGATAGGAGCATACATTCAGGGCTCTAGTCTCAAGCTCTTCTAGTCCCTGTCCTTTACCTGCATGTATGCCCTTTCCTGTTCCCACTAAAACATCTCACATGCCATCTGTCCCTACAGCACACATGCATGGCCCTTCGTACTTCCCTGCTTGTCCCCAGCTGCATAAAGCCTCCTGAAGTGGAGAGAGAGAGAGAGAGAGAGAGAGAGAGAGAGAGAGAGAGAGAGAGAGAGAGAGAGAGAGAATGTGTTTTTGTATTTCTTCATACTATGGGGGACTCTGTCTGGTAGCTAAAAACATCCAAAAGAGCTGCAGTGAAGAGCAAAAGGTAGCACAGAGTTGAGCATTGAAGCTGTGAGGACATATTTAACAATAAATGTCAACTGGGAGACACTAGAATAAACACAGTGAGTAAGTTGCAAAATTATTTACAAAATTTTTCAAGAACCAAAGTATAGTTAAAGAATACTCTTCAGCTCCCAACATAGCAATCCCACAGAAGATTAACAACATCTCATTCTTCAATAAAATAATAAAGACTAAAATTACTAATACCAGAAGACTTTGGGTAGGTAACTGAAAATCCCCAAATACTCCAAAACAAAGTAAAAGAATACATCATAACCTGAATCAAATGGAAAATTCACCTGAGAAAATTATAACAATCAAGAAAGTTGGTAATCTTATCAATTTCACTTTAAAAATAGATGAAAGTAAATAGAAACATAATAGTGGAACAAATTGTTTCCAAAAATAATGTAATTTGCCATCATTTAAGTGCTCAAGTGATGATAAACACAATGTGTACTTACACCATCTTGAATAACAATTTATTGTTATTAGGTAAATAGCCACCTTTCTATTATGAAATTTCAGTGCAAATCAGTAAAAAAAATCATTTGCTACAAAACATAATGTGTAAACCAAGTTACACAGATGAGACATTCTGTAAATCTTGATTCTGAATTCTTGATTATTTAACATATCTTTTGTAACCCCTTATGCTCTTAGCCTTTTCTACCTACAAAACACACAGTTTTATCTAAATCTTTACTAATGGGAAAATGAGATAGTAACATTAAAATTAATATGACAAAGGAGGTTTCCATAATGTTCTGGTGGGCACACACATTATAAGTAATAGTCGAAAGTGCCATCACACATCTTGTAGTTTGTATTTTGCGCACACACACACACACACACACACACACACACACACACACAGACACACAGAAGTTCATTCCATCTTCTTTGCAAGTAATGTGTACCCTTTTTGTTTTCTTATATGTGTCCTCAAAACATACAGTTCTTTATGGAATTAGTTTCACTTTGTTTAAATGGTAGTATGCTCGGACTTTTCGATATTGTTCAGTGAAGAACCATAAAAACATTTGTAATGTGAGTGTTTGAAATGATAACAGTTGTGCCACTGTTTCAACGGTGCTTTATTATGCAACCAGCAACCACCCAGGCCATTCATGGGAAATAAATTGGAAATTCAAATCAATGTAATGTCTCAGTTTTCATTTCAAGCCCATCATACCTCAACACAATGACTATGTTTTTTCAGAGAACACTGACAAATGTTAAAAATTGCATTTATCTAAAGAGTATGTTAATTGAACCACTCCTCTTGTCCATTAGAATATATTGTAGCAGACTAGCATTGTGTATGCTCTGAAGTCATTTTCCAACATGTGCATTTAAAGAACACATTAATTTTCATTTTTATGCTTAATTTGTAAGGGTTTGGTTTCAAGGTAAAATTATAGAAGGAAAAACATAAAGAAATTATCAGAGAGAGAGAGAGAGAGAGAGAGAGAGAGAGAGAGAGAGAGAGAGAGAGAGTAGATGGATATGGTGATAAAAATAGAATCAGTGAAATAATAAACAAAAATAAAAATGTTTACTAAAACACATATCAACAAAACTTTTGCGTCAAGCCGGTTTCCAGAACTCCTGAAGATAGACGTTGACTGTGGATATTGTATCACAGACACAGTCCCTTTGACTGTTCAGGGATGTCACTAAACCCTCCCAAAGATGTAAACAACCATGCAGAAACAGTACCTATTAGACAGAGGGTGTCCTACAGCCAATCAGTTCCAGTCATTCCACCAGGAAGGAGGTACATGGCTCATGTTGTCTGTCATTCAAGCATGCCTAGATGGTCAACACCGAGGTTTGATCACATCTGCATTGTTACTTTGTGCCAGGAAGGGCTCTCAACAAGGGAAGTGTATGGGCATCTCAGGGTGAACCAAAGTGATGTTGTTCAGATATGGAGATACAGAGAGACAGGAACTGTTGACAACATGTCTCGCTAAAGCCACCCAAGGGCTATTACTGCAGTGAAAAATGGAAATGACCGTTTGGCATCATTGGCCGGGAGGCCCCTTACAGGGCAGGTCCGGCCGCCTCGGTGCAGGTCTTATTACATTCGACACCACATTGGGCGACCTGCGTGCTGAATGGGGATGAAATGATGAAGACAACACAACACCCAGTCCCTGAGTGGACAAAATCCCCAACCCAGCCAGGAATCGAACCCAGGTCCCTTAGGACAGCAGTCTGATAACTGCAGTGGATGACAGCTACCTACGGATTATGGCCCAGAGGAACCCTGACAGCAACACCACCATGTTGAATAATGCTTTTCGTGCAGCCACAGGAAGTCATGTTACAACTCAAACTGTGTGCAATAGGCTGCATGATGCACAACTTCACTCCCAACATCCATGGAGAGGTCCATCTTTACAATCATGACACCATGGAGAGCAGCACAGATGGGCCCAACAAACATGCCAAATGGACCACTCAGGATTGGCATCACATTTTCTTCACCGATGAGTGTTGCTTATGCCTTCAACCAGACAATCGTTGGAAACGTGTTTGGAGGCAACCCGGTCAGGCTGAATGCCTTAAGACACACTGTCCAGCAAGTGCAGGAAGGTGGAGGTTCTCTGATGTTTTGGGGTGGCATTATGTGGGGCCAACGTATGTCACTGGTGATCACGGAAGGCTCCGTAATGGCTGCACGATATTTGAATGCCGTCCCCCGACCTGTATAGTGCTACCATATCGGCAGCACACTGGTGAGGCATTCGTCTTTATGGACGACAATTCGCGCCCCCATCGTACACATCTTGTGAATGACATCCTTCAGGATAATGACATCGCTCAACTAGAGTGGCCATCATGTTCTCCAGACATCAACCCAATGAAGATGACTGGGATAGATTGAAAAGGGCTGATTGTGGATGACGTGACCTTCCAACCACTCTGAGGGATTACGCCGAATCATCGTTGAAGAGTGGGACACTCTGGACTCTTGATGAACTTGTGGACAGTATGCCATGACGAATACAGGCATGCATCAATGCAAGACGATGTGCTACTGGGTATTACAGGTACTGGTGTGTACAGCAATCTGGACCACTACCTGTGAAGGTCTTGCTGTATGATGGTACAACATACAATGGGTGGTTTTTATGAGCAATAAAAAGGGCAGAAACGATGTTCATCTCTATTCCAATTTTCTGCACAGGTTCCGAAACTCTCAGAACTGAGGTGATGTAAAACTTTTTTTGATGTGTGTATATGAACATAAAAGGAAGTTGAGGGGAGGGGAGATTGTATATTTATTGAGGTTAAATCCAGAAAGAAGGCACAATTTGACAATATGTGGGAGAGTGAGGCCTCATTTCCAGAATTCATCTCATGTGGGAGGATCCAAATGGCCACTATGGTGTACCAAGCACTCAGACCCCTCCAGTCATGAAGCAGAGCACGCTCAGCAGGTAGGTACTGAGTGCCCCCAGGGCAAACAGCATTTTTGTGTCCTTTAACACACTCAGCCAGTTTCATGGTGATCATTCTTTTCTAAAATGTCCTTCAGTGAAGATATGGAAGTTGCTTACAAATATGATACATGCTTTCACATTGCACTGTGCAATTTATGTTGTAGGATTTATCAGTGCTGCAAAAGTTGTAATGGGTTGGTATGTAAAATGACAACATTTCTGCCACCAAATACAAAGTTACCTGGCAGTTTTCTTATAACAGCTACAATGCTGTAGGGTTCACAGTCTCATTTACAGCATAGGATGACACACCTCTATTCTTCCCTTCCTCATTATTAAACAAGTGTAGGATCCTAAATAACTCAAAAATGTACTTTTGTGACAATGATAATAAAAGTGTATCAAATTGTATTTTTATGTAACTACCATCAGTCACTAACTACTGTCATGAAAAAATAAATATTAAACAATTATGATAAAATATTTTATTGTAATCAGTTTGGCTAGGGAGCTATTTTATATAAACAATTAATAACCAAAAGGTACAAAAGAATTCAGTGTTTAAAAAGAAGAATATCAAAAACATACCTCCCGTAAGTGTGGTTCGAGAGTAGGGTCCAGGAATCCCCAAGTATTTGACACCACAACAATAACTAGGCTTATCACTATCACTGAAGGCAGTTTCACCAGGTGCAGCAGTGAACCAGTATGTTTGTTTATAGATCCAGCTACAAAACAAAGCCAAAACTTCAATCAAAATATGCAATTTTTCACAGTCACTCAAGAATTCCAGATGACAGCAATTTTATTGGCACAAGGATGGGTTCCCCCCCCCCCCCCCCCAACCCGCACCATGCGCACGCCACACACACACACACACACACACACACACACACACACACACACAAGCTATGATTACCTGCCACTTCAACCAAACCGATGTTCAAAACCATTGTATTCGTTTGAAACTGAGTATACTAAGGAACTACATTGTGCAACAGAATTAAAGGATTACTCTTGCAGGATCCCAAAACTGACTTCCATTGCAGTTCATAAGCTTGAAATTTGCCTCAAAGGTATCTACAACATCCCTCTATAATAGTGCAAAAGTATGGCTCCGTGCAGCACCACCCACGGGCTTGGTGATGCTTCAAACAGCATGGTGTTGACATATGTGGAAAAAAAGGCCACAGTTCAAAAGCTCATGTGAGCTGTAATGTGGGTTAATGATGCCACGTGGGCACCAAATTTGACCTCAGTTCTGCTCAACACCACAGTGTACATGTCGATGATGAAACAGTTATCACAGCCCTTCTTACCAACTTTTCATCCCTTCATTTGACACCTCTGTAAGGGGGGTCAAGATGATGACACCCAGCACTGCAGCCATGCACTGTTTTGATGGGTGGGTGAGGAAAACATTTCAAATACACCACTGCTTGGAAACAACAATAATGTTTTCCTTGGCCAACCATAAGAAAACTGCCCAATTTCAATACTGTGTGTGACTTCCATCACAAAGGCATCAAAAGAAGGAATGACATGTGGGTAAGAAGAGCTATAAAACCCTTCTCATCATGTGGCACGTCCCTGGTGGTGTTGGGTAAAATTATGGTGAAATTTGATGCCAATGTGACATCATTAAACCACCTTGCAGCTTACATGAACTTTTGCACTGTGACCATTTTCACATATGTGTCAACAGCTCACTGTGTGAAGATCACCAAGTGCAAGGGTGACATTGCAGGGTGCCACACTTTTACACCATTACAGAGGAAGGTTTTAGCACTTTTCAGACAAATTTCAAACTTATACAGCACAATGGGAGACAGTTACGTGGTTCTGAAAATGTGATCCTTTAATTTTGTTGCACAGTGTATTTGTTGCGGTGCATTAGCACATTGTTACTATTTACCTTGTGTTGCGTCCTTGTAACTTTACCACTGATCGGCTCATAGAAAGTGGATAAGCAACTGAACTGAAAGGGCTAACACATAAGAGCATATTTTGAGATACTGCATATCTTACGTCTGGTTAAAATGAAAACCAAAACTATAATAAGACAAAACAGTTTATATAGCACATAGGCCTTTTTAGTGATTAACAGGGAACTACTACTTACCATCATGTCACACATTCAAAAACACAATCAATAAAATGATCAGTCTATTTCTCACTAAACAGAGGGTTAGCAATTTATTCTGCTGACCACTTCAGTTAAAGACATGTTCCTTTGCTACACTGGAAAAAGTAATGTAAAAAGTCCAGCACAAATTGGAAAAAATGTTACAAACATCTCAAGTTTCCAAATGTGTCAGTTCATCAAAATTGTGCAGTCTTAACATGAGTCTCATTAACATCATATTCTGGCAAAGTGTACATAGAAACTGAAACTTGGATCAAAAATGTCTTTGCTTAATTTAATTATTGGTTTCAATCATTACAATCATCATCAGATTCGCCTGTCTCTTAATATAAGTAAAATGTTGAATTGCTGCAATCTTGAAGGTGATCATGCATGACACCCCTCATCAATTCTGGCAAAGTGTCTGTGTTGTCTTAATACAGGCAGTGCCAGTACCAATCCATGACCTACTAGGGCTTCGATGGATGGGAGGGACCACATTAGTGTGCAGGCACAGTTAACCAGGCTGTGCCTGTGTACTATATGGATGGCTCTCAACTGGGAGTACTCACAATGTATAGTGACCAGTAACAGGTCCCCAGCAGAGGTCCCTTGGTAGCATCCCCTCGTAGCCTGCATCTCTATTCACTAGATTATCATTAGTCCTAATGTTGATGGCTTCCTTTACAATGTCATCCAAAAATCCTCTGGCCCTGCATGACACTCTGCTTCATTCAAAACTGAATATGAGCCGATCAACTCAATGAAAGTGGATAACCATGTGTAAAGCAGAGAATACATTTTTCATGGTTTATCTCCTTTATACATTCATGTAATGGTTTCTGGTCTAGATCCTAAGAAAGATTCTAAAGATCCAAATTAAGTAAAATATGAATCACTTATGGTAAAAACACACAGTGTATATGATGTTTTGTAAGAGGAAAGGAAGAGTGACATTTTAAATAAAGGTTTTGTTATCACAACATATGTCTGTACTGGTGTTTTTTTTTAATTCTATCTGGGATCATATAAGGAACTACCAAGATTCTCTGCGACTTGCATCCTTTGTACTGAGTCAAAAAAAGAATTGACACACTTGTAGCAACAGTATAAGGAAACAAAATGAATGCTTTGACTGCTGTTTTGGTATTGGAGAAATTGTGGTACTACAAACCAAACTGTGACAGTCTGATTCCACCCTTTAGGAAAAGTTATGGGAGTATGCATTCATGCCCAAGGGCTTAAGGTGTGCTAATAGCTATTTCGATTTTCATCTGGGTAGACATAGACCTTGACGGTATGTTTATTCAAACCTCTAGAGGACACAAACTCAAGAGTCCTTCTCAAGCACACAGCCATAGATCTTTTTCTTTAAAAAAAGTGAATAATTAATGTAGGGAGGACAGCTCTGGCAGAATGCAAGTACTTCATGAGAACAGGAGGTCACTTACCAAACAACAGATATGTTCAGTCACAGACATGCAAACACGAAAGAGAAAGGAAACTTGCTGGCTTTCGTAATACATCCTTTATTGAGCTAGAGTCAAAAACAGACATCTTATATTGTGTTGGCTGAACACCAAATGCTAGGATCGGTTTCAGCATTTCAACTAGTGCATTCTGATCATTGTGTGTCCTCTTGGTACAATGTAGGTGTGTGTGTGTGTGTGTGTGTGTGTGTGTGTGTGTGTGTGTGTGTGTGTGTGTGTGTGCATATGCACGCAGAAAAGCTAGTGGTGGATAAGATTGCACAGATTCTGTAGCAGCAATTGAACTCTAGCATTTTGTGCTCAGCTAAATGTTGTGTCACTGGGTGGTCAATTTTGTTCTTCACCACAGTTTGGCGGTGTCCATTCATTCTGGCGACAGCTGGTTGGTTGTCATACAGACATAAAAATCTGTGCAGTGACTGCACCAGAGTTGGTATGTTACATAGCTTCTTTCACAGTTAGCTCTGTCTCTGGTGGGACACGATAAGCCTGCAACAGGACTGGAGTAGGAAGAGCTATGTGGGTTGATTGATCAGTTCTTTCACCTGGCTCTTCCAAGTAGCAAGAGTTTCCAGCTGGCAATGAAGGCCATTTTCCAGCAGGCACTGGAAAACTGACTGAATGTTCTGTAAATGATCTTCCCAAGTAGGGCCTGTGACCCAGATCATCATCAAAGTAGTTCACACAACTGGGATTGTCCAAAACAACTGCTCAAAATATTCTTGGTAAATTTCTGGTGCAGACGAGATTCCAAAAGGCAATCGATTAAACTGGTGAAGGCCACAGGAAGTGTTGGGAGCAGGGAAGACTAAGAAACTGTGTGCAACAGCAACTGCAGATAATCATCATTCAGTTCGATGCGGGAAAGATACTGCCCCCTCCCCCTCCCAACAATTTTGCCAGCAACTCTGCCTGCCTATCTGAAATTCAACCAGCCACCAGCCCACAATCACCGTTGTGGAAATGTTGCGTCCATGCTCGGCCTAACTACACATTATGAAAACAGGGGAAGAGAAACAGAAAAAAAAGAAAAAAAAACAGGATTGTCACACATGTAATAGAGTCCTTCATCACCACTTTAGTATCTGCAGTAGGTGGACAACACTGCTACATGACACAGACAGTATGGGTCCTACAATGGCTGATGGTCATTTGGTAACAAACTGGGAACAGAACTCTGTGAGTGGAATAAACTCAACATGCTAACTGAACTATAGGAAGTAGAGCATCCAAATCCATGTAGAAACATGCATGACAATATACCCAGCATGGGGCTGGCACACGTGGCTCATGTCTGAACACACAACAATTCTCGACACAAGTGCGAGGATAGGTCTGGAGTGGTTGAACTGCACTAGAGCAATGGTCTCCTCCACTTACTGCTGCTCATAGGTAAACACCTCTTTCAGTGGGTCTGCCAACATGACATGATATGTACAAACTCCACGGCATGTTTATGAACTAATCCACTGTTCTACTCATGCAAGCTCATCCACCTCCATCAGGGCATCTGCTGGCAATAATATTAAAATAATTCTATGGGCAACAACACTGGTGTTTCTCCATAAGCCTGATGGCAGAATTCGTGTTTGTGGAGACTTTAAATAACTATCAATGCTAAATCAGTTGTTGAGACTCATTCCATTTCGTGCCCTGAGGATGTTGTATCAAAACTAGTAGAAGGGAAATATTTTTCCAGAATTGATGTAACAGAGAGTTATCTACAAATACCATTAAGTGAAGTTTCGAAGCACTTCATGGACATCAATTCTCCCTTAAGCATCTATCATTAAAATTTCCTCCCTTTTTATGTGGCTGGTGTCCCTGTACTTTTTAAGAATTATGTAGAAAAGTTTCTCTGGAAGGTCTTCTGCTGCCTGCTAACTAGCTGGATGACATCATCATTACCACTGAAGTGAGGGAAGCACATCTATGTAATTTTTGCCTTCCTCTCCAAACCTTAAAATGCAATAGTTGAAGAAATGTGAATTCTGTTAAATTAGAAGCAGACCATCTGGCACACTTGCTTTATATGTCTGGCTTACGCCCAATGCATAAAAACTTTGATGGAATCATCAAAGTCCCTCCTCCATCTAATATTAAAGAAACACAATCCTTCATGGATAAAGTCAGTTATTTATCTCTCAGACATCAGCTACATCCGAAGATGCCAATCTGCTCAGAAAAATGATGCCAAATTTCAGTGGAGCACTTCTTGCCAACATGTTTTTGATCACTTAAAGAGTAACCTTTGCTGTGGACCATGCCTAGCCACATTTACACCACAAAACTATTGGCCCTGTCACCCAAGCCTAACAATTCGGCATTGGTACAGTTTTATTGGACAAAATACCCTTAAAGGCCAGAACATCCCAAAGCATATGCCTCACAAACATTACATTTCACTCTACTCAGCTATAGCTAAGTTTTCATAAAAAACAATTATCTATAATTTTTGGCATTCAACTGTTTCACAATTTCCTCTACACAGTGAAATTCCATCTAATTATCAACCACAACCTTCTGGCCACCCTATTGGACCTCACAGCTGTATACTGAAGAAATAGCTCAGTGATTACATAGGTGGGCCCTATTTCTAAGCAAGTACCAACACCATATCCACAAAATATCCACCTCTCAACACATCAATGCACTCTCCCTGCTCCCCCTTGTTCCCAACACACACTATGAACTACTACTTTTTCTGTCTGTAGTTTATGATAATGTGATACACAAATTCAATGTATGTGGTATTATTTTTACTCTCGTGGGAGTCCCTTTTATGTCTTATGGTTGTTACAGTGAAAATTATTTGTATTTTACAATATTCAAGCATCTTGCTTGCTTCAGGATGCTCTAATCTTTTATATTAATTATTTTATTACAAAGGTTATTAGACAGTTCTGGTTCTGCTCCATCATTCATCGGAGATTCACCAGTTGGGTCAAAACTCTTCCTCCCCAACTGCATACTTAGCTACTGCACAGCTGCAAGTAAACATTTGTACATGGTGCAATGTTGTCTTCTCAAAAAACAAATAATTCTTCTTTCTTTTCCTTTCTTCTAGATGCACTGTTAGTTCATTTCTTCCATAGTTTATCTTCTCAGTGTTTGTTTCTTCTGCATCCTATTTATCCTTTATTCATCTTTCACCAATATGATTCAATGATGATTCCGTCTTATAAGTATTGCATATGCCTGCATCCATACAGTACAACTGTTCCTTAAGTTCAAATTCCAACAACACTAGGCATTCGCAGGTTTTCCATAATCCTTCAAAAGGAACCTTCTATTATCAAAGCCATTAACCCATAAACCTGTGCTCTAAAATCCTGTGTCCAATACTCATTATACGAGGGCAGTTCAATAATTAATGCAACACATTTTTTTTCTCTGCCAATTTTGGTTGAAAAAACCGGAAATTTCTTGTGGAATATTTTCAAACATTCCCGCTTAGTCTCGTATAGTTTCATTGACTTCCGACAGGTGGCATCGCTGTAAGGAGCTGTTAAAATGGCGTCTGTAACGGATGTGCGTTGCAAACAACAGGCAGTGATCGAGTTTCTTTTGGCGGAAAACCAGGGCATCTCAGATATTCATAGGCGCTTGCAGAATGTCTACGGTGATCTGGCAGTGGACAAAAGCATGGTGAGTCGTTGGGCAAAGCGTGTGTCATCATCGCCGCAAGGTCAAGCAAGACTGTCTGATCTCCCGCGTGCGGGCCGGCCGTGCACAGCTGTGACTCCTGCAATGGCGGAGCGTGCGAACACACTCGTTCGAGATGATCGACGGATCACCATCAAACAACTCAGTGCTCAACTTGACATCTCTGTTGGTAGTGCTGTCACAATTGTTCACCAGTTGGGATATTCAAAGGTTTGTTCCCGCTGGGTCCCTCGTTGTCTAACCGAACACCATAAAGAGCAAAGGAGAACCATCTGTGCGGAATTGCTTGCTCGTCATGTGGCTGAGGGTGACAATTTCTTGTCAAAGATTGTTACAGGCGATGAAACATGGGTTCATCACTTCGAACCTGAAACAAAATGGCAATCAATGGTGAGGCGCCACACCCACTCCCCTACCAAGAAAAAGTTTAAAGCCATACCCTCAGCCGGTAAAGTCATGGTTACTGTCTTCTGGGACGCTGAAGGGGTTATTCTGTTCGATGTCCTTCCCCATGGTCAAACGATCAACTCTGAAGTGTATTGTGCTACTCTTCAGAAATTGAAGAAACGACTTCAGCGTGTTCGTAGGCACAAAAATCTGAACGAACTTCTCCTTCTTCATGACAACGCAAGACCTCACACAAGTCTTCGCACCCGAGAGGAGCTCACAAAACTTCAGTGGACTGTTCTTCCTCATGCACCCTACAGCCCCGATCTCGCACCGTCGGATTTCCATATGTTTGGCCCAATGAAGGACGGAATCCGTGGGAGGCACTACGCGGATGATGAAGAAGTTATTGATGCAGTACGACGGTGGCTCCGACATCGACCAGTGGAATGGTACCGTGCAGGCATGCAGGCCCTCATTTCAAGGTGGCGTAAGGCCGTAGCATTGAATGGAGATTACGTTGAGAAATAGTGTTGTGTAGCTAAAAGATTGGGGAATAACCTTGTGTATTTCAATGCTGAATAAAACAACCCCTGTTTCAGAAAAAAAATGTGTTGCACTACTTATTGAACTGCCCTCGTATATGCTACTTGATACTGTAGAAAGGCTGACACACTGAATCTTCTCAGTTCTTGTTACTCACCCACGAAGTTTATCTTCAATAATTTGAGTAACTAACACATTATTCTTTATTATAGTTTCTTCTTCTCATAAGTCATTCCATTCATCATTTAATTTTCATGTTCCAATGTTGTAAACTGACTGCACACCACTAGCTGCTTATGGCCTTACAGATTTCATTCCAGAAACTAGCAAGAGTTTCCTGTATTCTCATTGGTTAATTGATTTTTACTTATTTATTTGCCCATTCTCGTCTTCCATTCTTAGTATTCTTCATTGCTCATGCCATGCCTTTCTTCTCTTTCAGTTATCTTCTGCACTGCTGCATTCACAATCCCATGCCCACTGATTATTATCTGTTTCTCTTTGGTAGTGCAGACTGCTGCCTGTGCCTGTCAAAAACCTTGTTTTGCATGTCTGGCTGTTCCTTTATGCTTCTTTGCCGCATTAGTAGTATTCTTTCTTGTTGCATCACTTATATACCCTTGCCTATTAGGTGGCCACGTACTTCACATTCAGTCTTGCTCCACTGTCACTGTTACCATGCCTGTTTGATGACTGCATACTTTGCATATGAGTCCCTACACCAACAAGTGCACTATATTTCATTTGTCATGCTGCATGTCCAGAAATTGATTTCTTTTGAGTTCTCTTTCCAATAATGCACTCTCTTTCACGTGGAACTTCTTAAATTTGTAGCTTTGTATGAAATCCACTTGAGGGTTGTTTCTAACAGTTATTGCAGTTTGTCTGCTAACTAAATCTCCTTCCAGACAAAATTAATGACTCACTGCTTGTTCTATGAGTTTTCCACCACTTATTGTATGGTGTCTGTTTTCTGTTCTACCTGCAATACACATAATGTGACATGCTTTTGCTTCTGTGTGTTTTCCTGTACCTGTGCTTTTACACTGTGTACACTCTTCAGTATTGCTTCACGGTGTTTTTCTGTGATTTCCTGCATTTTGTTTTGTGTTCCCCTAACTGTTTCTCTTCTTGTACCAATTTTATTTCCTCATCTACTCCTCACAAATACTTGTCAGAAATATTATGCAAAACATGCAACTATAGTCTTTATCATATCCAGCTTTGTCACACACTGTTTTGACACTATTATAGCCTGCTGCAGCAATTATAATATTTTCATAACACAGCAATTCTAATTACTCACTACAATGATTCTAATTACTCACCTATAGCACTTGCAACATTAAAATTTGTCATTTTCTGCTAATGGTGGATGCTGTGTGCTGTGATATTGCATTTGCTCATTCAGTGTGTGTTCATAATGCAATCCAGCCTCTTTTTCTTCCTTCATTCTTCCCTTGCTGCACCTACAGTCATTTTCAGTTATGTTTTTCATGTGCAGTAATCCAAGTTTCAGGTTTGATTTTCTTGCAGCCATTGCATCCAAATACTGAAGCACTTCTGCGCTGTCCAAGGGAGTTCACTGTAAATGCTCCTCCACAGTGGTTGTGTCAGAAGATTTGGCAGTTCAGTTCTGTCACAGAAAGACATTTTTAAGGCCTGAAGCCAGTTTTAAATTAATGTTGATTCTTGAGTACTGGCTTCTTTACTTTACTGTCATATAGGTCTGGCCTGAAACTTTTATCTTGATGCCATTAACAGATAGATTTATTCCCAAGGTACACGTATGATGTTAATAAAAGTTTCAAATCATGTACCTCAGTGACATGTGTCCTATCGAGCTATTACTCCCATTACTCCACGTAACTAAGCCAGTAACACACAAAAATGATAAGAAACACCAATCAAAATCAGAACAGTTTTTCTCTATACAGTGTTTTATTACAGTTTAAGTCATAGAAAAGTCTCTCTTATGTCTTAAGTTTGTTTACAGTACATCAACATTCACAAGATTCCATAACTTCACTTAAGTTAGGCACTGCTTTTTTGATGCAGTCCGGTCACTGAAAATATTTATATGTTGTCTCATTTCATACAAAACAAACACGAATTAGCCATCATTAATGCCCACAACTATATTCTACAGCTGACTGGGTACCCTTACAAAGAAGTCGACCAAAAGCATACAAAACTCTGCATCATGAATGTGATGTTGCAATCACTCACATTTATGACTTTTTCAGGTAAACGAAACTTGGCAAAATGAGGTTTTCAGCAGGGTACTGAGACATGGTAAAATTAGTTGTTTTGAAGAGCACGTCCGCAGTTCATAGTGTAAAGCAGTCACCCTCCGTTTCTGGTGGTGGTGCCACTGTGGCAATCGCAGCTTTGGTGTCTCCCTCTGGTGTGAAAGGGGAAAGGTAGCCTGTTGACGCGCATTTAAGAGGCACTATGAGCTCGGCAGTTTGTCAGTCTGAGTCGGTGCAGTCGAGGCGAGTTCAGTTGGTCAGCCAGGTCAGTGTGGGGCAGTCAGAGTGTGTCTGTCGTCCGGAGTGCTAGTATGCGTTAGGCCGCCAGTCTGCTCGAGTTTGTTCAGGCAATGGTCATTGGCGGTTGGATCGATCAGCTGGTCAGTCGCGCACTGAGACACAAGATAACTTGTCCGTCTTGACCATCGGCACATGTGAGGTCGCCATGTCAGTCCAGTGGGGTGCGCTGTATAGCGAGGAGTAGTGGCTTTGCAGCCGACACGAGAGCAACAGGAGTCAACCCACGACGTGAGTCTGGCCGGCGCAAGCTGCAATGCCGTGAGATGGGAGATCGGCGCACCTTCCTGCGTCTGTTGAAGCAACTGGAAGCGGACGGTTCAGGAGAGCGTTTTGGGGGTGCTACGCCAGGTATTCGCCAGAAATCGCAGTTTATTATTTACCTGTTAAATTCTACTTGTTTTCTTGGTCAGTATCTCGTCCCCAGCTTGCTCGTCTGTTTCTCGTCCGCATTTATTAGGCAGTTAGTGAGTGTCTGTCTGTCTGTCGGTCTGCCGTACATTAATAGCTGCCTCTGTCATGTTTGTCGGATTTGGTATTAACAAATTTATTGCTTAAGGTGTAAAGGCCAAATTCCTGACATATGTTTTTATCTTGCCTATCATCTTGATAGGCGGTATATGTGTAATGTAGAGCATGTTTGTACATTTTATGTAAGACTGCATTTCATGGGTTTTTATTTAAATGGTCATTTTAGTATATAAAGTTGCCACCCTTTCACCGTAAGAGTTTTCCTTTAAAAACAAGCTGCACTTTCAGTGGCAAGTAATTTTTTTTTTTATGTGAGTGTTTTGTACCATTTCCATCCCTCCTACAGGGTGCATAGTTTATGTGTTTGTGTGAGTTGTTAAAATTTTTAGTTTAAAGTAATCTGGTGTGTTGCAGATTTGCACCAATGTAGTCTTTCAGATGTTGTTGTGAGCAGTCATGACTACGGCCAAGTTAAAAGTGAGCGGCAAGCTTCTCAGCCCGAAAGCTCATACTGTCAAAAAAAAAGTTATTTCTGTCTCTGAATAAATTGTAACTTGATATTTAGAGGGTGCTTTCTGATTATAATTTTTAAATTAGTTTTTTTTTAAATAGAAAGGGTTTTAAGAATAAAATTTCCATTTGTTGAAATTTAATTTGTTTTCATCAGTTACCCACTGGCAACTACTTCCGCGATCACATAGTGTGATTAAATGTGTTAATGTTCTTGATGAATCGTTAGTAAATGAAGTAAATTCTTTAAGAAAAGATTTTGAAAGTAAATCCATGGTTCAGGTACAACTGCATTGCCTAGGTTATTTTTATCTTCAAGTACAAAGAGCTTAATTAATTTTATGTTAGGCCTGGTGGTCTAGGAGGTCGTGGTATCGAATCCCAGTTGGACCATGGAAATTTTCAGTCTGTCATTAAGCTAGCCTTCACCTCTCAACAACATGAGGAGTCCCCAGGAATGACACATGGCTTGGATTCCACATTAAACTGTAAGTCCCCACTCCCTAGTTGGATTTGTCTTAAAATTGAAATAATATAAAATTAAATTTGCTAAATACATTTTCAAATTAAACCATTTTGGTACATATTAAAACGTCCTAATAAAATTATACTTGAATTGATTGTTGATGGCCTGATAATCATGCTTCATAATCAATGTAAAAATAATCACAAATTTTGTATTTTGCAACTTACCACCAGTTGAAGGAAGCAGGCAAAAGTTTATTGGAACTGTAGCAACCATAAGGATTCCCAGGGAGTAAAAAGGCAGTTCAAATCCTCCGATCTGAAAGAGGAATTTTGCAGATAAACAGGCAGAACAGGATAATAAAATTGCAATATGTTGTACATTGCAATACTGTGACCATACACAGTGGCATGACCACTGAGGAGCTTTGAATTCACATATTTAAAACATGTTTCCATAAGTTCCAAGAACCTCACACCAATCAATCATTCATGATTCATTCATCATGTTCCATAGCTCCCATCAAGAAGGAAAACTTTCACAGACATGGAATGAGACAAAGTCTTCTTCTTCTTCTTCTTCTTCTTCTTCCCAGCACCTTTCCATTGGAGTGGGGGTCTGCTTTCTGGGTCAATGCATACCTTTTTTTAAGGTCAAACACATCCTGTGGATTCAGGATCCTTGGTATTCAATCTGTGTTTATAGTCAAGGTACACATCAACATAACAGAAAATCAAACAATGGGAAGTCCAAGATAGAATAACAACAACATTAAAAGAATGAAAAAAGTCCTTCTTCAGAAATAGAAAACACACATGCATGCTTTGACACAAGCACAAATCACACACGAATGGCCACTTCCCACTGTCTCCGGATGCTGAGGCCTGACTGCACCCCAAGAGAATATCTGTATGGAAGAAGAACTTTTTTGGGGAAAGGCTTGAACATTTCACAGTCTTTTTCATTGTGCCTGTCTGTGACTCAAGGCATAACCCAAAGAGGTGAGCAGCTATCTATCCTTTTCATATTGTTGTTAACATACACTGATCAACAACATTATGACCACTTACCAAACAGCTGGTATGTCCACCTTTGGCATGGATAACAGCAACAATGCATCATAGCATGTAAGTAATGAGGTCTTGGTAGGATGCTGGAGGGAGATGGCACCACAGCTGCACACACAAGTCACTTAATTCCTTGACATTCCAGAGAACGTGGTGATGAGCTCTGATACCACATTCAATCACATCCCAGATGTGTTTGATTATGTTCAGATCTGGCGAGTTGAGGGGCCAGCACATCAAGCAGAACTCACCACATTGTTCCTCAAAACACTCCATTACATTCCTGACCTTGTGATATGGTGCATTATCTTGTTGAAAAATTCCATTGCCATTGGGAAACATGATCGTCATGAAGCAGTGTATGTTGTCAGCAAACAATGTACCATATTCCTTGGCTGTCATGGGGCATTGTACGAACTCTACTGGACCCATGGACACCCATGTGAATGTTCTCAAGAGCATAATGCAACTGCTGCCAGTTTGTCTCCATCCCGCAGTATAGGTGTCAAGGAGTTGTTCCCCTGGAAGACAATGGTTTTGGGTATGATGAAGAAGGTATTGGAATTCATCAAACCATGCAATGCTCTGCCACTGTGCCAATGTACAGTGGCGATGGTCACATGCCCATTTCAGTAGTAGTTACTGATGTTGTGGTGTTACCAATGGCACATGCATGGGTCATTAGCTGCAGAGGCCAATGGTTAGGAGCATTCAGTGCACTGTGTGTTCATTCATACTTGTACTTTACACAGCATTAAAGTCTGATGTTAATTCTGCCACAGTTCGCCACCTGTCCTGTTTCATCAGTCTGCCCAGCCTACAACGTCCGGCGTCTGTAATGAGTGGTGGCTGCCCAACCCCCATGATATCTACATCTCTATCATATTTGGCAAGCCACTTAATGGTGGCTGTTCCACTCGCAAATAGTGTGTGGGAAGAATGACTGTCGATAAGCCCCTATATTGGCTCTAATTTCTCGAATTCTCTCCTCGTGGTCATTACATGAGACGTATGTGGGTAGAAGTGATATGTTGTCTGACTCTTCCCGGCAAGTGCTCTCTCAAAATTTGAATAGTAAATCTCTCCATGATATACAATGCTTTTCTTGTAATGTCTGCCAATGGAGTTTGTTGAGCATCTCCATAATGTTCTTGCACCAGCTAAATGATCTGGTGACAATACACCCCACTCTTCGTTGGCCCTTCTCTATCTCCTCTATCAGTCCTACCTGGTAGGGACTTCAGATAGATGAACAGTACAAGAAACGGGCAAACGAGTGTCTTAGAAGCTACTTTCTTCATGGTCACTTTACACTTCCTTAATATTCTTCCTATGAATCTGAGTTGGCACCTGCTTTCCCCACTAATTGTTTTAAACGGTCATTCCACTTAAGGTTGCTCAGGATAGTTACTCCTAGATATTTCACAGTAGATACAGTTTCCAGGGGTTTGTCATCAACAGTGTAACTATACTGCAGTAGCTTTTTCTTCCTATCTATGCCCAATATGTTACTAGATAGGTTGAGGAGGGTGAAGGGTGGTGGGGAATGGGAACTGGCAGTTGGCAAGAAGGCAGCTAGAAAGAGGAGGTATTCAGACAGTTTTACCTTGCCTACATGCTATAGATATGACTAACTGTCAGAGTTGAGTGGAGAGGAGCCTCATGTAGCTGTAGATGTAGGGAACATGCAGCAGTCTTCAGCAACCAGGAGGCCTAGGTTAGTTGCAAAGTCTAGCAGAAAGAAAAAGGTTCTGCTGCTAGGTAGTTCCCATGGTAGAGGTGTGGGCCAGCAGTTGCAGGAAGTGTTGGGGAGTGAGTTCCAGGTCACCAGCATTGTGAACCCTAGTGCAGGGTTGGCTCAGGTGACTGACAGCATAGGGGAGTTATGTAAGAATTTTACAAAGGAGGATCAGGTAGTGATAGTGGATGGAGCAAGGAACAGTCTTGACAGGGACGGGGAATATGATGTAGGTGGTGACCTGGTTAAGATAGCTACTCAAACTGGTGGCACTAATGTGCATTTCGTGCAACTGTTTCAGCATCATGATCAGCCTCACCTTAATGCGGCTGTTAGGTGCGTTAACGTGGGGCTGGGGAGGGCACTGTGGCAGAGGGCATGGGTCACTTCTCAGTGGTCCCAGTTGGGTCTATCAGTAGATCAGGTTTCACAAGGCATGTCCTGCACCTCAATAGGTATGGGAAGGGGAGGCTGGCTACACTTGTAGGTGACAGTGTAGTGGTGGTAGTGATGGTGGTGGTGGTGGTGGTGGTGGTGTCACTCATGGAAAAATTCCTGTAGTAATTGGTGTTAGAGCTGCACCTTTTTTAGACTGAAGTCAGCCAATAGGTACACCTGCTTAAAGGAAGTCCCTTTAACTAAGGGCTCATCTTCTGAGGATGTAATGTTTCCAAGTAGAGAAGGAATAAGCATATTTCATCAAAATATAAGAGATATTAGAGATAAAGTTAGTGAACTGGTTATAGATGTTGACTCTGAAATTATTGGTATATCAGAGCACCACTTAAATAATTTCACAATTCAGAAGCTTCCTTTACCAAGCTACAGAATAGCTGGCTGTTTCTCAAGGAGTTCCTTGCAGGGTGGGGGAATGGCTATGTATGTAAAAAACAGTATTCCATCTGAGTCCATAGACGTATCACGACACTGCACTGAACAGATATTTGAATGTTGTGCAACGGTAGTTGAATTTAGTGAAACTAAACTTCTAATTTTTGTTGTTAATGTGTCCCCTAACTCCGACTTCAGAGCATTTTTGCTCAAGCTAGAGAGGGTTCTTAATTCACTTTGTAGGAAGTACCAGAGACTAGTAATATGTGGTGACTTCAACATAAATTTTGTATATGATGGTGCAAGAAAAAGATGTTGGTAGATCTCCTAAATTCATATGATCTGATGCAGACTGTGTTTTTTCGAACTAGGGTGCAGGGG
The DNA here is from genome assembly GCF_023864345.2 of Schistocerca serialis cubense. Classification (NCBI taxonomy): domain Eukaryota; kingdom Metazoa; phylum Arthropoda; class Insecta; order Orthoptera; family Acrididae; genus Schistocerca; species Schistocerca serialis. The sequence continues at coordinate 96,317,912 of NC_064639.1, forward strand.
AACAGTAGCACAGCCATAGACAATATTTTTATTCATTCTTCATTACTAGATGGGCATTCTGTTAGTAAAAACATGAATGGACTTTCAGACCATGATGCACAAATTTTAACACTAATAGGCTTTTGTGCACAACCCAATGTAATACTTAATTAAAAGCTATGTAGGAAAGTTAATCCAACAGCAATAGAGAGTTTTATAAACCTTGTCAAGGAACAAGAGTGGCAGGATGTTTATAGTGCCAATAACATAGATGGTAAATACGATGCTTTCCTTAACACATTTCTCATGCTCTTTGAGAGTTGCTTTCCATTAGAACATTCTAAATGGCGTACTAGCAGTAATGGGCAGCCTTGGTGGCTGACTAGTGGGATAAGGATATCATCTAGAACAAAGCGGGAATTATATCAAAATGTTAGAAGTAGTCACAATCAAGCTACAGTAGCCCATTACAAACAGTATTGTAAGGTGCTTAAAAGTGTTATTAGAAAGGCAAAGGGTATGCGGTACGCAAATAGAATAGCTAATTCACAGGATAAAATTAAAACCATATGGTCAGTTGTGAAGCAAATGTCTGGTGAGCAGCACAAGGTGGACGATATAAAGTCAGTTCACAATAAAAATATTTCTGTTAATGATAAATCAGATGTATCCACAGTATAACAATCGTTTTCTGAGCATTGCTGGTGAATTAAATAAAAATTTTGTTTCTACAGGAAATCATATAACTTTCTTGGCAAGTGCCTTTCCGAGATTGATGCCTGAAATACTCCTCTGTGATACAGATAAGAGGGAGATTGAATCAATAATTGAATCATTGAAGACTAAGGACTCTCATGGTTATGATGGAGTGACTAGCAGAATATTAAAGTACTGTACTGCACATGTTAGCCCTGTATTTAGCCATATTTGTAATTTTTCGTTTAGGAATGGTCAGTTTCCTGAGCGATTGTAGTACTCAGTAGTAAAGCCCCTTTATAAAAAGGGACAAAGGGATAATGTAGATAATTTTAGACATATTTCTATGCCATCAGTGTTTGGTAAAGTTATTGAAAAGGCTGTGTATGTAAGGATAATTGATCATTTCATATCACACGATTTGCTATCAAATGTACAGTTCGGCTTTAGAAGTCATTTAACAACTGAAAATGCTATATTCTCTTTGCTCTGTGAGGTACTGAAAGGGCTAAACAATAGGTTTCGAATGCTTAGCATATTTTTTGATCTAACTAAGGCATCTGACTGTATTGATAAAAAATATTGCTCCAGAAGTTGGACCATTAAGGAATACAGGAAGTAGCTCACAACTGGTTCACCTTTTACTTTGGGAACAGGCAGCAAAAGGTCATTACTCACAATGCTGATAATGGCTGTGATGTTGGGTCTGAGTGGGGTACTGTCAAGGGGGGGAGGTGCCTCAGGGATCAGTGTTGGGGCTGATGACACTAGCTTGGTAGTAAAGGATGTTGTGTGCAACACTGGCTCTGTTTCAAATAGTGCAGCACATGACCTAAGTTCATGGCTTGTGGAAAATAAACTAATGCTAAATCACAGTAAGACTCAGTTTTTACAGTTTCTAACACACAATTCAACAAAACCTGATGTTTTAATTTCACAGAACGGGCATATGATTAGTGAAACTGAACAGTTCAAATTTCTAGGTGTTCAGATAGATAGTAAGCTGTCGTGGAAAGCCCACAATCAGGATCTTATTCAAAGACTTAATATTGCCATTTTTACTATTCAAATGGTATCACAAGTGAGTGATCATTCGACATGAAAATTAGTCTACTTTGCTTATTTTCACTCACTTATGTCGTATGGTATTATATTGTGGGGTAACTCTACCCATTGTAAAAGTATATTTTTGGCTCAGAAAAGGTCAGTTCAGGCAATAAGTGGTGTGAGTTCATGAACATCTTGTCGACCTCTGTTCACGAGTCTGGGTATTTTGACATTGGCCTCTTAATATGTATATTCCGTATTGTTGTTTCTCGTAACCAATATTAGTTTATTACCAAGAATAAGCAGCTTTCACTCAGTTAATACTCGGCAGAAGTCAACCTGCATTTGGATCGGACTTCCTTAACTCTTGTACAAAAAAGTGTGCAGTATACTGTTGCATCCATTTTCAATAAGCTGCCACTTGAATTCAAAAATCTTAGCAGTAATCCATGCACTTTCAAATCGAAACTGAAGAGTTTCCTCATGTGTCACTCCTTCTATTCTGTCAAGGAGTTCCTTATTGTATTGCTGATAGGATTTACTTAAACTTATGGATTGACTTTTTTCAGGTTCATGAACATTTATTTTTATCTGTTCTTACTTTTATGTTGTAATTTCATGCACTGACACATTCCATGACCTTGGAGATTTGCTCCTCAATTTGGTCCTACAGAACTTGGTGTGTAAATAAAAAAAAAAATAAAAATTTATTTACATGCAGGGTCAACTGCCAAAGCCTGCACCATTTATCAGTTCTCTAGAGGTCATTCTGCAAACTATTACTATCTTCTTGCATTGCCACTTTGTTATAGACTATCGAATCATCTGTGAACAGCCTTAAAGAGCATCTGACGCTTCCTACTAGAACATTTATATAAACGGTAACTGTCCTATCACAATTCCTTGGGGTAGTCCAGAAATTACCTTTACATCTGCTGATGTTGTTCCATTAAGAGCAATGTGGTGAGTTCTATCTGCAAGCAAGTCTTGAATCTGGCTGTAACTCTGCTAACCACTTAGTCTACACAGTAAAATACACAGGTGTCATTTACTTCTTTACAGGAGCACACAGAGAAAAATTAAGTTACTGTTTATCAGACAACTGCTGCTGCGGCTACTGATGTTCTTGCATCTGATCGGCTCAGCATCTGCCAGTACACACTGGACGTGGTTGACCACGTGTTGAAGACACTCACCACAGCACTCCTCAAACACCTGACATGTCTTGCAGTTTCAAAAATGCTTGTGCTGAGCCTCTGGGCCATCACAATCTGATCTCAGCCAAACTGAGTTACTTCGCTTGTCTTCCCCATTCTACAGATGGGCAGCATGCTCTCTGATACTACATGCACTGTGCTTGTGTCTGACTAGCAGCCATTCACCACCAGGTGATACTCCTATCGCCCAGATGGGTTTATTTCGATAGTAGGTAGGTGGTCATAATGTTCTGACTGATCAGTGTATCACAAAGACATCATAGAAACTTATCTTGTATACTGTATTAACAATAAACTATCACTGTATTGTTTAATGCTAGTCACACTTTTGCCATCTAAAATTAATCGAGTAAATTAGAAAAAAAGTAGCTGGGTTTAAAGAAGCTCCTATTAGTGGCTTCATATTTACTTTCGAATATCTTAACATCAGTGTTCATAACTCTCTTCTGTACACATTTCAAAAGGCCAAATCTCCATGAATATTATTTCTGTGCCTTGTATTGTGACTGTATACATCACAGTTCACTTGAAACAGGTTTTTATTATCAGCAACAAAAAAATATTTAAGGAGTAAATGTATTGGGAAATCAGTGTAAGAATCCCAAGGTCCTTCGAAATGCTTTTGCAAGATATATGGTTACATACTTCACACAATATTCTTAGTGTTCACTTCCACTGAATAAACATTTTATTTACTTTAGGTGCACTGATGTCAAAGATAATTCCATAAGATAACAGGATCTAAAAATATGCAGAATGAACCAACACATTTAGCATAGGTCAACACAATGAGAGATGCCTGCAAGGGGGTAACACAGTTAACTTAGATTTTTGATAGGTTTATTCATGTGTGGATTTCATGTAATTTTACACACTGTGCTTCACTCAGTTTGTGGCCACCCATGTCTACCTCCGGTGGAGAAAAGCCATTGTCACTTGTTCAAAACAGCATAATATGGGCCTTTGTGAGACTCCATAAATATTTCATTCCAGTTCAGCAACTAATTTGACATTCCATATTCTTCTTGGGCACCGCCTTGTACTACAGTATCTCAGAATATGTCTTTGCTTTTGTTTGGCAAAGGAGTGCATTCTATCAGAAGGTTAGCAACCACACAACAGACTGGCTGAAATCTATGTCCTCTCTCTCTCTTGGTACCATTGTAGAAATGTAACCTATTAGACTGTTGTCCACAGCGAACAGTTCCTAAAACAGCGGTGGCCTGAGACTTCACTGTTAATTTTTACTATTTTCTTTTCAATGTATGTATTATTAATTATTTCAGTGTTATCATAATTGATTTCAGACTACTTTCAAGCTTGTCCTATTAAGCTTTACATACACTTCATATACCCTGAAAAACCAACAGAAAATTATCATCAGCAAAATGAAGGTGGATCAGAGGTTGGACAAAAATATGGAAACACCATGAGAAACGCACACTTGCACTTGAATGCAGTTGTTCCCCAAGCTTGCAGGTTGTGCTGCTGTGTTTGACCATGAACGCCCTCTGTGCAATGTCCAGTGTCAGTCGTGGCCAGAACAGTGCTCTGTGTAGCTGTGAGTGCATTATGTCAGAGCAAGTGAATTTGAATATGGGTAGATTCTTGGTGCTCATATGATGAATGCTTCCATAAACAAGGTAGCCAAAGTGTCGGGTATTTTATGAGACATGTAACAGAGATTTATACCACATACAGGAAAACTGGAAGTATGTCACCTGCTAAGTCATGATGTGGAAAAAACTGTGATGGGTGATCATCAATCACTGGAGAGTACTGTGAGTAAAGATAAGAGGACAACAGCTGTAAAAGTCACTGCAGAACTGAATGTCACACTTGCATGACTGTCACCACCAAAACAACAGAAATGGAGCCCAAGAAACAAGAAATTGGAAGGTGAGCTTGAATTCCAAAATGACTCATAACTGATGGAAACCCTTGAAACATGGAAACATGATGCCAAAGCCATAAAACCTGTGCTATAGAGTAATAGAAGAATTTGATTTGGTCAGATGAGTCTTGTCTTACACTGTTTCCAAGTTTATATCCAAAGAGTGAAACATGGCAGGTGTTCAGTGATAATTTGGGCAGCCGTTATCATGGTATTCCACTGTGTTCGAAGAGGACAAGGCCCCTATTCACATAATCCAGGATGAGTTTTGTGAGCACATCCCCTTGCCACTACAGTCACCCAATCTCAGTATTTATTGAGCCTTTGTGATCTACTTTGAAGAGAAGGGTGCATGATCACTATGCATGCTATCATTGTTACCTGAACTTGCAGGTATTTTTCCGGAAGAATGGTGTAAGATTCCTTGGAAACCCATACAGTGCCTGTATTTACCCATTTTGACATGAATGGAAACTGTTTTCAATACCAACCAGTTTTCTACACTGTATTAGGCATGGTAACGTGTTGCGTTTTTGGTGTTTCCTTATTTTTTGGTGACTCCTAAATGTTCCATAAATATGTATTCCTTCTTTGTCTGTCTGGATTTTATGATTTAAATCTATCTTTAGGGTACTGAGAAATGTTTTGGTGATATGGAATATCCCAGCTACTTTTGTACCTGCACCATGCTATGTAAAATTTCACTCATTAGTAACATGAGCCTTAAAAACTGAATTCCTTACATTATTACTTTTTTAACCATCCTGCCAGCCAAACAAACGGAAGATATGTGCATATTAATATGTGTAATATCAACCATGTACACGCGCTGGTAAAACTGCTGATTTTGCAGGCCAATCATGTGGTCTTCCGCAATGGCTAATATATGGCCGCCCAGCAGTATGCTCTCTCTCAGTTACTGTTAGTTGACTTTGCCTCCACAAGTGAAATTATGACTGCTAGTGCTGTTTACCAGGACTGATTCATACTTATGTGACATAGCACATTCGTGTTGAGAAAAAAAAAAAAACAGAACACCCTGAAGGACTAGAGATAGGACATTCACACAGGATACGTACATTAGTGTTGCTATAATCTGAAGGTAATAGATCAGTGTGACTTGAGCAGATCTGCAGGATGCCTCACAGATGTATGCACAAATCACACCATCAAACGAGTGACTTTGAAAGAGGGCGCATTATTGGCATGAGAAACTGCTACTCATGTGGGACGAAATATTTCAAAATATTGCAAAATGGTTCACGGTAGGCCGTAGACCACGTTGGGATTTGTTAGGTCACAAGACAGACTGGGCACCCGAGGAGATTGACACCTTATCTGAATGGCACTGCAGGACAATCAGCATCTTCCTCAGCTCTAGTGGAACAGTGGAACACATGGCACACTATCAGGGATGACAGTCCTTTGCCTTTTGTTATGGCACTGGTTATGTGGTGTCACCGCCAGACACCACACTTGCTAGGTGGTAGCCTTTAAATCAGCCGCGGTCCGCTAGTATACGTCGGACCCGCGTGTCACCACTGTCAGTGATTGCAGACCGAGAGCCACCACACGGCAGGTCTAGAGAGACGTCCTGGCACTCGCCCCAGTTGTACAGCCGACTTAGCCAGAGATGGATCACTGACAACTACGCTCTCATTTGCCGAGACGATAGTTAGCATAGGCTTCAGCTACTTCATTGGCTACGACCTAGCAAGGCGCCAATATCAGTTTATATTGAAATGGACATTATGTACCGTCAAGAGCGATGTACACCAATTGTGGATTAAAGTTAAGTATTCCAAGAACTACGTACTTTATTTGCTACTATTAATTCCTTTAACTGTTCCAGACCTCACGCCAATCTGCGTGAGCTTAAAAGCGTGCATTTTAGCCTCCTCTAGCAACACAGTGTTGGCTCTTCTGCCAACACTTCATATTGGCGACGAGTACTTGCTTAATTAACTTGTGTCATGGCTTCGCCACAATCTCCAGATGTACTGTCTGAATTTTATCGCTTGTAGAATCAGCAGACGCAGGCCTTATTGGATGCCCTTGGACAGCTCGTCCAGGGTCAACGTGCGATGCAAAATGATGCGGCCGCCACCGCTCCACCGCTCCCACAGCCACAACACGCAGTTGCACCACCTTTTCGTCCTTTTGATGCGGCACTGGAAATCTGGACGGAGTGGTCACACCATTTTGGATTCCATCTCGCCGCCTACAGAATTCAAGGTAACGAGCGGCAGCCTTTTTTGTTAGCATCCGTCGGGGTCCACACGTACCGAGTGATAGTGAAATTGTTTCCCTGACGCGATGTAGCAACTCTGTCCTACGACGAAATATTGTCTGCATTAGATGCATATTTCAAGCAATCAGTCAATGTTGTTGCAAAAAGGTATACGTTCTTTCGTACACAACGTACGGCCGGTCAAACTAATCGGGAGTGGGTTTCAACTTTGCAAGGCCTTACTAGGGATTGTGCTTTTGAGTGTGAATGTGGGCTCCCTTATTCAGATGCAATGGTACGTGAATCAATTGCACAGAACATTTCTGATGTTCGTATACGGGAGCACATTTTGAAACTAGTCAATCCCTCCCTTCAACAAGTGATGGACATATTGGATAGGCAAGACACACTTGACTTTGCTCAGGAATCATTTGCAACTTTGCCAGCCGTGTGTCACATTAACCGGCCCGCCGGGCGAGCTGCACGGAACAGTAAACAGCCCTCGCGCCCGTCCGCACAGCTGCCGCCAAGCTCTCTGCTAAGTGTGCCGTGCAAGCAGGCAAATGCAGTGCTAAAATCATGCCCGCGGTGTGCTACTAGACATTCGTGTGAGAATTGCCCGTCACGCCAAGCTATTTGCTTTTTCTGTAATAGAAAAGGACATGTTCAGAGTGTTTGCCAGAAAAAGCTAAGATCGGACACTACCAACCATTCCAGGCCCTTTGCTTCGCGCCGGAATCGGAATCGAACCAAGAATACTCAGGCTCGTGAACCTTCGCCCATGGAAATTCATGTAGTTCATTCCACTCCGCCCAGTGCCACTCTCTCTAACAGTGACTGTGTTCGTCGCACAAATAGTGTGCGTCGACGTCGACGGAAATCACGTCAAGTCGCAAGTGATTCTGTACCGGTGTCAGTTCCCGTTGCACGAGACAGTAGCTCTTGTCGTCAGCAGGACAATAAATTTTTTGTAGACTTGGACATTAATGGCAACGTGATCCCATTCCAGGTCGATACCGGAGCTGCAGTTTCACTAATCAATAAAGACACGTACAAACAACTGGGCACACCTCCGTTGCGTGCCTCAAATGTTAAGTTAAATAGTTATTCCGGTCAGAATATCCCTGTGTTAGGACAGTGCAGCCTTCTTGCAACATACAAGGGACAAACAAAACTTGTGTCTTTTTACGTACTTTGTTCTTCTTCTGCAGTGAACTTGTTTGGTTTAGATTTATTTCAGTTGTTTAACTTGTCTATAGTCAATCAGGTCCTCTCAGTGAACCAGACTGTGCCTTCAGCCAGTGTTTCTCGTCTATGTGAAGAGTTTGCAGACATTTTTGCACCGGGCCTCGGTTGCACTAAGAACTATAAAGCACATTTGGAACTGAAAGTAAACGCGCAACCGAAATTTTTCAGAGCGCGCAATGTTCCTCACGCATTGCGTGATGAGGTCGCAAGAACATTAAACGATTTAGAATCACAAGGTGTGATTGAACGTGTGCAGGCTTCTCTCTGGGCCTCACCCTTAGTAATATTGCCAAAACCTTCCGGAAAATTGAGACTTTGTGTGGACTTCAAGGCTACGGTGAATCCACAACTAGTGATTGCAACTTTTCCTTTACCCCACCCAGAAGATCTTTTTGACAAACTGTGCCCGGGTAAATATTTTTCGAAGTTGGACCTAGCAGATGCGTACTTGCAAATACCAGTGGACGACGAATCCCAGCGCGTCTTGGTGGTTAACACGCATCTGGGTTTGTATAGATTCAAAAGACTGCCATTCGGGTGTGCATTGCCCCGGCATTGTTTCAGCAATATCTACAAACTGTTTGTGCGTCGGTCCCTACTGCATCAAACTATCTGGACAATATTGTGATCTCCGAAAAGACGGAAGACGAACATTTAGCCAATCTCAGAACATTATTTCAGGTCTTGCGACAAAATGGTCTTCGCTTGCAGAAGGACAAATGTGTGTTTTTTGCTCGGGACTTACCCTATCTGGGCCATGTACTCAATGCCCAAGGCATACATCCCAGTCCCGAGCACCTCCGTGCCGTACAAGACTTGCCTTCACCGCTGAATTTGAAGCAGCTACAGAATGTGTTGGGAAAAATTAATTACTACCATAAATATGTGCCACATGCCTCTTCCATTTCAGCTCCGCTTCATCGCTTACACCGTAAAGGTGTTCCGTTTGTCTGGACGACGGAATGCGAACGCGCCTTTCGCCAGTTGAAATCGGCGTTGCTTTCAAATACTTGCCTTACGCCATTCGATCCCCAGAAACCCCTTTTGTTGATGGTAGATGCATCGGATTTCGGGATCGGTGCTGTGCTTGCACACAAAGATGGATCGCATGATCGCCCTATTGCCTTAGCGTCCAAATTGCTCTCGTCTGCGCAAAGAAATTATTCACAGATAGACAAAGAAGCTTTGGCTCTCGTATTTGGTGTTACTAAGTTTCATGATTTCTTGTATGGTCGCCACTTTACCATCATCACAGACCACAAACCTTTGACATCGCTTTTTCATCCAAACAAGCCTGTACCTCCACGTACAGCGCAGAAATTCATTCGCTGGTCTATTTTCCTCTCGCAGTACCGCTACGATATCTTGTATCAGTCCACTGCTAAGCACAGAAACGCTAATGCATTGTCCCGTTTGCCTGTTGCTGAGGATAGAGTATTCGATTCTTCCGAACTTGCTTGCATGTTCATTGATTCGGAAACCGATGACGTGGTCGAATCGTTTCCGATTGATCTTCGTTGTGTAGCTACAGCCACAGCTGCTGACCCTGTCCTTGCTACCGTCTTTTATTTTGTTGCTATGCAATGGCCCTTGTCACAGTCACGGATCGCGGATCCGTTAGTTCGCCGATTTTTTGCTCACAAGGAGTGACTTTATGTTCGACGTGGTGTTTTGCTGTTGCGTTCTGATAATGATCCGTCCAGGGTGATGGTACCATGTTCATTACAGTCTTACGGCTTCTCCACCAAGGACATTGGGGTATAGTGCGAACGAAACAACTTACTCGTCGGCACTGTACTTGGTTCGGAATTGATGCTGCGATTACGAAAATGTGCTCTTCTTGCATGGCCTGTGCCGAACAACAATCCGCACCACCGCGGAAATTCTTTGCATGGCTGAAAGCCACTTCCCCTTGGCAACCCTTACACATAGATTTTGCTGGTCCATTCTGGAATGCTTGATTGTTGGTTGTGGTCGATTCATTCAGTAATTTTCCTTTTGTTGCCCGGATGTCTTCCACGACGTCGTCTGCCACCATCCAAGCGTTATCGGCTATCTTTTGCATTGAAGGTCTTCCACAGACTATTGTTTCCGACAATGGCCCACAATTCATGTCCACAGAATTTCAGTCATTCTGCACGGCCAATGGTATTCAACATCTGACATCCGCGCCGTTTTCGCCTCAGTCAAACGGTGCCGCTGAACGATTGGTCCGGACTTTCAAGTCTCAGATGTTGAAGTTAAAAGCGTCGTATTCTCTGGAGAACGCGTTGTTGCTCTTTTTGTCTTCGTATCGCTCTCAGCCCTGAGATGGGCGCTCGCCGGCTGAGTTGCTCCACGGTCATCCTCATCGAACCTTGATGTCTTTGCTGCATCCGCCACATGAGGTTCCTGTGCAGCGGCAGCCACCTGCTTTTGCTCCAGGCGACATTGTATACTATCGCAACTATCGAGGTTCACAGCCTTGGCTCGCAGGGCGCATTCTTCGCTGCCTCGGCCGCACTGTGTATTTGGTTTTGGGGGCCTCTGGTGAGGTGCATCGGCATCTCAATCAGCTGCGCCTCTGCCGTCGCACGGGTTCTGCCACTCCCCGTCTGCTTTCAGCGACGGTGCCGTCCGGTCAGCGCCCTGGGGACCCATCTACTGGCTCGCCTCATCCCCAGGTGTTACCGACGATGCCTTCCATTTTGCCCCATGGCGACGCGCCGCCGCCTGTTCTCCCACCGGCGACGCCCGCAGTGGACGCTTAGCTGCAGCCGCCAAGCGCCTGCCTGGGTCACGTGCCGCCAATCGCTTCCCGTGACCAGTTATCCTCCGACATGGAACTCTTGCCCGCTCCGGACCAGTTGACGTCTTCGCCCGTCGGGTACCCCTACGCGATGGAGTTCGACCCTTCGGCCCCTCCTGTCTCCTTACAGGCGCATACACCTCATGTTAGTGTGCACCCTGGACTAGGTTTTCAGGTGTTTCCTAGCTCCCCTTGGACCGAATGGCCGGGTGCGGGTGGCACAGCCTCGCCTGTTGTTAGGCTCCCCACCTCGTCGCATACGTCAATATGGGGTCCTCCCCACGGCGGGCGGAAGCCTTATAACACAACTGTTCGCCGATTTGCAGGGGAGGAATGTGGTGTCACTGCCAGACACCACACTTGCTAGGTGGTAGCCTTTAAATCGGCCGCGGTCTGCTAGTATACGTCGGACCCACGTGTCGCCACTGTCAGTGATTGCAGACCGAGAGCCACCACACGGCAGGTCTAGAGAGACGTCCTGGCACTCGCCCCAGTTGTACAGCCGACTTAGCCAGAGATGGATCACTGACATCTACGCTCTCATTTGCCGAGACGATAGTTAGCATAGCCTTCAGCTACTTCATTTGCTATGACCTAGCAAGGCGCCATTATCAGTTTATATTGAAATGGACATTATGTACCGTCAAGTGCGATGAACACCAATTGTGGATTAAAGTTAAGTATTCCAAGAACTACGTACTTTATTTGCTACTATTAATTCCTTTAACTGTTCCAGACCTCATGCCAATCTGCGTGAGCTTAAAAGCATGCATTTTGGCCTCCTCTAGCAACACAGTGTTGGCTCTTCTGCCAACACTTCAGGTTATGTGCGCGTCGTCCATTTCTCTGCCTACCTTCGATAAATGTGCAGAAACATGCTAGATGGCAATGGTGTATGAAACAACTTCACTGAGTACAGCCACAAACCATAGTTGGTGCATGTCCAGGACACTGTGACCAGTGTTACCTATGTGAATGACGTCCTATGATCGGTAGCCATACCCTTTCTGCACTACACCCCAGACACCATTTTTCAGCAAGACAATGCATGACCACATGTTGCTGCACGAACATGTGCCTCCTTGGTGTCATCAGCTGTCAGCCTTTTGCCCTGGTCTGCCACATCACCAGACTTGTTGCCAATCAAAAATGTGTGGGATATGGCGAAAAGACAGGTGCAGTGCTGTGATCCAATGCCAACCACCAAAGACGAACTTGGGAACCAGGTAAATGCAGCATGGATAGCTATACCACATGACACCATTTGTGCCTTATCACATCAATGCCATCACACATGGAACAAGTTATCAGGGCCCATGGCATACCCAGTGCCTAGCTGGCATCAGGACATATGCTAAACCAAGGTGACCGAAATGCTAATCGTTTGTGCAGGACACACCAATTTACATGTCCTGTGAATATGAACATCCTATCCCTAGTCATTCAAGGTGTTCTGTTTTTTCTTGTGTACATTCCTTAACATCAGACTTCTAATATGTATGCATAGTGAATTATTAGTACTTGGACTTACATCAGTTTCAAGGAGGAACTACTGCATATTTATTTCTATCTGGCTTACATTACTTTCCATCAAGATTTGTTATTATTGGTTCCATGAACTAACAGATAATTTTATTCTGTTGTTTCGGAAGTTAATTATGTTCAATAAACGTTGTTGGCCTTAAGTGAGCGTTAAAGCAATGATGATGTCCCAGTTTTGCTTCACCATGCTCTAGAACAGATGCAAAATTTCTGGAGCTTTGACTGCAACAACTGAACCAGAATCACAAAGATTGGGAAGTCTGTCAAAAAACTATCACAATGCCCTTTCAGGCATTTAATATTATGTGTACAGATTACTAACAAGCCTTTTTGCTGTCCATGAACCTACAGTCATATTCCTTCGATCAAAAGTTAGCTCCACTGTCCAGTCCATCTTTCTTGCCATCGTCTGGCATGTTCTTTTTATTATCTGATCATTTTTCCAACAAAATACATGTCGTAATGACAAGGTTAGAACAGTTACAACAATGTTAGTCAGACACATCACATTACACATCTTGGATTACTGATTTGCAGGGATTGAATCAAAAATGTAAATTCACATGGGAGGTTGGTAAGTTGTACACAGAAAGTTTATCTAGTAAATGATACAGTGATTCACTTAGCCCCGATGAGGACATCCACATACAAGATTAAAAACAGTCTGATCCCACCCTGAATGCAGTGCTTCAAATTCTACATTTGGATCTATAATACAAGAGCATTTTAACTGTCACATGGGACAATTTTTGAGCAGACATTGACTTTTCACACACGGCCCAGAGGCATAGTGATACAGCGCAGCAAATTGCCAACACAGGTTCTACAGTGGTAAACAAATTCCACTCAGCAATGGCCACCTAAACACATTCTCAGCAGTCCTGGGCTAGTACCAGGCATTGTTTGCAATGACACTCATTGTTCCAAATTTACCTGGATCATTTTCCAATGCTTTCCACATAGGAATGTCCACATTGTGAAAACAAGTATTATAATTGTTTAGGTAGAGTTCACACTGCATTAGCATGCTGTAGCAGTCCCAGCCTTACAAAATAACAAAATTTCAGGCATAGATCATGTGCTGGTACAATATCAAATTTTCTTACATGCAACAGTGCTAAATATTCCGGTGGTTTATCTTTTTGATATTAGTGCATCAATCTCAGTTACGAGGAGTGTTTTTTAAGTAAGTGCCATTTTGAAATTAAAAAAGACATGGTAAGATATCTCAATAATTTTATTTTCACATGAAAGCCTGTATCTTAATCTACTTTTCTACATAATTTCTATCAATATTGAAGCACTTGTCATAACGTTGTACCAGTTTTTGAATATCCTCCTCACAGAAGTCTGCTGCCTGACTTGCTAACCACTGCATCACCACTGTTTTGACTTCGTCATCATCTTGAAGATGCTGACTGCCCAGGTGTTCCTTCAAGTGTAGAAACAGATGGTAGTCATTGGGCGCAAGATCGGGGCTGTACGAAGGATGATCTAGAGTTTCCCATCGAAAATATGTGATGGGATCTTTGGTTTGATTCGCCACATGCAGACGGGCATTGTCTTGCAGCAAAACGATGCCCTTGTTCAACTTCCAAAGACTATTGCTTTGATTCTGGTGTGACGTAGGCCACCCATGTTTCATCACCAGTAACAATTTGGCTTAAGAAATCATCACCGTCTTTGTGGTACTGCTCAAGGAAAGTCAATGCACTGTCTAAATGTTTGGTTTTGTGCACATCCGTCAACATTTTCGGTACCCAACTTGCGCACAATTTTCGGTAATTCAAGTGCTCAGTCACAATGCCATACAAAACACTATGAGAAACATTAGAAAAGTCATCCCACAAGGAGGAAATTGTATAGCATCTGTTTTCTCTCACCTTATTGTCCACTTCCTGCACCAAACTTTCATTAAAGACCGAAGGACGCCCACTCCATTGTTCATCATGCACATTTGTGTGATGATCTTTAAATGCTCTCACCCACTTTCTTACCATTCCATCACTCATAATGTTTTCTCCATAAACTGCACAGATCTCATGATGAATATTGATTGCTTTTAGGCCTTTAGCACTAAGAAATCTTATAACAGCCCATACTTTACAGGCGGCGGGACTCACGATTATCGGAGGCATCTTAAACACTCAGTACACAACGTAAACAAGAAAGAATCAGACTGTAATGTCATCAGTGTGTAGATTAAGGTACAGGCTTTCATGTAAAAATAAAATTATTGAGATATCTTAGCACACATTTTTTTTTTAATTTCAAAATGATACTTACTTAAAAAACATGCCTCGTATTAACCAGTCTATATAGTGTGGGTGCTCTCTTGCTCAGTGAAATGATTTCAGTGTTGTGGGCAAATGGCCACAGTGCAAAGTTGCTCTTAGGTCATGTGAGACCTAACAGGTGTCTCAAACACTGCCATTTTTAGTTATAACTAATAGAACATTAGTCAAGAACATATTTGACATCAACTCATAACTTCAGATGTTTTGTACATCATGAAACGCATTCCATCAATTTGTCAGTACCATGTGAAGCCATTCACTTTGCATGCAATTCATGTCACTGTTTGAACTGTGTGTGGTGGGTGAATGCAGTTGACTTTAAGGCCCACACTTCCTGAAAGCTCAATGCAAGCCCGAGATTTTGCAAAGCATGAACGATTCCATTGGCTAAAGATGAGGGCAAGATTGAACTAGACATACAGACAACAACAGGACCTTGTCCCAGCTCACACATAATAGCTAGAATAAAGCCACTGTTTGCAGTACTGAAGACCGCTACAACCACAAGTTTCCACGTGGAGCTCTTGTGAAATGAAGCACCAAGGAAATTCATGTTCCCACCAAGTTCAGCCTATCAGCTAATAAACTGGAGTAATTTATAATAATGATTAAAATTAGTACCTTATAATGCACAGCATGTAACAGACATTTCTTTATATTTTGAATCCATGGAGAAGGATGGAAAGGTAACATAAAAATTCAATTACATCATTGAGTCTTTCAATGTTTGCTATCATTCAAAACAGAATTTTCATGAAAAAAAATGTTTATGTGGCACAGCTAATGAACTTACAGAGTATAAAAGTCCACCAACTGCTGGCCCTATGCTCATCCCCATCCCAACAAATGTCTCCAGGATGCCCTGAAACAAAAATAAGCACATATGTTTATACTACAGGTATCTTGCCAGTGATTAGAACACATTATAGTGTGGAAAACAGACTCCTGTTATTTCATCTAACATAAAGCTAAGGTACATATTTAAGATGGTATACTATTATACAAACATATTTTAATGTTGTCAGTACACAGTTTGTGTGATTGTGTATTAACAGTGTCAATAGCAAGTGAAATATTGCCTGGTCTGATAAAATGTGGAAATGAAAGACGGCATCAGGAAACACTATGAAAAATCTATAAAGCAAGCTAAGCATAAAATCTGAAAAAAGGTTAAGGAGCTGAAGATGATATACAGGAAACAATTAATAGCAGTTGATAACAACACATATGTAACAAAGAGAAGTAGTAGTTCAGTAAATCTGCAAGTTTTACCATAGTATACATAAAAAATCGAAAGAAATGAAGGAGCTACCAGCAACAGCAGATGACCCTGACATACCAGCAGTTCCAGTCAAATTATGAAATGTCAGTGAATAGGAGGTCATGGTGACTCCATAGTTGAGGTACAGAAATGGTTCAAATGGCTCTAAGCACTATGGGACTTAACATCTGAGGTCTGATATCAGTCCCCTAGACTTAGAACTTATTAAACCTAACTAATCTAAGAACATCACACAACAGCCATGCCTGAGGCAGGATTCAAACCTGCGACCATAGCAGCAGCTTGGTTCTGGACTGAAGCACCTAGAACTGCTTGGCCACAGTGGCCGGCGAGGCACTAAAACTTAGAGGGTTTTACATGATCAATGTTTACAGGCTAAAACTGGCTGGCATGGACAAGGTCATTCAGTTTGATATAACTTATTATGTTTCAGCTCAGAATATATTCTAGGATTCTGCAATGAATGCCAGTGAGAGAGAATTGTAGTTTTGTGAGTCACTTACACTACCCTTCTTGTAGGTGGGTGTGATCTGTACCTTTTTCCAACCACTGGCCACAGTTTTTTATTCAACAGATCTATGGTAGATTCTTGTTAAAATAGGAGCTAAAACACCAACAAATTCTATACAACAGAAATTCCATCAAGCCTTGGAGTGTTGATTAATTTTATGATTTAAGCTGTTTTCAGCTCCAATGACACTAGTGTCTACATCACAATCCTTGTAGCGGTGCAAGAAGTAAACTGCGGAAATACTTCAGTATCTTCCTTAGCAAAGGAGTGCTTAAAAACAGAATTCAGTATTTCTGCTTTTGCTTTGCTACCATCAACAACAACCTGTGTCTCATTCATTACTGTATGGGCACTAACTATGTTGTCACTATATTTTTACACAGGATCAGAATTTTTGAGTTTTGTGAGAGATGATGGGTCCCTGCCATTACCTACTACGTATATGTCTATCCAGCTCTCACTCTCTATTCTTTTGAAACTTGAGCCACAGTCTTCTACACGCACTTGTCCAGAGGTAAATGTTCTGAGTCCTTCTTTGAGATATGACATGACTGCCTCTTTATCAGGATTACTGAATATGTAAGTCTTACTGCTTCTTTCAGCTGCCATTTGTAATTTTGTTTTTCATAATTGATAGCTGCTTCACCCCGCCAGGTTAGCCGAGAGTGGTAATGCGCTGCTTCCTGGACTCTGGTACGCGCGCCGGTCCCGGATTGAATCCGCCCGGCGGATTAACGACGAAGGCCAGTGTGCCGACCAGTCTCGATGTGGTTTTTAAGTGGTTTTCCACATCCCACTAGGTAAATACCAAGCTGATCCCCACGTCCCACCTCACTTACACGGCTCACAGACATCTGAACACATCAGCACTATTTCATGGATTATACTAGTTGCATACAGTTGGGGTACACTAATTCAGTCCTGGAGGAGGGGGAGGGGGGGGGGGGTTACGAGGTGGTGGTAGGAAGGGAGGGCATCAGGTCACCCCTTCAACTAAGCTTGCCAAATCTGATTAACCCTGCCGACCCTGTGTATCTGCGGGAATAAGGTACACGCAAAAGAAGACCTAATAGCTGCTTCATGATTCATTCAATTTCTATATGTTAATCGTCCAAGAAGATAAGTCTGTGTTTCCATCATGAGTGAGTTCCCAAATTATTATCTGTTCTAGATAGTTTTCAAAGAAAATGTTCTGCAGGATACCTTGTCACACCCACCACTTACAATACTGTAATTTTCCAAATTGATTGTTAGATGACTCAAGTCTCCTCCAGTGATGACAGTATGATTGGGTAACATTTGTACTAGTGAACTGCTATTTTCCCTAAGTCTTCCAGTTATATCAGAGTATGAGTGTGGTGATCAACAGAAACATACAATCACAAGTTTACACTCACCCTCAATACTGAACTTTGTCCAACAATTTCATATGCATCTTCCATGTCTATCTCAGTGGACTTTAGTTTCTTGGCTTCTACAATAAAGTCACCCCCCATTTCCTGTCTGTTTATCCTTTTGATACACACTTTACTCCAAAATCTTCACTGCTGTCTCTTTCAGGTATTAGCCACCTTTCTGAGCCTAGTATTACTTAAGCTCCACTGCTTTTCATGACTGCTTCAATCTCTGGGAGTTTGTTGCAAATGCTGCAGCATTTGATCATCAAGATTCTGGTATTGGACCACACGGAAGATTAATGCCCACTGGAGCAAATGGATCTCGATGGCTGGTAGAGGGCAGTGTCGCCCCAGTGCTGCACCACCATCTTACCCTGCAAATACACAAACAAATAGTGTCCCCCACGGCCAGTATAAATACCACCACACCTCAACTGTTCAGTCAGTCATGTACTTTGCCTGATAGCATTTGTTACTATCTCCACCATACTACTGAGTACTCACCAATGACTTCACTTTGATATTAGTTTTCTCTCTAGTCTCACTTTGAATTGTGGCTCATAAATGATCTATTAACAGTGTTGTGTCGAAAGTTTGTTGCATTTTCTTGTAGCCTAAATTGTTATTGTCTTGCTATTATTGTGTCAGGTCCACTGTTCATCTGCCCTGTTGCTTGACTCCGGTGGGTCTGAATCCTGACTTCAGGCAGTCTTCCTGCACTGCTTCATCATTTCTCTCTCTCTCTCTCTCTCTCTCTCTCTCTCTCTCTCTCTTTTTGACATGTGTACCGGTATCCAGCTATTCATGGATATAGCAACCGGAATGCATCATTAGCAGATGAAGATGGACTTGTTACAAAAGTCGCTTCAGCTCTTGGTGGGCAAACACCATGTGCAGGAGGCCGCTGCACCACAGGGACCATGTTCTGGCCTCTGTCCTTTTCTCCTTTCAATGATGCTACGGAGGACTGGGACACATATTTGCATCACCTAAAGCAACATTTCATGGTGTTTCAAGTCATGGATGATTCACTGCAGTGGTAACTCTTTCTGTCTTGGGCATTGCCAGACACATTTTTTCTTCTCCGAAAATTGGCACCTCTGTCTGACTCCATTGATCTCTCCTTTCAGGAGACATACACTCTGCTGACTAATTATTATTCCCAGTGATACCATGTGGTTACCTACAGGCTAGAATTTCATCAATACCAGAAACAGCCGGGGCAGTCATACTGCGTGTCGGTCACGGACTTACAAGGACTTAGTCGAAAATGTAAGGCTTGCTACACTGATTCCTTGATTTGTGATGTAGGGGCTCAACTGGCACCTGACCCAGAGGTTCGCACGGCGGCACTGAAACTGGATGACCCATCATTAGAGGACATCTTGTGCATCGCTCATTCATTCGAAATTGTGCAGTCAGCTAACAAATGACTCCCTGCATATCATTTACGATGACAGCCAGGTTGCAACAACATCATGATTCCTTTTTGTCCTATGTCTCTATCACTTCTGAGCCTTCAGTCACCCCTCAATGACAGCTATGGAGGCCGCTCCCTTTATGCCCCGAGTGTTTTTCCTCTCCCTCCAAAGCAGACTGTCCAGATTGCTGGAGTTTCTCTACGTGCTGTGGCAAGATGGGGCACCTCTGCTCAGTATGCCACAGTCGCATGACCCAGCCCCTCCCGATGCCACAACCACACTAGAACACAGTATATGTACGGCAGACAGTTGTCTTCCAGTATGACCCTTTCATGCAGAAATTATTTCTCATGCTTCTTGTGTCTCACCTGGACATCTGCTTTCAGTTGAACACTGCAGACATTGTCCATTTGATCAATCGGGTGACATGTCTGAATGCCTTCACCTATATTGGCAACACCCTCCCCCAATATGGTGGCCTATTGTGACAGTGTGATTCCTCTTCACAGGCAGTCCTCAACTGCAACAACTTACAAATATGTTACCTGCCTTTGGATATTCTTTGTCATCAACCATCTGTTGGCTACCAACATTTTTGACATTTAAGCCTTCAAGGCATTTGAATTTTCTATCTCATACAAAGTCAGGAGATGTTTTCACAGTAGTCCTTTTTCGGAAACTGAACAACCTCTGCATGATGTTTTCATCTCTCTTTCAACTGCATTTGGTGTGTGCTTCAGACTTTCAGATTCACATCACCATTTGGCTGGATGCCACACCATGTTTTTAACATGCCACGTTGATTCCAGTGGCCTTGTGGGCTGCCATGAAGCAGGAACTCTGTTGTTGAACATGTCAAATCTAGTGCATGTGCCATGCCCCTAGTAATAACCTGGAAGCTGAATGGGTCTCCTGGGAATTTCGAGATGACCATCAATGCTCACTCACAGGTAAAAATCTATTTTATTCCCTGGCAAGGAGATCTCCTCAATAAACTGGTTGGGGTTGTACAAGTGACTTCCCTCTGGCATTTCCTCAGTCCCTTCAATATTCCAGCAATTTCTGGCACAGTTGATACAGAATATTCTGGCTTGTTCAATTATCAGAATGATATTATTGCCTTATTGCCACAGGATCTTCCCACAAGGAGCATTAGGAAAAACTCTGCACCCTGTTCACAGTCCTGAGGGACACAGACCAGTGTTGTCATTTGGAGAAGTACAGATTTTTTTCTGCCAGGAGTGGAGTACTTGGGCACTGGCTCTCCAAAGAGGAAATCTGGCCTACCAATGAGAACGTTGCTGCCATCACTTCTTTACCTCACCCAACCAACTTACATGAATTATGTTTCTGGGAAAGCTCAACTATCATAGTACATTCTTACTCCAGATGGCCCACATTGCACAACCTCTCCATCAACTGCAGAAAAAGGGGGTCCCTTACACCTGGACCGTGCCTGCAACCAGGCTTCTGTCAACTTGAAAACTATGCTGACATCCACACCCTGCCTCACACCCTTTTTTCCTGACTGCCCACTGGTTGTCACCACCAATTCATCTACCTATGTTACTGGAGCAATCTTGGCACACAGGAACAGTGACAGTTCCAAACAGCCTATTGCATATGCCTCCAAGACCCTGACCCTGGCAAAGCACAACTATTCACAGATCGAAAAGGAGGCCTTGGTAATAGTGTTCACAGTCAAGAAATTTCATGTCTACCTTTTTGAGACACAGTTCTCTCTAATTGCAGATCTCTAATTGTGGATCACAAGACATTGGTGTTGCTATTCAGGCCACATTCCAGTCTTCCAGAAGAGACAATGCAGTGTCTCCAGCACTGGGTGTTGTTCCTCAGTGCCTACAACTATACTATCCAGCTCAAGCCAACAGCCCAGCATTCCAATGCTGATGCAGTGTCCCATCTACTGGCTGAAACGGACCCAGATTTTGACCAAAGGGAGGTCCTCTACTTCCACACCTATGTTTGTTGCAGCTGAAACATGCCATGACACCACCCTACGACAGGTCCTTCACTATGTAATCCATAGCTGACCCTATTATCTCAATCACTGTTTGATAATAGAGTTCTATCCTTGGAAACAGCTGTATTATTGTCTCTCGGTTGCAGATGGTATCATCCTTTTGGATACTGACACAAATGCTCATCAAGTGGTTATTCTGAAGGAATCATTAGGTATTGAGTTTGCTCCACCAGGGTCACTAGGGCATGTTCTGCTGGCATGCTGCCATGTGTACTGGCCTGAGATCAATGATGATATTGAAAATATGGTCTGTAGCTGTGCAGCATGCACCTGCCACCAGCCCCCCCCCCCCCTCAACCCTTTGCCCCTGGTCTACTCCTTGCCTCCCTTGGACCCACTTCCATCTCAATTTTGCAGACCCATTATTGGTTTCTACATGGTTGCTCACTGTGGGTGCTTATTTGAAGTACCCTTAAGTCACATGCATGGCATTCACCACGGTCGACACCACCATTACCGTCATACCCAAGTTTTGGCCACCAAAGAGTTGTCTCGCACATTGGTCTCTGACAATGGCCCACAATTCGTGGCCTCTGCTTTTGAGCACTTCTGTGCAGCCAATGACATCAAACTCATCTGTGGCCTCTGTTCCACACTTCCTTCCATGGTGATGTTGAGTGTCTGATCTGGACTTTTAAGCAGCAGATGAAGATGGCTATTGAATCCTTCACCACTATAGCAGCCCTTACCTTATTTTTCAGCACATATTACACCACACCAATTATCAATCATAGCCCTGCAGAGCTCCTCCATGGTCGCCATCCTTGGACCTTATTTCATCTGTCGGCACCATCGCCATCAAAACCTTGCTCGCATCCCTCCGGACATTACACCCCTTGCATGGCGGTGCGGGCATGCTCCTATGGGAATCCTGAGCCTTGGACACCAGCAACGGTAGTGTCCATCCACAGGCAATGAGTTATGTCAATCCAAACACAGAAGGAGATGAAGTGCCATCACCACAATAAGCATAGGCCTCAAACACAAGCATCCCTCCCCCCCCCCCCCCCCCCCCACATCCCCTTCTTCTACCACCTTCTGGTGCCAATTTAATACTATGGCCAGAGCCCTGGCCAGCTACTGCTGACATCCCGTTGTTGCCTTGGCCCTTCCCTCTGGCTCCCTGTGGATCTGTGGTTCCCCCTGGAATGCCCATCTCCAGCAATATTCCAATGGACACTGCCGAATGCACTTCCTCCCCACAGCCTACAGTTGATTTGACTGTACCTTTGCCCCTACCTTTGTTTCACATTCCATGACACTGTCCGGGGAATTTCCACCCATATGCACCAGTTTCAGGTGGGAGGGATCTGGTATCAGGCCACACTGAAATTGAATGCTGCTGGAACAAATGGATCTTGATGGCCAATAGAGGGGAGAGTCACCACAGTGATGCTCTTGCCTAGTGGGTGCGGCACCATCTCACCACATGAATACACTGGCCAATAGTGTCCCTTCTGGTTGGCATAAATACCACCGTGCCTCGACCACTCAGTCAGTTGTGTACTTCACTTGATAGCATTTGTTGCTGTTTCCACTGTACTACTGACTACTTGCCAATGACTTCGCTTTGTTTTGGTTTTCTCCCTGGTCTTAATTCGGATTGTGGCTCATACATGATCTGTTGACAGCATTGTGTCAAAAGTTTATCCATTTTGTTGTAGCCTAGATTAATATTGTCTTGCTCTTGTTGTGTCGAGTCCACCATTCAACTGCCCTGTGCACTCCGGCATGGGTAGGAGTCCCAACCACAGGCAGTCTTCCCACCTCGCATCATCATTGTTTCTCACCTGTTCTCTGATGTGTTCAACAGTATCCAGCGACTCGGAGATATAGCAAGTATTTTAACCCCTTGATCCTTCCCATCACTTTCTGCCACTTCCTTATGGGGTACCGTTATTCACTATTTGTTTGAACTACTGATAATTAACAGAGCCCTAGTCTTTTGTGTTTGCCTCCCCCTGACAATGGTCACAGCAGGCTTCCCAGCATCTAAAGTGTGCCTCACTGACTTAGTGTCAGTTTCAGCACTTCAAAGTTACTGGTTATGGGGACGGGTGTGTATCACTATGTCTCTTTGGTTCCTGATCCCACTGTACAGGGTTTCTAGACCTACCACTGACATGCTGCTCACAATCAAGTGAACGAGTGATGATAGATCCTGTACAGTATCCATTGAAGGGAACAGTACTTGAAGTACCTTGAGAATTTCTGATACAAGACTCTTGGAATTTCATCCAACACACCCATTCCATACAGTTTTCTACTACCCAACAGCAACCACACTGATTTCCAGCTGCTTATGAAGAGCAACTGAACTGATTTCCTGCTGCTTATGAAGAGCAACTAATTTGTACCATGCCTGAGAACATTATTCACATTATAGCTGTATTTTGACTGATGCACTATTTATCTGAACACTACAAATCAACCTTAAATTATCCTCACTGATATTATTTAATTTCAATGTTTATTACATTACAATGACTGAAAGTTCTGTTTAAGATCTGAAGCTACGATGCCCAAGTGTAAACACTAAGAGAAAAACCTGGGATAAAACTTACTGGTTGCATGACACTAACTTTGTATCTCAATCTCTTGTTAAGGTTATGCTCAATAACAGATTATGTAGCAGTATTGTAAACAGTGGTTGACACTGTAGTTGAACACTACACTCAGCTGGCGGCTACGCAGGTAGCGGAGGCTGTGTGGCGTGGACTGGGCGGTTTTTTAGGTTAGAAGGCGTCGGGAAAGTACGGGGTGGGTTGCAATCTCAAACGGTGCATGGTAAATACAGGACGTGCTTGGATCAAGGAACAGTCGGAATTGTAGTTGTAAATTGTTGTAGTTGTACTGGGAAAGTCCCTGAGCTTCAAGCGCTAATAGAAAGCACAGAAGCTGAAATCATTATAGGTACAGAAAGCTGGCTAAAGCCAGAAATAAGTTCTGCAGAAATTTTTACTAAGTCTCAGACGGTGTTCAGGAAAGATAGATTAGGCAGAATTGGTGGTGGAGTGTTTGTGTCTGTCAGTAGTGGTTTATCTTGTAGTGAAGTCGAAGTAGATACTCCGTGTGAATTGGTATGGGTGGAGGTTATACTTAACAGCCGAACTAAGTTAATAATTGGCTCCTTCTACCGACCCCCCAGATTCCGATGATATAGTTGCTGAACAGTTCAGAGAAAATTTGAGTCTCGTAACAAATAAATACCCCACTCATGCGGTTATAGTTGGTGGGGACTTCAACCTTCCCTCGATATGTTGGCAAAAATATTTGTTCAAAACTGGTGGTAGGCAGAAAACATCTTCCGAGATTGTCCTAAATGCTTTCTCCGAAAATTATTTCGAGCAGTTAGTCCATGAACCCACGCAAATTGTAAATGGTTGTGAAAACACACTTGACCTCTTAGCCACAAACAATCCAGAGCTAATAGAGAGCATCATGACTGATACAGGGATTAGTGATCACAAGGTCGTTGTAGCTAGGCTCAATACCGTTTCTTCCAAATCCACCAGAAACAAACGCAAAATAATTTTATTTAAAAAAGTGGATAAAGTGTCACTAGAAGCCTTCCTAAGAGACAATCTCCATTCCTACCGAACTGACTATGCAAATGTAGACGAGATGTGGCTCAAATTCAAAGCTATAGTAGCAACAGCAATTGAGAGATTCATACCTCATAAATTGGTAAGAGATGGAACTGATCCCATATGGTATACAAAACAGGTCTGAACGCTGTTGCAGAGGCAACGAAAAAACTTTGCAAAGTTCAGAAGAACGCGAAATCCCGAAGATTGGCTAAAATTTACAGACGCGCGAAATTTGGCACGGACTTCAATGCGAGATGCCTTTAATAGGTTCCACAACGAAACATTGTCTCGAAATTTTGTAGAAAATCCGAAGAAATTCTGGTCATATGTAAAGTACACAAGCGGCAAGACGCAGTCAATACTTTCGCTGCGCAGTGCCGATGGTACTGTTACCGACGACTGTGCCGCTAAAGCGGAGTTATTGAACGCAGTTTTCCAAAATTCCTTCAACAGTGAAGACGAATGGAATATTCCAGAATTTGAAACACAAACAGCTGCTAGCATGAGTTTCTTAGAAGTAGATACCTTAGGGGTTGCGAAGCAACTCAAATCGCTTGATACGGGCAAGTCTTCAGGTCCAGATTGTATACCGATTAGGTTCCTTTTCAGATTACACTGATACAATAGCTCCCTACTTAGCAATCATATACAACCGCTCGCTCACCGATAGATCTGTACCTACAGCTTGGAAAATTGCGCAGGTCGCACCAGTGTTTAAGAAGGGTAGTAGGAGTAATCCATCGAACTACAGACCTATATATCATTGACGTCGGTTTGCAGTAGGGTTTTGGAGCATATACTGTATTCAAACATTATGAATCACCTCGAAGGGAACGATCTATTGATACGTAATCAGCATGGTTTCAGAAAACATCATTCATGTGCAACGCAGCTAGCTCTTTATTCGCACGAAGTAATGGCCGCTATCGACAGGGGATCTCAAGTTGATTCTGTATTTCTAGATTTCTGGAAAGCTTTTGACACCGTTCCTCACAAGTGACTTCTAATCAAGCTGCAGGCCTATGGGGTATCATCTCAGTTGTGTAACTGGATTCGTGATTTCCTGTCAGGAAGGTCGCAGTTCGTAGTAACAGACGGCAAATCATCGAGTAAAACTGAAGTGATATCAGGTGTTCCCCAGGGAAGCATCCTGGGACCTCTGCTGTTCCTGATCTATATAATTGCCTGGGTGATAATCTGAGCAGTTCTCTTAGGTTGTTCGCAGATGATGCTGTAATTTACCGTCTAGTAAGGTCATCCGAAGACCAGTATCAGTTGCAAAGCGATTTAGAAAAGGTTGCTGTATGGTGTGGCAGGTGGCAGTTAACGCTAAATAACGCAAAGTGTGAGGTGATCCACATGAGTTCCAAAAGAAATCCGTCGGAATTCGATTACTCGATAAATAGTACAATTCTCAAGGCTGTCAATTCAACTAAGTACCTGGATGTAAAAATTACAAACAACTTCAGTTGGAAAGACCACATAGATAATATTGTGGGGAAGGCGAGCTAAAGGTTGCGTTTCATTGGCAGGACACTTAGAAGATGCAACAAGTCCACTAAAGAGACAGCTTACACTACACTCGTTCGTCTTCTGTTAGAATATTGTTGCGCGGTGTGGGATCCTTACCAGGTGGGATTGACGGAGGACATCGAAAGGGTGCAAAAAAGGGCAGCTCGTTTTGTACGATCACTTAATAGCGGAGAGAGTGTAGCAGATATGATACACGAGTTGGGATGGAAGTCGTTAAAGCAAAGACGTTTTTCGTCGCGGCGAGATCGATTTACGAAATTTCAGTCACCAACTTTCTCTTCCGAATGCGAAAATATTCTGTTGAGCCCAACCTACATAGGTAGGAATGATCATCAAAATAAAATAAGAGAAATCAGAGCTCGAACAGAAAGGTTTAGGCGTTCGTTTTTCCCGCGCGCTGTTCGGGAGTGGAATGGTAGGGAAATAGTATGATTGTGGTTCGATGAACCCTCTGCCAAGCACTTAAATGTGAATTGCAGAGTAATCATGTAGATGTAGATGTAGATTTAGAAATGGGAAACTAAATGCAATAAGGAAACTAAATGCAATATGATATGATAGTTGTAGTAGGCACAAAGAAGCAAAAAAAGTGGAAAATACTTACACTTCAATAAAGGGAGATGATTTTCTCAAAAAATATTGATGCCAAAGTTTACAGAATACACAACTGTGGGTTTAAATAACATACCTTTTATCATATAAATATGAAATAAAATTATAGAATAAGTGTTTCTGAATGAAGGCACTGTTGCCACAAATTTGGCTTAAAGTTAATGACATAGTATAAATTCTGAATGGCACATCACAATATGAAGAATAGCGACATGTTATAATATAGTATTCCAAATTGAATCTATTGGTCATAAGCAGTCTCACACAAAGAAAAATCCAAAAGTTGGCTTAAATATGAAAGTAAATGTGTGAAATGCATACACTTTTTACTTAGCTGAATTTGGCACCTTCTACACTAGCATACAAAAAATAAACACTTTAGCATCAGTTTACAACCCTCAAAATAAGAAAACCATAGAGAACCAACAAAGTACATCTTCCACTTGGGGTGGCTAACATTGCAGTTGTTTAAATTCATAACACATTCTGAGTCTGAATTTAATACATTTTCTAGAAACTGAACAGCTTATGTCCATAAATCAACACAATGTTAGAAAGCACTGCTCCTGTGTAGCTCATCTGGCCCTCTTCTTGCATGATATACTGCAACTATGAATGGAGGTCAACATGCACATTTCATATTTCTAGATTTCCAAAAATCATGTAACATGGTACTCCACTGCAGTCTGTTGATGAAGGTACGAACATACAGTATAGGTTTCAAGATATGTGAGTGGCTCAAAGACTTATTAAATAGCAGAACCCAGTATTTCATCCTCAACAGCTAATGTTCATCACAGACAAGGGTCTTCTCAGGAGTATCCCAGAGAAATGTGATAGGACTGCTGTTATTCTCTATATACATAAATGATCTGGCAGACAGGGTGGGCAGCAATCTGCAGTTGTTTGCTCATGATGCCGTGGTGTATGACAAGGTGTCGAAAGTGAGAGACTATAGGATAATGCAAGATGACTTAAACAAAATTTCTAGTTGATGTGTTGAATGGCAGCTAATCCTAAATGTAGAAAAATTTAGGTTAATGCAGGTGAGTAGGAGAAACAATCCTGTAATGTTCAGATACAGCATTAGTAGTGTCCCACTTGACACAGTCATGCCATGTCAATATCTGTGCATAGCATTCCAGAGTGATGTGACGTGGAATGAGCATGTGAGGATTGTGGTAGGGAAGGCAAATGGTTGACTTCAGTTTATTGGGAGAATTTTAGGAAAGTATGGTTCATATGTGGAGGAGACTGCATATAGGACATTGCTGTGAACTATTCTTGAATACTGCTTGAGTGTTTGCGATCTGCACCCGGTCCAATTAAAGGAAGATGTTGAAGCAATTCAGATATACGGTGCTAGATATGTTACCGCTAGGTTTGAAAAATATGCATGTGTCATGAAGACACTTCAGAAACTCAAATGGGAATCTCTGGAGTGAAGGTAACTGTTGTGACAGTGCCACGACATTCAAAAGTGCCGCTACGTTAGTACGCAAACACGGCGATAGAGGCGCTCCGCAGCTCGGCCGAGCGCGGGAGCGCCACCTGGTTATGAACGGCGCCGGCCGCATGTCACGGCCCGGCAGTCGAGTGACAGATACGGAGTTAGTAACATGTAAACCGCGAGTGTTTCTACTTTTGTATCTCCACGCACTTTATTAGTGATTAAAGGTTATAACACTTTTTGGCGACGAGGTCGGATATTTTTTTTTCCCCTGCGTTGTGGACTTGTGTGTTCGTGTCGGGGCAGACATGGAACAGCTTATGCAAGCGCTTATTGAACAACAAACACAGCTGACGGCTGCTATTCAGGCGTTGTCGACGTCGCTTACTCATCGTCTGTCTTCCTCTTCTCCGCCTCTGTTCCCTCCTTATGACGAGGCCGCTGAAGACTGGGAGGATTATGAGAAGCGTTTGCGGCAACACTTCTTGGCTTTTGGCGTTGTCGACGCTCCTATGTGTAAGTCGTTATTTCTATCTTGGATTTCCCCACGGATCTATCAGCTGCTATCTCAGTTAGCCCCTCTGCGGGAACCTGCCTCTCTGTCCTTCCAAGAAATGTGTGACTTATTGTCTAACTATTACCGAAAACACACCCATGTCGTTGCCGCCCGCGTGGCTTTTTACCGGTGTCGTAAACAGCCCCATCAATCTTACCGGGCTTGGGCAGCGGAACTACACGGTCTGAGTCGGAAATGTCAGTTTGTCACGGACACTCACCATGAGTCTTACGCTGATTCAATGGTTCGGGACGCTATTTTACGGCTTGCTCCTGATAAAGAAGTTCGGCAACATGCCTTACAATTGCCAAACCCGTCGTTGTCGGAAGTTCTCGGCATCGCTCAATCGTTTGAAGTGTCTCACGCTGCTGGTGCGCAAATAGACGCGTGGTGTGATGTAGGCGCTGTCCAGACCACTTTCGACGCGGACAATTTGCCTGTTTCACAGGGAAACGACGATGTGGCGGCGGTTCACTCGCGTCAACAACGTCGTGTTGGGCCGCCACGCTCGCAGCGAAAACAGCAACCACAGAAGCAGGTTCGTTCCGCCCTTCCTTCTTGTCCACGTTGTTTCGTGCAGCATGACAGAGACGCGTGTCCAAAACGTTGGGCCACGTGTAATTCCTGTAGGAAAAAAGGCCACATTGCTTCTGTGTGTCGGTCCCCTAAAGTTCCTGTCGACGAGGACGAGGCATCGGACATGGATGTTAACTGTGTGCTTTCTCAAACGAATAAGTTGTTTGTTACTGTTCGTGTTCTGGATAAAGACATTCGCATGCAAGTGGACACTGGCTCTGCAGTAACTCTAATTAATTCTCGCACGTATTTGGAGTTGGGCTCCCCTCCCTTGTCTCCTGTTACGCGTAATCTACGAACTTATAATAAGCAGAAAATTCCTATCGTTGGCCAGTTTGATGCTTCCACTGCCTACAAGTCTGTTGTTAGGCCCCTCACGTTTTATGTGGTGGATCATGCGGGCACTGAAAACCTGTTCGGTTATGATGCTTTCCAGTTGTTCGGGTTTTCCATTGATGATGATGTGCACCTCATATCTGCGGACATTCCGTATCCCCAGCTGGATGGCTTGTGTTCTGAATTCTCGTCCGTGTTCTCTGCTGGTCTGGGTCGTGCCAAGGATTTTGAAGCCCACATTACTCTTAAACCTACGGCTCGCCCTAAGTTTTTCCGGGCACGCCCTATTCCGATGGCGTTGCGTGCGCCTGTCAAAGCTGAGATAGACAGGTTAACGGCTTCGGGGATACTCCTTCCTGTTACCTCCAGCGAATGGGCATCGCCCATCGTGGTGGTTTCTAAACCAAACGGGAGTCTGCGATTGTGTGGTGATTTTAAAGCCACTGTCAACGCTCAGAGCCTCATTGACACTTATCCTCTTCCCCGTCCTGAGGAGTTATTTACCAAGCTCGCTGGGGGCCAATTCTTTTCCAAACTTGACTTATCGGAGGCGTACCATCAGTTGCCGTTGGATGCATCTTCCAAGGAATTTCTCGTCATCAACACTCCTTGTGGGTTGTATCAGTACCAGCGGTTACCATTTGGCGTCACTAGCGCGCCGGCCATTTTTCAGCGATTTTTGGAACAGCTCACGGCTTCCGTTCCCGGCTGCATCAACTACCTGGATGACATTGTTGTCACGGGGGCCTCCACTGAGGAGCACCTTCGCAATTTGCGTTCACTGTTTCGGGTTCTGCATTCAGCAGGGTTGAAGTGCAATCTGGACAAGTCTCAGTTCTTCCAACCCTCCATTGTGTATCTTGGTTTCCACTTGTCCCGTGAGGGTATACGCCCTCTACGACAGCACGTTGCGGCCATTACCGCTCTACCCCGGCCGTCTACGGTCAAAGAACTTCAGGCGTTTCTAGGCAAGGTTGCTTATTATCACAAATTCATTCCCTCCGCGGTGGCAGTGGCTCATCCTCTACATCAGCTGTTACGCAAAAACGTTCCTTTCTGTTGGTCCACCGAGTGTGAGCAGGCTTTTGTCCGCCTGAAGGCTCATTTGCAGTCGGCGCCTTGTCTTGCCACATTCAGTCCGGGTCAGCACTTGGTTCTGGCGACTGACGCGTCACAGTATGGCCTAGGGGCTGTTCTCGCCCATCGGTATGAGGATGGGTCGGAACGACCCATCGCCTACGCTTCCAAGACCCTCAATGATGCCCAACGGCGTTACTCTCAAATAGAAAAGGAGGCGCTCGCTATCATTTATGCTCTGAAAAAGTTCAGC
The DNA here is from genome assembly GCF_023864345.2 of Schistocerca serialis cubense. Lineage (NCBI taxonomy): Eukaryota > Metazoa > Arthropoda > Insecta > Orthoptera > Acrididae > Schistocerca > Schistocerca serialis. The sequence goes on from NC_064639.1 coordinate 96,349,488, forward strand.
GTTTTTTTGTATGGTTCTAAGTTTCACCTCATCACCGACCACAAGCCGCTGGTCTCTCTGTTCAGCCCCTCGGCGTCGCTTCCGGATAAGGCAGCTCACCGCCTGCAACGTTGGGCCTTATACTTGTCTCGTTTTCACTATGAGATTCACTATCGCCCCACGGCCCAGTACGCCAACGCTGACGCGTTGTCGCGTTTGCCGATGGGCCCCGACCCGGTTTTCGATCGCGATGAACTCCTCTGTTTCCACATTGATGAGGAAGAACGTCGTGCGGTCGAGGGTTTTCCACTTACAGGTTCGCAGGTCGCGTCGGCTACTGCGCGGGATCCGGTCCTGCGTCAGGTGATTGGTTTTGTTCAGCGGGGTTGGCCGGACAGGACCAAGGGCCGGGCGTCGGATCCCCTTCGCAACTACCATGCCTTGCGCCTTCGTCTGTCTGTTCGTGAGGGTGTTGTTCTTCTGGCCACGGATGGCGCATCTCCACGGGTTGTGGTGCCCGCCTCTCTTCGCAAAGCTGTTCTCAAACTATTGCATGAGGGCCATTGGGGAACTTCTCGGACTAAGTCCTTGGCCCGCAGGAACGTTTATTGGCCCGGTATCGATTCGGACATCGCCCACATGGTCGCTGCGTGTGATCAGTGTGTTCAACAACTGGCTGCGCCTCGTACTCTGCCCTCTCCGTGGCCTGATCCGGCGCAGCCGTGGGAACGGGTGCACGCTGACTTTGCCGGCCCCTTCCTCGGCACTTATTGGCTACTGTTGATTGACGCCTTCTCGAAGTTTCCGTTTGTTGTTCGCTGTCCGTCGCCCACCACTGCGGTGACGACACTGGCTTTGTCAAAAATCTTTGCGCTAGAAGGTCTTCCATCCACGATTGTCACGGACAATGGCCCTCAGTTCTCTTCGCAGGCCTTCCGTGATTTTTGTACTGGACAAGGGATTCATCATGTTACAGCACCGCCCTTCCATCCGCAATCGAATGGGGAGGTCGAGCGCCTTGTCCGCACTTTCAAAAGCCAAATGAAAAAATTCCTTAGTGATTTTTCCACAGATGACGCTCTGTTGCAATTTCTGAGTTCTTATCGCTTCACACCTCTGGGTGATCGCAGCCCTGCTGAACTCTTGCATGGCCGCCAACCGCGCACCCTACTGCATCTGCTTCACCCTGTCAGGCCTTATACTGTGTCCCCTAGTGCGGGAAAATACCCGGTGGGCGCCGACGTGTGGGCACGGGGGTATGGATCTCGCCCTAAATGGATTCCAGGGGTGGTCCAGGCTCTTCGCGGCCGCCGGCTTTGTGAAATACGTACGGACGACGGCATGGTTGTTCGCCATTACGACCAGATGCGCCCACGAGTGGTGGCCACGCCGGTACCACCGCCCCCTCTTTCGTCTCCACCAGCCCGAGAAGCCAGTCCTGTCGCTGCTGCCGATCTTCCGGGCGTGTTGCTGCCGCCGCCGTCGCTACCGCTTCCGAGTACGCCGGAACCGGCCCCAGTCGCGACGCCGCCTTCTCCGGGACCCATCTCGCTGGAGCACACCCCCAGGTCCACGACACCTATGGATGCTGCTCCGGAGTTTTCACCCATCATCTCGTCCAGGAGGCACGTTCCACGCGCCAGCTTCCGTCCTGGACATTTTCGACCATACTCTCGTGTTTCTCCGCGGGATCTTCTCGGGACCTCCCAAGAGGCCATGGATGTCTCCGCACTGTCCGTGTCTCCACGAAAGTGAGCGTTTTTTTTTCACAGGGGGAAAAGTGTTGTGACAGTGCCACGACATTCAAAAGTGCCGCTACGTTAGTACGCGAACACGGCGATAGAGGCGCTCCGCAGCTCGGCCGAGCGCGGGAGCGCCACCTGGTTATGAACGGCGCCGGCCGCATGTCACGGCCCGGCAGTCGAGTGACAGATACGGAGTTAGTAACATGTAAACCGCGAGTGTTTCTACTTTTGTATCTCCACGCACTTTATTAGTGATTAAAGGTTATAACAGTAACATTCTTTTTGAGGAATACTATTAAGAATATTTAGAGAACTGGCCTCTGAAGCTGACTGCAGAACGATTCTACTGCCACCAACATGCATTTTGTGTACGGACCACAAACATAAAACGTATGATAGAAGAAATTAGGGACCATACGGAGGCATATAGACAGTCATTTTTCCGTTGCTCTATCTGTAAGTGGAACTGGAAAGTAAACGACTAGTAATGGTACAGGGTAACCACTACCATGCACCTTACAGCAGCTTGCACAGTATGTATGTACATGTAGATGTAAATGCAGTTGTTGAATTTAATAAAGACATCTGCTTCAGTCTGCCATACAGAAATCATAGAGGCGCTAACAGAACGAGGGTGATCCACAAGATTTACAGGGTGTCAACAATTATTCATCACCACTGAGAAGCCAACTGAATAATTTTTTATAGTAAAAAGTGTAAAGCAAGTAGACCCAATATTGCCAAATCTCTTTACAGCTGTGTTGGATATGGCAATGTCCAAGAGCCAACTGGAAGGAAAAATGATGAAAATTAATGGAAATCAGTTAAACAACCTACACTGTGTTCCAAGCATAGAGGAACTGCTAGAGAAAGGCGCAAGAAACTTTAATGCACCCATCAGTCATAAACATATTGTAACTTATAAAGGGCAGGACTAGATGTGATAGTAACCATATAATATAGTAGCTCTGCTGCAATTTGTGCACAGCTTTTTATGTGGGCATGACCACCAACCACCTGTCCATGCCAAGGAACGACCACCATGAAACTGAATTGATCACCCAGTAGCAGACACACTCCTGGGCGCAACATGTTTAATCTTAATGGCTGCTTCAGCACCTATGATATCTGTCTTCTCCCACCCTGTCCCTACCCTCTTGCCATCCACGCTGCCTCCATTTCCTGTCATCACTCACAGTTGACAGTTATGTGCGTGGCAATGTGTCCAGTATGAACAGGGCCACATCATTCTTTATCTATTAATTTATTTTCAGTCTTTTCTCTTAATTGATAATAACAGATTTCCTATGTTTTCCTCCTTAACTGGTATTTGTGTTTTCAGACAAAACTCCTATTGCCACTTTCTCAACACTGAACTTTTTCAGTTCATCTAAAGCAGAGGAAGGCAAATGCTCTACAGTTTCTACACCAAAATTCACCAACTCCAATATCCTACCTACAATACAATTATCTGGATGGTAAAATTAAATAAATAAAAAACTCAATTAGAATTTTGCATGACTGGAACAATCCATCATTAATTAATTAGAATTTACATTGTTTAAGATCCATAGCAAATACACAATTACATTTGTGATGACTAATTTAATTTTCATTTGAGTACATGAAAAGCATTTTAATCTTACACTGAAGAGCCAAAGAAACTGGTACACATGACTAACATTGCATAGGGCTCCCACAAGCATGTAGAAGTGCCACAATGTGACATGGTATAGACTTGACTAAAGTCTGAAACAGTTCTTGAGGGAATTGACACGATGAATCCTGCAGGGCTGTCCATAAATCCAAAAGAGTATGAGGAGGTAAAGAGCCCTTCTGAACAACGCATTGCAAGGCATCCCACATATGCTTAATAATATTCATGTTTGGTGGCCAGCGGAAGTGTTTAAACTCAGAAAAGAGTTCCTGGAGCCAATCTGTAGCAATTCTGGATGTGTGGGGTGTCTCATTGTCCTGCCAGAATTGCCCAAGCTCCTTGGAATGACAATGGACATGAATGGATGCAGGTTATCAGACAGGATGCTTACGCATGTGTCACCTGTCAGTCATATCTAAACTTACCAGGGGTCCCATATCGCTCCAACTGCACATGCTCTACACCATAACAGAGCCTCCACCAACTTGAACAGTCCCTTGCTGACATGCAGAGTCCATGGATTCATGAGATTGTCTCCATACCATACAAGTTCATCTGCTAGACACAATTTGATATGACCAGGCAACATGTTTCCAGTCATCAAGAGTCCAATGTCAGTGTTGACGGGCCCAGGCAAGGAATAAAGCATTGTGTTGAGCAGTCATCAAGGGTACATGAGTGGGCCTTCAGATCTGCAAGCCCATATCAATGATGTTTTGTTGTATGGTTTGCACGCTGACACTTGTTGATGGCCGAGTATTGAAATCTGCAGTAATTTGCAGAAGGGTTGCACTTCTGTTAAGTTGAACGATTCTCTTCAGTCATAGTTGGTCCCTTTCTTGCAGGATCTTTTACCGGCTGCAGTGATGTTGGAGATTGGATGTTTTACTGGGTTCCTAATATTCATGGCACACTTGTGAAATGGTCATACAGGAAAATCTCCACGTCTTCACTACCTCAGAGATGCTGTGTTCCATCGCTCGTGCGCTAACTATAACACTGCATTCAAACTCACTTAAATCTTGATAAACTGCCATTGTAGCAGCAGTAACTGATCTAACAACTGTGTCAGACACTTGTCGCCTTATATAGGTGTTCCAAACTGCAGCACCCTGTTCTGGTTGTTGACATATCTCTGTATTTGAATCTACATGCCTATACCAGTTTCTTTGCCATTTTAGTGTACAAGAGGTGCAATAATTCTCATATGATGTACATTTTCAGGTTAGACATCTTTGACTGTTCCAAAATCAAACAATTTAAAGCTGATTGCACCATCTTCTTCATGGTTATTCTATCCTCCTCCAATCTTTGAGCCAGCCAGCATAGATTTCCCTTGGTATCTGGCTTTGATTCATATGTAGTAGATGGTTCTCCCATTCCTTTCTATACTGTTGCTCTTTTCTACTATTCATAGAACATGGAATTCCTCATTTATCTCACACTTATTTTTATGATCTTCTGATTCATATCTTGCCAAAAGTCTTAGAAGTCTCATTTCTGTAATTCATTAACCTTAAAGTCTGACTGTACATCAAAGTGAGCAAAATAAACATAGTCTCTTGCACAGAAAATTTGTTTCCATATTTGTAACTGCTTTCCCTTACTGGCAGTTATCAACTTTAAATCTGTATTATGTATTTAGAAGAATGCCTTTATGCAAGATTAATTTTACACATGTTATAAATGTTGCTTGTCCTCCAATGCTAAATTTTGCACCACACACTGCACAGTCAACACTCACCCCATTATTTAATGAATGCAATAATTTGTTCTTTATTTTACAAATTCATTTCCCTATCACTAGCACAGAATATATTACAATATCAGTGGTCATAATCATAGAGCTCTTTAATAAATTGATAAAATGCAACATATTACACAATTCACAGAAAAAATACTTCCACAGCAACTGAAAACTTAAGTCCAAACAAACCATATTGTTGACAGGCCTACCAGTTTTCAAAAAAACTGGCGCAATATACTGCACTCAAAGTGTGGCACGGCAATGTTTTAAGAGACAACATTCTTCAAATCTGTGCTATAACTAAAGTAATAAAATGAGAATTTGTCATCTATACTGAACGAATTATTCTAAAAATAAAAAACAAATATAAAAATAATAATATGTAAAGACTGACATTCTAAGTAATAAAACTGTAAGAGTCCTTGCAAAGCCATATCTCATGGGTGAGAAATTTAATATACGGTAGTTGGTGAACGAAGGATTGGTGAAGATAGTATTTCACACAAATAACCTTAACATGATATGAAAAATTAACCTCAGTTGCAAAGCAAAAACGTTATCAATATCAATTAAGCAGATATTATTTACCAAAACAGTTCCAATTGTGTCAGGAAATACTTCAACAACAAACACATAGCTGGCGGTAGCATAGGCACTTGCTCCCAGAGCTTCCATTCCACGCACCAGGAAACAGTACATCGTAAAAATTGTATATGAATCAATGCGAGCTAATAACCTGTAACAAGCATAAAAATTAAATGTACGAATTGTCACTGGATAACAGCAATTAACATTTCAATGAGATCCTTATGAACTTCATACTTCTGACTGTATTTTATTTTGCTAAAAAGAATTGTATTTTTTTTTTTTTCTGTGGAACCCAAAAATGGCATCTGCAAAACTGTGAGCTTAGAGCTATTAGTTTTCAGGGTCATCCAGGAAGTAAAGGTTACTGGGTTATAAAAAAATAAAAACTTTACAGGAACAGAAAATAAGCATTTGAGAGTTCAGCAACCAATTAGTAATAGGTCATTATTACAATGTGGGCATTACACAACAAATCTTCAAGATTACGTAAGTCTTGGCAGTTGTTCAGCATGGTTCAGCTCAGTGTTATCTTCAATATGAAGTACCTAGTCACATATTCGATTACAATCAAGATTCAATGACAGTCACTTGTTGAAACTAGTAATTCAGAAAGCTCGTGCAGTATAACTGTGATCTTGGCTTACATTATAACACCATACTACTAAATACAGTCACATACTCTTATCAGCCTTTGCATCTTCATTTGATTATCAGAATGAGGTCCAGTTTCCCAATTGATGCAATATAGCAACATCACTGCCCAATGAAAAACCCATTGTTTTAATCTGAACAGCATCTCTAGAGCCTTGCAAGGTTTAAAATTTTGTATAGTTACTGATTTTTCTCTTCAAATAAAGTGCATTTCAAAGAATAGCCTTCAAGTCCCACTGTACGGTCACAGGTATGAGTAGCTCATGCAAATTTACAGTCACACTCTGCATAAATTGGAAAAAAGTAGAATCTCAGATACAGAGGCAGCTGCCACATTATTCATCATGGAGACATATCACAAATTAGGCTCCCCTCCATTGGTAAAAGTGAAGTGGCACCTGATATTATTTTACGAGTAGAGAATTATAAACAACAGTGTGTTTGCTACTGAAGTAATGTACAGTCAAGTATCACAATCTAAGTGAAGATGCAAGTTGTAGCACAGGATAGGTCTGATCATGATGCCTTTACAAATTTTTGATTTAGAATCTAAGATACAGTAGGTATTATTTCACAAGATTTAACATTTGAAATTTCAAATACATAGAATATAGTACAATTAGGTTAGATAGAGCAGCAATCAGTCGTAGAATTAAGTTGCTTTAATATGACATTTATAGTCACAATGCAGATCAGATTTCAGGTCGAAAGCAACTTAATTCTACGACTGATTGCTGCTCTATCTAACCCAATACAGCCACAGTCATTGCGTGCACGCACCCCATGGAGGGCAACCTGATATAGTACAATGTTCACACCGAGCTTAGAATATGCCAATAACCATGGCCAGATCAAGAACATTTTCCTACAGAAAGGACTTATCATTTGGTGCCCCACTCTCTTCCCCCCCCCCCCCCCCCCCCCCCCCCCCCCCCCCCCCCGCTCCTTCGCCTGGGTCAGTTTTCACTAGTAATTGTGATATGCACTGTACACAAATCTTGCACCTAGGCACCCCTGATGCCACTCTCACCTTGATGCCCCAAGCGGCCACTTGTAATTGTGGTGCATCCTGTATGTAAGTCTTACACTTGTGGTGCATCTGGTGCCCCTCTTAGCTTTGAATCCCAAAAAACTGCTAGTAATTGTGATAAGTTCTATACGGAAATCTTGTGATATGTCACATACAGGAATCTTACAGTAGTGGCACCTCTGGCACCCCTCCCAGCTTGGTGCCCCAAGTGGTGGCTTGTGTCATTTGGATCTTAAACAGGGCCTGCCTGTAATTGTGGAGCACATTAAGATAAGCCACCAGCAGCATCTACATTTCATAGAGCCAGACAGATACTGTTAACTTTCCAAAGTGAAATTAAATAACAGTTAGGTAACTGAGTGGCACAGGGAGTTTTGGAAACCATCACTTTCAGTAGTTGCACTACTCCATCGGTAATAGTTAAGAGCCCAATGGATCTTTAAGGATTTGTGGTGAAATTAAGGGGACTATAACTTTTCTGTCAATAACAGAAATATATCTAATACTAGGATCCAAAGCGTTACAATCAAAATTAGAGTGCCAAATATAGTGTTGAAAGGCAGATCTCGCTGATGCATATTTACATTTGCCATTAGAGAAGGAATCACAGCAAGTGTAGGTAGTGGGTACACCCTTCAGGTTGTACTATCATAGCTAACTATCATTTGGAGTATCAAGTGTACCTGCATTGTTTGAAAGATATATGGAACAACTGACATCATTGGTTCCTTATCGTATTAACTGCCTGGATATAATAACAGTAACATACAAATAACTATAAAGGTATTTTCCCTTATTTACCACGTAAACTCAGACTGCTGTTTGAGCAAATGCTATTTTTTTCTGAAGGAAAGGATGTACTTGAGGCAGGTGTTCACTGTATCTGGATTTGGACCAACTAAACAACATTTAGCACCAATTCATTTCCTCCCTTACACTACAATTAAACTGAAAACATTCTTAACAAAAAATATTTACTCTGTCTGTCTGTCTCTTCCCAATAAAACATATTACTGACATCAGAGATATGAAGAGCTATTTCTATTGCATATGTAGAGTATAACATCTGGTGTTCCACATTGCCCAGAGGTGCAGTACACAAGACATGTCACAGCATGCCTTCTTGTTCCCCAGGCTTGTGCAAACTGAAAGGTGTCAAATTCAAATGGACGTCAGGTGTCCAGAGGGAAAGGGCACATCATTGGCCTCACTGCTGTGCAATGTGACAAAATTGAACTTAATACCTCATAATAAATGAATGATTTGAATTACGCAGTAACTACACACAATCACCGACTTCGAGATTTCAGTAGGGTGTATAGGCACCATGCACTGCATCCAGAGATTCGACGTATCAGCTGCAGACCCAGAAACCTTCCTCCAACTCACCCAAGCAAGGCACAGCTCAGCTCCACACTTATCAGCAATGGCTGATACTGGACAGTGACATGTAAATTGTTGAACAGTGTAAATGTAATCTACTCTATGGACAATATGTCAGGCGAATATGTGTCACGGGGAAACAACGGTAATTGTCATTTCTGAACAAACACTGTCAGGTGTTGGTCTGTTGACATATAGCACACCAATTTGTTAGCAGAACTTCAGGCCTTTGGACCTGCCCTTTGCAATGATAACTACACAGCTTACTCTCGTTACACATTCAATGATATTGCATGTTGTTTTCCATGAAAACATGAACTCCCAAACTTGGTGTCCTTCATCTGTTCCATTCGATAGTATACACTTCTGGAATGCAATCACCACAGTAGTGCCTCACGTGTAGATGACCATCACTTAAGGACATGTTGAAGTGGACTTAACAGAAAAACTCATTTGTAGACTGTCAATGCACCTCCTGAAACTGATGCTGCCTCTATGTGACCACAACTGTTCACCACAGTGTTCCATATATCCTCCAAGTCTGGATTTGTTTGAGAGATTCCTCATCAGCACTATGTTTTAGATAAATTCCAGTGCAAATAAGGCACTCAGAACATTTATGAAAATGAATCTAACATACAGTTTCTATTCGCAACAGATAACAGGGAAGAGATTGAATGGGTGTGAAATTAGATTTCATATAATTGCAATCCACAAGCCACACCAAAAAATGTACAATATTCTCTACTGTTACTTATGGGAAAGTACAGAAGAACAATTACTTTTCGAGCAAGGAAATCTGTTACTGGCTACTTCACATATGACATGCTGTTGAAACCATAAAATACATAACAGCAGACAATTTTGTACAGTCAAAACATAAATTATGCAGTTTAAGGTGAGCAATCATAATACAATAATTGCATATGTTATAGTTTTATACTGTGAATTCAATAGCTAACTGTACAGCTATTTGTGTTCACACACTCCTATGCTTATAAATTACTGACTCAAAGTATTTACAGAAGAACGGAACTGTATTGTAAGCCACCCCAAGAAGAGGGCATACTTTGTTGGTGTGCCACAATTGTCCTGAATTTTTCTATGTGTGAAACCACCAGGCCAGATAGGTATGATTTGAAATTCTAGATTCTAATATTTCACTGCTCATGTTTTATTCACATAATCTCTCACTCATGTGCACAAGAGTGTAGTGATGTATTACCTATTTTTGAAAGTTCATAAGTACTGCAAAAAATTGTAAGATTAATTTGCACTTTTTAGACATGGCAACAATCCTTGTTCAGAAACAATCATTCCTTATTTCTGTTGTCTATATATGTGAAAAATTTGTACCTTTTGTGCATTTTTTAATGTTTGTATTTGAGATTTACACAATTTTAGCATTAATATATCTGTTAGAAAAGTTCATCCCAATTTTCAGCATATATTTATGAAAATAAAGATATTTTTTGAAAATTTTTGGAAGTTATGAGTGTTGTGCATAACATATTTTAGAGTAAATCGACATTCATGATTTACAATTACTGTAGAACATATTATAATTAACACATTGTGCTTTATTAAGTTTTTTCTTTCAAAATGAGTATATATAGTTTGCATTTATCATAAATTAACTCTGTTTTTATCAATGATCATAATGTCAAAACAGTTTCACAAAATGAGCAACTTTTAACACAGGCTTTTCGATTGGCTGTCTCTTTTTGTGTATTAATAGCTTCATTTCTTTAAGGGAACTAGTAATACTCATTGCATATCAGATCCAGAAATTAAAAGCAAATAACCATGCTTAGTTTATAAACTTGTTTACTGTTCAATAAAACATAGCACCAGCCACAACACAGCCATTCACAGCAGCTCTTATTCTTTTGACAATACTGAGGGTGATATCCAATAGCTTATGAATGTTTGAGAACAGAATTCACAGTAGGGCTGTGTGTTGAGGGCTATGAAAAGTCTTGTATCAGAGATAAGAGAGATACCTCAAGTACTATTCTTTCTTGTAGATCTTGTCTCCTCTAGAGGAAGTACAAGATCTATCACAACTCGTCTGCATACCGTGTAAGAGGTAGACCTAAGGTCTGGGGAGTCTGCGACCAGGCGAATGCATGGTGTTGAAAATGAGCCACTGAGACTGAGTTCACCTATTGGGGGAAACCTAGTTTCCCATGTCAAGGATAGGAAAATCCAAAAGTGTGAGGATCTATCAGCAGTTCAAATATAAGGTAAGTACTGGAAACAGCAGCATGGAATGAGAAGTGACATCAGGTTTAATCAGTGTGTGTGCCATAGAGCCTCATTCATCATGTTGAAGAGGCTACTCTGATAGCCATTGAGGGAACAGTGAACAACCAACTGCAGATAGTGTTGCACATGCCTCTATCTGGGCTCCAAGTTGTACTTGGATCATTCCAGAAAATTTCAGAGAAAACTGAGGAGATCAGCCTTGCTCACAGAGTTGCAATATGTCCCACAATCTGCAGCATTGCACCCAGAGCAGATCATGACCAAATGATTTTGACAAGGGAATGGTCCAACTGACATATTGAAACCTACCCTGAAATTTTTCATGCAGGTAGACCACACAAAAAGAAATGGGAAGTCAAAATTTTAAATGCTGAAGTGGATTACAAGTATTTTTTAAGAAATGTTAAAGTTACTCATTTTTGCTGCATGGAGAACTGCTTATCAAAGTGGTTTGAGCAGCCCTTCCTGTCTAGTGCTCGAATTGGTAAAATTAGCAGATGTAGCCATGACAAAGGGATGCAGTGCCATGAAGCATGAAGTCCGAAGTCACACACATGAATTTTAAGGATTTAAACCATAAAACCATACCAAAAAACCTCCTGTTATCAGTTTTTTTGAATAACTTGCAGTTCATTTTGACAAGCAAAGTGTTGCAGATGTAATTGTTATGCAAGTGACTAGCAGAGGAAAGAAAATCATGGCAGTGTACGGGCGTTACATCATAGATTACTTATATCAGTCAGGACTTTAATTAGTTGACATTATATATTTTACAACAGTTGTGCTAGACCATTCCCAGGATAATTTTTCAATAGTGTATATTCTGCTAACAATGAAACATTTCCTTCCTTATTCCCTGTAGTCATCACAAAAATGTGAAGTGCCTAATGTATTTCAAAAACAAACTTTTCCCTTACACCAAGCATATCTGATAAAAGAAGAAATGCATTCAGGCACTTAACAATAATTTCTAATTTTATTTAGACTGAACTGGAATGGAGTACAAATGATTGTGGCCATTTTTCTGCATATTTTGCTGTGTTCTAGGCATATTTGACAAAAATTGTAATGTGGTGGTCCAAGCAAACATGCAGAAATGACTAAAGTTTAACAATACTGTTCCATTGATAAACCTGAAATGTGAAAGAGCTATAAGAAATTATATTGTCTGACAATTATCTGAAAAATGCTTTACACTCTTGAAAAAATTTTTATTGAGAGGGTGATTCACATTATAAATTCTTGGTGGAATCTGAATTCTATTAATAGTCTTTTCGTCATCCTCCTAAGCAAAGAGGCATAATTATGACCAGCCAAAAGTCCAAAAAAAAGCAATGAAATATTCTCTACAAATAGTAAGATGATGTTTTGGATGCAACATTGAAAATTATTCTCTCCCATTTTTCCAGCTTTTGCTATGCTTGACTGCAAGACTTCTGCAAGTAAACAATCTGCTTTTATTATTATTTTTTATTTTTTTGTAAATCCCTGCTCCTAATTTGGCTTGTTGTTTCTGAAGACATAGATAAACTTGTAAAAACAGTAAACCACTGATACCTATCACTGGCTTTGTTGCTTATGAATGTGTCACAGCATTCATTCACTGCACAAGCAACTCTGTCTTCACCCCCCCTCCCACCCTTTCCTCTTGTTGAAAATGATAAATTCCAGTTTGGATGTAACTTGACTGATTGGCTTTACATACAGTTTTTAGGAGATAACAAGAAGCTTCACTTTCACATCAGGTACGAATTTCTCTATAGTTTTACCTATTAATAACATCTCCCCTACACATTTTTCTTGAGGTAAACTTCATTATATTGCAACTTCCTTTTCTGTATAATTTCCTGAATCTGTCTGAACAGATCAAAGAAACTTGGAAATCAGTATTGTTCATCTCAGTTGCAATTCAGTGTGCCCAGTTTCGAAGCTCTCCTTCATTAATGACGCTCATGAGCAGTTCTAAATCTTTCATATAAATAAAATTTCACGTTTACATTTTATAGAATGAAACTGGCTTTGCATACTGCTTTTATTTAAGCATTTTCTTCCTCCTTTGTTCAACCAAAAAATTTAAAGCCTTTTTTTGTCACTGATAGCTATTACTGTACATATTTTCTTTGGGTTTGGAAGGTATTCTTTGTTCTGGACTTGAATTACCATTACAATCATCATGCAAATCACAATTCATGGAATTGTCTGGATTATTTCCTATTTCTTCTCATGTTTCCAAAATTTCTGACGGAATGATGATATAATTGAAATTAATGGCCAAGAAATCAACTAATAAATAACAGAAACATACATCTACAGGAGAAGTAGGTGACTTCAGTTGTGTAGCATGTTCTGTATACTTGGTAGAGGCAAACGTGAATACCTGTATTTACTTGGGAATGGTTTATTAATAAGGGGTTAGACCCCCATTTGCCCATAATACAGATACAATTCTTCTTGGAATACTGGCATATAATGATTATGTAGTCTCGAGTGGAATGTTATTCCACTCTTCAATAAGAACCTCTTCTAACTCCTGTAGTGATGGGGGAGGTGGAAATCTGCTCTGGAGTCAATGCTCCAATACTGTCCCCAAGGGGTCAATAATGTTCAATTCTAGGGACCATGTAGGCCAGGGAAGATGCTGCAGTTCTGCTGCATGCTCCTCATACCACAGTTGTACTGTCGTGGCTGTAGGAATGTGTGCATTATCATTATGAAATATGGTATCATTGTCAAGGAAAAACATTTGAATCATTCGGTGCACCTAATCACCTAAAATGTTCACATAATCATTGGCTGTAACATGGCCTTTGAGAGTAATGATGGGACCAGCAGAATACCATGATATGGCTGCCCACACCATCACACTTCCACATCCACATTTAACTGTTGGAATCAATCAGGATTGCAGGCTTCTAATGCTTCCACTGATCAGTGATCCAGGGTTTATGCTCATGACACAATGTTTTACACTTCTTTGCATTGGTTGTCATCACTAATGGTTTCGGTATAGTAGCTCATCCGTGAATATTCACTTTATAAATATTCAGCAGACAGTGTCGATAGATACAGAGTCTCAAAGATGGCTATTGAGCTCAGTAGTCACTTTAGCTGCCATAGATTTGTGCTATTTTGCTCCAGTTCATATCAGCATACAATGATCTCTGTCATTTAGTTTAGATTTGTGGCCACTGTTATATTTATGCAATGATGTCTTTCCACGACTTCTTTTATTTTTCTTATTTTGACAGGGTTGTAGCCTCTCCCCGATGTTGTTCAATCTGTATATTGAGCAAGCACTAAAGGAAACAAAAGAAAAATTCGGAGTAGGTATTAAAATTCATGGAGAAGAAATAAAAACTTTGAGGTTCGCTGATGACATTGTAATTCTGTCAGAGACAGCAAAGGACTTGGAAGAGCAGTTGAATGGAATGGACAGTGTCTTGAAAGGAGGATATAAGATGAACATCAACAAAAGCAAAACGAGGATAATGGAATGTAGTCTAATTAAGTCGGGTGATGCTGAGGGAATTAGATTAGGAAATGAGGCACTTAAAGTAGTAAAGGAGTTTTGCTATTTGGGGAGCAAAATAACTGATGATGGTTGAAGTAGAGAGGATATAAAATGTAGGCTGGCAATGGCAAGGAAAGCGTTTCTGAAGGAGAGAAATTTGTTAACATCCAGTATTGATTTAAGTGTCAGGAAGTCATTTCTGAAAGTATTCGTATGGAGTGTAGCCATGTATGGAAGTGAAACATGGACGATAAATAGTTTGGACAAGAAGAGAATAGAAGCTTTTGAAATGTGGTGCTACAGAAGAATGCTGAAGATTAGATGGGTGGATCACATAACTAATGAGGAAGTATTGAATAGGATTGGGGAGAAGAGAAGTCTGTGGCACAACTTGACCAGAAGAAGGGATCGGTTGGTAGGACATGTTCTGAGGCATCAAGGGACCACCAATTTAGTATTGGAGGGCAGCGTGGAGGGTAAAAATCGTCCTACTAACCAGACACTTCTTTTTGTCAAGTTGTGCCACAAACTCCTCTTCTCCCCAATTCTATTCAACACTCCATCATTAGTTATGTGATCTACCCATCTAATCTTCAGCATTATTCTGTAGCATCACATTTCGAAAGCTTCTATTCTACTCTTGTTCAAACTATTTATCGTCCATGTTTCACTTCCATACATGGCTACACTCCATACAAATACTTTCAGAAACGACTTCCTGACACTTAAATCTATACTCGATGTTAAAAAATTTCTCTTCTTCAGAAACACTTTCCTTGCCATTGCCAGTCTACATTTTATATCCTTTATACTTCGACCATCATCAGTTTTTTGCTCCCCAATAGCAAAACTCCTTCACTAATTTAAGTGTCCATTTTCTAATCTAACTCCCTCAGCATCACCTGACTTAATTCGACTACATTCCATTATCCTCGTTTTGCTTTTGTTGATGTTCATCTTGTATCTTCCTTTCAAAACACTATACATTCCATTCAACTGCTCTTCCAACTCCTTTGCTGTCTCTGACAGAATTACAATGTCAACGGCGAACCTCAAAGTTTTTATTTCTTCTCCATGGATTTTAATACCTACTCCAAATTTTTCTTTTGTTTCCTTTACTGCTTGCTCAATATACAGATTGAATAACATTGGGGAGAGGCTACAACCCTGTCTCACTCCCTTCCCAACCACTGCTTCCCTTTCATGTCCCTCAACTCTTATAACTGCCATCTGGTTTCTGTACAAATTGTAAATAGCCTTTCGCTCCCTGTATGTTACCCCTGCCACCTTTAGAATTTGAAAGAGAGTATTCCAGTCAACATTGTCAAAAGCTTTCTCTAAGTCTACAAATGCTAGAAACGTAGGTTTGCCTTTCCTTAATCTTTCTTCTAAGATATGTTGTAGGGTCAGTATCACCTCACGTGTTCCAACATTTCTACGGAATCCAAACTGATCTTCCCCAAGGTCGGCTTCTACCAGTTTTTCCATTCATCTGTAAAGAATTCACGTTAGTATTTTGCAGCTGCGACTTATTAAGCTGATAGTTCGGTAATTTTCACATCTGTCAACACCTGCTTTCTTTGGGATTGGAATTATTATATTCTTCTTGACGTCTGAGGGTATTTCGCCTGTCTCATACATCATGCTCACCATGTGGTAGAGTTTTGTCAGGACTGGCTCTCCCAAGGCCGTCAGTAGTTCCAATGGAATGTTGTCTACTCCTGGGGCCTTGTTTCGACCTAGGCCTTTCAGTGCTCTGTCGAACTCTTCACTCAATATCGTATCTCCCATGTCATCTTCATCTACATCCTCTTCCATTTCCATAATATTGTCCTCGAGTACATAGCACTTGTATAGACCCTCTATATACTCCTTCCACCTTTCTGCTTTCCCTTCTTTGCTTGGAACTGGGTTTCCACCTGAGCTCGTGATATTCATACAAGTGGTTCTCTTTTCTCCAAAGGCCTCTTTAATTTTCCTGTAGGCACTATCTATCTTACCCCTACTGAGATAAGCCTCTACATCCTTACGTTTGTCCTCTAGCCATACCTGTTTAGCCATTTTGCACTTCCTGTCAATCTCATTTTTGAGACGTTTGTATTCCTTTTTGCCTGCTTCATTTACTGCATTTTTATATTTTCTCCTTTCATCAATTAAATTTAATATTTCTTCTGTTACCCAAGGATTTCTACTAGCCCTCGTCTTTTTACCTACTTGATCCTCTGCTGCCTTCACTACTTCATCCCTCAGAGCTACCCATTCTTCTTCTACTGTACTTCTTTCCCCCATTCCTGTCAATTGTTTCCTTATGCTCTCCCTGAAACTCTGTACAACCCTGGTTTAGTCAGTTTATCCAGGTCCCATCTCCTTAAATTCCCACCTCTTTGCAGTTTCTTCAGTTTTAATCTACAGTTCATAACCAACAGATTGTGGTCAGAGTCCACATCTGCCCCTGGAAATGTCTTACAATTTAAAACCTGGTTCCTAAATTTCTGTCTTACCATTATATAATCTATCTGATACCTTATAGTATCTCCAGGCTTCTTCCATGTATACAACCTTCTTTCATGATTCTTGAACCAAGTGTTAGCTATGATTACATTATGCTTTGTGCAAAATTCTACCAGGCGGCTTCCTCTTTCATTTCTTACCCCCAATCCATATTCACCTACCTTTCCTTCTCTCCCTTTTCCTACTATCGAATTCCAGTCATCCATGACTATTAAATTTTCATCTCCCTTCACTATCTGAATAATTTCTTTTATCTCATCGTACATTTCATCAATTTCTTCACCATCTGCAGAGCTAGTAGGCATATAAAGTCGTACTACTGTAGGAGGCATGGGCTTTGTGTCTATCTTGGCCACAATAATGCGTTCACTATGCTGTTTGTAGTAGCTTACCCGCACTCCTATTCTTTTATTCATTATTAAACCTACTCCTGCATTACCCCTATTTCATTTTGTATTTATAACCCTGTATTCACCTGACCAAAAGTCCTGTTCTTCCTGCCACCGAACTTCACAAATTCCCACTATATCTAACTTTAACCTATCCATTTCCTTTTTTAAATTTTCTAACCTGCCTGCCCGATTTAGGGATACAACATTCTACACTCCAATCCGTAGAACGCCAGTTTTCTTTTTCCTGATAATGACGTCCTCTTGAGTAGTCCCCACCCAGAGATCCAATTGGGGGACTATTTTACCTCTGGAATATTTTACCCAAGAGGACGCCATCATCATGTAACCATACAGTAAAGCTGCAGGCCCTCGGGAAAAATTACGGCTGTAGTTTCCCCTTGCTTTCAACCGTTCGCAGTACCAGCACAGCAAGGCCGTTTTGGTTAGTGTTACAAGGCCAGATCGGTCAATCATCCAGACTGTTGCCCCTGCAACTACTGAAAAGGCTGCTGCCCCTCTTCAGGAACCACACGTTTGTCTAGCCTCTCAACAGATACCCCTCCGTTGTGGTTGCACCTACGGTATGGCCATCTGTATTGCTGAGGCACGCCAGCCTCCCCACCAGTGGCACGGTCCATGGTTCATGTATGTTTCTTTTTCAGATCAAGAGGGAAGAGCTTTTCATATATTTTTAGGATATGGAAAGAAGCTGATGCCTTCTTGCACATTGTAGTTATGTACTGAGTCAAATTTAGATTATCATCTATTTTTACTCCTAGACTCCTTGCTGTAAGAGATAAGTTGATATCTGTCCAATTTATAGTTGCAGATGGTAAAGATTCCCTGTATTTCAGGCTAATGAGCCTAGAATGACCAACGAGTACCACTTGGGTTTTGGATAAGATGAGCTTTAACCCTATAATGTGCATCCATTTTAATATTCCATGCAGATCGGTATTGAGATTCTCAACAGCTGTCTTCAGGTTCCTTGGTTTTGCACTTAGATACAACTGGAGACCATCAGTGCAAATGTGGTATTTACAGTAGGAGAAAACTAATGACATTTATGTACGGTGAAAGGAGTATAGGACCTAATACTAAACCCTGGGAAACACCTGATACTTCCTTGCTCCATTGTGACTTTATGGTGCCAGACAAGCACTGCCAGTGCGACAACAGGTATGAGCAGTACCATTGCACTGCACTTGGTGAGAAATTCAGGCTGCTAATGTTGGCAATTAAAATGTCATACTCGACAGTGTCAAAGGCTTTGAAGTCTAAGAAGCACATGATAGTGGCTTCTTGTGCATACATGGCAAGCTTCAACTCCTCTGTTACCCTTATTAAGGCAGATGATGAGCTGTGATGTTTACGGAAGCCTGACTGGTATTTGTCTAGTAGATTGATTGTAGCTAGGTAGTCATGGACTATACACTCAAGGGCCTTAGACAGTGCAGAAAGAATCCAAAAAGGTTAGTAATCAGAGGAAGTGATGGTAATGAATTGTGTGAATTGTGTTTTATTCATTTCATGACGTACAACTGGTTTGCATACAGGAGACATGTCAAAAATTTATAAAACAATTACAATGATTTTTACATTAATAAATAATAGCACTATAATAAATAACAACACTATAAGGATATTTCTTGGAACATGTAACACATTGTACCCAGCTCAGATTTCCAGTTTGTCCTGCATGAATTCATACACTGAGTTATAACACTTCAGCGTCAATACCTGATATAGCTTTCTTTTAAGTGAACCCAACTTGTTCCCTTTTAATTTACTACAAATTTTCATTGCCATGTATTGAGGTATACAGTCTGAGGCAGTGGGTGGGGAGCATAAAATTTTCTTTGTTTTTTGTATCATGTGGTTTGACTTCAGCATATTTCAGTACCTCTGGCAAACAGCCCTCTTCAAAACATTGCTTTATTATTTGAGCTGGTGGGTTTGCAAATTCTGTTGTGTACCACTTTAATAAATTTGGTGGGTAGTCCATCCCAACCTGGAGATTTTTTGTTTCTTAATGACAGAATAGCATTTTCTACATCCTCCACAGAAATTTTTAAGAATTTTGTAAAATTTTCAGAGTTTTCACCTAGGCCAAAGGGATTTACATTGTTGTGATAGTCTACATCAGACTTTGCTCCATTTATAAACAATTCATTAAAGTACTCTGGTATTTGAGTTGGATTTACAATAGTATTTCCTTCAATGTCAATTTTTGGAATTTCTTGGTTACAGGATTTAACACCTACCTCAGATTTAATGACTGACCACACAGCCTTTGTCTTATTTTTATCATTTAAAATTAGTCTGTTATTTGCCAGTTTTTTTACTGCCCTCAAAACTCTTCTAAATGTGGTTTTATAGTGTCTCACATATTTAATGAAATGAATATCTTTATTATATTTTAGTTCTCTGTGCAGTTGCCTTTTCCTTACACTGAAAATTTTTATGCCCTGGAAAATCCACTTTACTGTATTTGTTATTTTATTGCTGCGGAGTCTAGGTGGAAATGTTTCATTAAAGACACCAAGAAAACTATTTAGGGATTTCTCAAAGTTTTCATCACTTGAGTTACAATAATGAAAAGGCGATGTTTTATCTCTTAGTTTCTCACGAAATGTTAGCAAGTTTTCTTTGCGAAAGTTCCTGCTCATATGGGTTCTCATACGTGAAATGTTCCTGTCTGTCTGTGGCAGCTCAATGAACAATGCACGATGATCTGAAATACCCCAGATCTATACAAAATTTATACACATCTTCATATGCATAATTAGTTAGAACATTGTCAATGCATGTTGCTGATTGCCCATTGTCTCTGGTAGATTCAAAGAATTTCAATTTGAAACCATATTTCTTTATTAAGTCAGTGAATCTTGAAGTGTGGCTACTATCACATGTGATATCAATATTATAATCAGCAACTATTATAACTTTTTTATTTTTTTCTCTACGGAGGTGTTCTAGCATAATTTGAAGCTTAGATAAGAATAGTTCTGTTTTTGATGTCCCTGGAATTCTGTATATTGAGATTATTATAACACTGCTAGGGAGTCCACTATTTCTACACAACAGCTCACAAACACACATTCTTCATTTAAATAATTAAAACAGTTTCTAGTCTCATAATTTATATCACTATGAAGAAGTACACATGAGCCTCCATGTGACTTGTTTCTTCTGCAAAAGCTTACTTGCTAATCTGAAGTTCCCTATTTTGTTTAGAATTTTAATTGTGTCCACAGTAAAACAGTGCTCATTTAAACAAACAACTCTTATATATGCGCATTCTGACAGAATGATTTCCAAGTCTTCTATTTTGGAGCTTTTATTGTTAGAGGCATCATCAGTGTTTAAACCATTTATATTCCAGTGGATAACATACCTACTTTGACTATCACTTACAGGCTTTAGCACATTTCTTGCCAGATAATGGTTTGGTTCTGTCTTTCTTAATGCTACAAAAGGCACTACAGCTGCTTCAGACTCCTCATTTTCACAAGATATTGGAGCTGATACTACTATTTTACTCTGCTTAACATCCACAACATTAGAACACTGCACATTATATGAACCTACACGAGCCTGTACAACTACAGCTCTCTCCTTGTTAGCACAATTAGTCATGAAAGCCTCCCTCCTGTCACCATCACAGTCTTTCTTGCTCTTTAGTAGGCCAGTGGTAGCTGGGGATACTGTAGGAGCAGGTAAACTAGAAACAGCCTCTCTGTTTTCTTTTTATCTGACAAAGCTGCTGTGCCTGCATTCATAGTGCATACTAACTTTGATATATCTGCATGGTTCTCTTGCAGCTGGGATATTTGCATTGCCAAAGCTCACAATGCTTCCTGCATTTCTGAGTCAGACATACCTGCCCCTCTGACAATTACATAAAATGTAACAAACAACAAGAGAAAAAGCTAAAATGATGATGCAAGTACTCAAATACATAATTAGGAAACACTTGTTGCAATATAACTTTCCGCACGAGTGGTCACTCATAGCTATCATTATCACATAGTTAAACACAATGACTCATACTTCTTGCCCATAACAAAATGCATTGCCCATTGCAAATGGTACAAATTAACACACACAATCTTTGAATATCATCTGCACTCACATCTTTCTTCTTAAGCATACAAACACAGCTAGACATTTGGCAAAAACCCATTCATCATGGTCCTCACAGTCAAACAAAAACAAAACAAAAAAACACTGCACTCATCCTACTGCACTTAGATGAAACTACAACTTTGTAATAGCCACACCATCATCTTTGTGGGTAACAGACCATTCTCATACCAAACGTTGTTGGCAGTGTTGCTCTAAACTGCTGTGGATTGCAGTGGTGCAGTGTAGAATGGGTTGATGACTGTTTGACATCCATGGGCACTAGTAAATCATAATTTACAATCAAACATTTATTTTTCCAAAATACATGGTTGCCTCCAGTCATGGATGCTAGCAGCAACAGTGGGCAGAAATGGTACACACTTTGCTGGAATGTGCTGATGCTTTTGCACACTGAACTGTCTTGACTGCTGCAGCAGTGGAGGCACATACTCAGCATCCAGCAATGGCATGGTTCACTGGCTGCAGCTAGGCCAGTGTTGTCTGCATGCCTAGGGGTAGGAGTGCATAACTAGGGCGCAGTCACTGACACCATAGACAATAACAAGTGAGCACCAACTGGATCTGCGTTGAGTGTCTGAAGGTAGGCTGAGTCACACTGTGGCCTGTGACAGGAGTAAGGCTTACAGCATTGAAGTAAGCTGATAATAATGGAAGGGAGGAAGTGACCATGGCATGCCTCTCATGATTACTATTGTTAACCACTCGATGGATCTACTGTTTACGCCAACAGGAGGTGTGCTGGGTGATGTTGCCCACAACTTCCCATGAGTCTTGATACAAACTGCAGCACTGTGGCTTGCAGTGGGCAAGACTTGCTGTTCCATCAGAGATTGGAGATGGGCTTGATGAGCAGAACTGACATAGCTAAAGCAAGAAAATATTGCATTGAAATGTGAAAAGTGCTGTTTATGTGAAAAAACTCCAGTATTACATGGCCCTGCTTTAGTAAATATGCTGTAGTGGGCTGCGAATGAGGGTGTGAGCTGAACCATAGCTGATGTGGATTTAGGTGTGCCACTACATGATAATGGTTGCTGTTTTGAGACCCTAAAGCCTGGTATAGATCTGGGGGAAGTACGTGTGTCACTGAATTTTGGATCATACAGAGTGGAATAGGAGACAGAAATTTTGTTGTAGACATTGTCGAGAATGTGCAGGAGCTACTGATCATGTTAGGTGCACTTCTGAATGTTGTGGATAGGACACGAGGTAATTACCAATTGTGGTGGCACCACCTTCTCCAGATTGGGAGGAAGGAAGAGGAGGAGGAGAATAAATGCTTGTAAGACTGATGATCAAGCCAAAAACACTCAGTCCTTTCAGAAATTTGTGCCTGAGGATTAGGGTAAATTTAACAATACTTGCAATGTTATAGGTAATGACAGTAAGAAGAAATTGCAACTAACTGTTCTTAAATGCACAAACTCAGTGTGACAATGCTTCAGCTGAAGTAGACAGTTGCAAGTATTACATCACTGCATGGGGCTACTGTCATGAAGGTAGAACCACCTAATCTGCATATGGCATCACTAAGATTCAATGCACACAGTAAGTGTCAAAAAGCACCACGAAGTTGGTTTTGAAATGAAACAGTATAAGATAGCTTGGCAATAGTGTGACTAACTGTAAGACAAGAGACATAATTGGAGCTACAGGTCAGTATGTTGTATATGTTAGTACTGTAAGAAATTTGTGTATACGCATAGTTTTAAGGATGTCTGACTCGAGGAAACATAAGGGAAACTTTAGTTTCAGAGACAAAGTTCCAGATGATATACTGAAACAGTGGGGTAAAAAGCCAAATGATAGATGAAGGTAGATGCCAAACATAAGAAATAAGTAAGTGGAACCATTTGCTGTGGAATGATAACCTGAGGAGGAAGATTTTTGTGGTATATTTTACTGGTTCTTTACTTTGTGATTTAATGGCATAACATCTGTGTGTTGAAATGAGAGAAGTCAATTGATTTATCAACAGTGGATAAGTTAAATTAACTGAGAATAAGAACAGTGGATTACTAATTAAGGAGATTGTAAAGTTGAATGTGCATGGGTTATGGATATGAGAAGAGATTAAGCTGGCAAGTAAGTAATGAGTTAGGAAATGTAAATAATAGTAATGTAAGTTGTTCAGTGAGCTGAATTCTGAACAGTAAGTTGTGATTAAGTAGAAGAACTTTGGGTTTGAGCTCAACTGGAGCAAAGAGGAAAACTAAAATGTACAATGTAAACTTCTTAGGAAATGTTTCTTAAAACTGTTTACAAACACCTATAATCAGATCAGCATCCATTAAAGGAAAGGGGACTGAAACACCCTGAAATAATAGGTTTGGCAACTGAGTAAAATTTTAGAAGTCTTCTCCTAGTAACATAACGAGTGAGTACAGCAGGTCAGTGTGCAGCAATCAAGTGGAATGCAAACAAAGAATGACTGCTAATGTTGCAAGTAATATGGCCACAAGACAGAGTTAATTGTTACACCACATAAGAGCTGAGTGTCCAAAATGCCAATGCAGCAGAATGACATCATAGAGAGAGGTGGGTGCCATCACTGTGTTGACCATGCAGAGTGGAGTAAGAATGAAAAACAAGGACACAAGAATAACTATTCAGCACACTGACTCCACAAAATACATCTGTCAGCACCCCTGAAAGGCAAAGTTGAGGCACCTCTTAGCTGCAACTAGAGTGAACAGAGAAACTAGCCAGACAAGAAAACTCCACAAGGTGATGTCATGAACATCTCACAGAGGTAAAGCATTTGGACCAGCCCTGTATAAATATTACTCCTGTTCCAGTGGAAGTATGCTAGTCTGCAGCCATCCAGCCTGAAGGAGGGACCTATGTTGGCTTATCCTCTGCTCATTGAGACCATCTTCTATCTTTGATGGAACAGCAAGTCTTGCCTCAATGACATTGCCACTGCAAGTCACAGTGCTGCTGTCTAGATCAAGACTGGTGGGGAGCTGTGGGAGACATCAATCACTAGGTCTTCTGGTTGCCAAACTTGCAGGTCCACAGAGTGATTAACAATCATCATTACTAGTAGTTGTAGTAGTAGTAGCTTTGTTCATTCATAGATATATTCTTACAAGGAGATAGGACATGTCAAAGTATTTACAAGTTTAGACCAATTTAAAATAAGCTAATTCAGATACACACACATTTACAGACTTCCAGTTAAGGGACAAGGATTTGATTTACTCCAGGTATACAATACTTTTTTTACAAATATTTATTTAATAATGTAATGCCAGACTGTTCACTCATATCTCGCTATCAGTCACTGCACACACTATATACACAATTTTTCATAAAACACACACACACACACGTACATGAGATCTTTGGGCCATTTTCTATACCGAAACTTCCCATTTGCTATCCTGAAAACTGAGTCAGCATCCCTCTATAATGAGTGACATGTTGAGCTCAGAAAGAGGAAGAGGTGTTAGTATTGTGCTATGCTTAGCTTGGGGGTAAGTATTTCTACAAAAGGGGAAAAAAAACAGTGTGAAGGTGTTATGTGGAATGCTGGATGTTTTACAATCATAATAATAATTATTATTAGTTATTTATTTATTTATTTGTATAACTTTTTTTCCAAACCCCTACTCTGTTTTATCTAAGTAATCCTTCAATGTATAAAATTTATTGCTTAACAGGTACTTTTTAGCTGCCTTTTTAAATAAGTGCATTTTTGTAATTTCTTTAATCACTTTTGGTAATTTATTGTGCAGTTTTATTCGTTGGTAGAAAATGCTGTTTTGAGTTTTATGTTTATTTTTTCTCGGTAAATGTAAGTTGAGTCTAGCTCCTGTTCCATGGTCACAGACAGAGCTGTTTCTGCCGTAATTACCAATGTTATTTTTGATGTGTACAACTGACTGGTAAATGTATTCACATGGAGCAGTTAAAATCCACAGTGTTTTGAACAGATCTTTACAATGAGCTTGACTACTATTTTTGTTTATTATTATTATGGCTCTTTTCTGGAGTTTGAAAATTGTGTTCATATTTTGTGCATTTGTTCCCCAACAAAAAATGGCATAGCTAAGAATTGAGTGTATATATGAATAATATGTAACTAAAAGACAGTGCATGTTACAAACTGATGATAGGATTCTAAGGGCATAACATGCTGATGACATTCTGTTTGCAAGTACCTTTGTGTGTTCACACCACTTCAACTGAGAATCAATATTCAATTCCTAGAAATTTTGCATTTGTTACATAGTCTATAGAGGTGCCATCTACATTCAATTTAAAAATTTCATTTTTCCTCTTCAAACTGAAATTCATGGCATTAGTTTTCTTTATGTTCAATGTCACTTTATTGCTTATTGACCAATCATAAACTTCCTTTGAAGTTTCATTTGCTTTCTCCGCAAGAAGTTCTGCTTTTTTCTCAGCGAACAGAATTTTTTCACCATTAGTAACTCTACTATGAAAGTCATTGATGTATATCGAGAATAGTATTGGTGCTAATATGTTACTTTGTGGAACCCCCATATTAATGTATTTTGATTCTGTTAAGTGTTTTACTAAATGTTTAGATCTATTGAAGTATGTGTTATCTCTACTCTTTGTACCTTATCTGTTAGGTATGATCGAAACCAATCATTAGCTACCCATCTTACTCCTAATGCTTCCAATTTATTTAATAGAATCTCATGGTTGACTGTATTAAAGGCCTTAGAAAGATCCAAAATATGCCTGTGAAATGCTCATCTTTATCAAGAGCATCAAGTACAACTTTTGTGAATTCTACTATGGCTGACTCCATATTTTTGCTACTTCGGAAACCAAACTGTGATTCGCTTAAAAGATTGTATTTATTCAGGTAATTCATTAATCTGTCTTTTATAATTGCTTCTATTATTTTTGAGAACAGTGGCAGCAGGGAAATGGGCCAGTAATTTTTTATGTCTTCTGCATTACCTTCCTTAAGCAAAGGTGCTCTGAAGGATTCATTTATCATATTTGTTAAGGAGCCTGGTATAATCCCTATGCATTGTTTCAGTACACACACTGGTATCTCATCTAAGCCTACTGACTTTTTATTTTTTAGCTTTTGAACAGTTTTATTGATTTCATTCTCTGTGGTTGGAAGTAACATCATTGTATTTAGTGCAAACATTATTTACAGGTGCTATATTTGTTTTTGGGATTTTTTTTGTAACTTCTCTGCAATACTTGAAAAATGCTCATTTACATAGTTTGCTAAGTGTTGTGGATCATTTATTACTGTATCCCCCCTCCCCTACCAGTATCTTATTCTGCATTTGTTTGCCTCTTCCTGATTCCTTTTTTATAACATCCCAGACTGCTTTACTTTTATTCCCTGCATTATATATTATTTTGTCATTAAATGACTTTTTTGCAGCAATCAGCACCTTCCCATAGATCTTTTTGTATCTATAATAGAAATTTAAGAATTCTGGATCATCATGACCCTTTTTCACGGAACTGATGTATTTAAGTGTTTGGGAGGACTTCTTAATACCTGTTGTTATACATCTGTTTTAGTCAGATGTTGATACAGACATACAAACTTTTGGAAATGCCTTTTCAAAGTTCAATTTAAATATAATGTGGAGAATTTAGAGAATTTCATATTCACATTGTTTCCATATACACTTCATCCCAGCTTTGTTTTGCTAGTTCTTTTAAAAAATCTTTTATTTTGATTTCTGATAGATGTAGTTTGTATGCTTGTAGTTTAGGGAACGATTCGATGCCTGATTTTACTGTTGTTATGACCAATAGGGACATGCCAAAACTTTGAAGGATATTTATGAGGGTGCTGCTGGATTCATTTATGATATTAGTGTTGATGTTAATGTCCCCACACAGAATTATGTTGACCTTTGTACCTGAGACTTTATCTAGACCTTCTGTTAATTAATTGAAAAAAGTGTCCACACTATCACTGGGAGATCTACACACATACAAAATGTGTAATTTCTTGGTGATATCAAGCCCTGTTAATTCAATAGCTGATCTTTCAAAGTGTTTGTCTTCACTTACTGTACTGAGGTCATGTCTTGATTTGAACTGCATTCCTTTTTTGATATAAATGCATGATCCTCCACCCCTTGAAGCAGTTCTGCATTAAGAGTTTGCCCTTTTATACAATGATAACACTACATGTTGGATTTTTGTGTTTCTACACCAGTGTTCAGTAACACAAACTACTGTGCAGTTCAAAGATTGGAGCTCAAATTCTAATAGTTGTATTTTATTTTTTACTGATTGCATGTTTTGATGGAGTATTGTTATGTCTGTGAAATGCCCCATGTTACTCTTTCCAATGGTTTGTTTTTCTTTGTGACATCTGGTATGTGTGATATTTGAAGTGTTAAAATCTGTCTTGTGAGTGATTGTTTCAGTATTTTTTTAAAGTGCTGTAGTTACTCTTTAGGCAGGGGAACCTGTTGTCTGGATTTAACCTAAAAAAAGACCTACTTTTCATACCCATGACAACACGTATTTGATCATGTGAGGGCTGAGATCCACCCCCAATACTTTTTGAATCAGCTGTACCAATCTTCCTTTCCCAGTCTTGCTTAGGTGTAGGCCATGCCTAGTGAAACCCCTTCTGTTGATGGTCCCGATGGGCACCAGAGAAAAATGCGCAAAGTCGGCTGTCCTCAGAGCCATCCCTAACCCCACACTGATTCACCTCACAGCTCCATCAAGGTGCAGTCGATCATGTTGCCAGAACAGCTCAACAAACTGTACATTGGTGCCATGAGTCAGGGAAGCTATCTTATACACGTTACCACCTATGTCATATGCCCCATCCTTGTCCAAACTGTTTCCCACCCCACCCATTATGACTACATGCTCCTCTTTTGTAAAGTTCTTAAATAAAGACCCTAAGTCCTCTATCACATGACTTAGTCCTGCATTTGGCTTGAAGATACTGGTGGCCTGGTACGCTACCCCTAAACTTTCCTGTAAGTGAGGGCCTACGCCTCACCCATTGCTACTACCTAGCAGCAGCACTACTTCTTCCTAACACCTTGTACATTCCTAGGGTTCTTGGCCTCTAAGTGTGTTGCACACTTCCTGCACCTCACTCTACCTGAGGCTCTTCTCCACTTAACTCTGGCAGTGGTCGATACCTGTTTTTGGGGTTGATGATAAAACTGTCAGCTCGTGTTCTCTTTCTTCCTATCCTCCTACCAGCTGCCAGTTCCCAACCACCCTCCTCCCCCCTATCACTCTTGATTCGCATCAGTTCATTCCTCCAACTGAGCCTGAAGGGCACAAATTTTCCTTTCCTGTTCCCCAATCAAAATAATATTCCTACTCCATACTCTGCAGTTCCAGGAGAGAGCCTATCCCAACATTCCCTCCCCCCCCCTCCCCCCCCCCCCCCAGTGAAAATATTTCCTACAAGACTGGCAAAAAATCCCTCTACTCACTACCCTATAACAGCTCCCACATTTCTCACTCATGGTCAGTTTCGAAAGAATAATTAAATTTAAAGAATGTTTAAAATTTGTCAAGGACGCAAGACTGGCTGAGAGAAAACAAAAAACGACACAAAGGTCTTATGTGCACTTGTCATTATTGTGCTGATTTAGAGATACAATGACAGAAGAATGAATTAATAATTACTTTGATTTTGGAGAATTTACATTATCAAATGCGTTTGGTCACGTTTTTAAACATTTATAAGGCCTAGATCACATCTATCTAGTAAACAATATGGGATGTGTTAGTTAAATATGATTTTGAAATGTTTAATTACACTTTTATTGTGACAATAGTCACTGATGAAAATAGCAGCTGTCTTTTTTCAACAAATTTCGCACTATCAAGAAAACTTGAATAGAATTTTTTGTGTTTATGTCATGCAAAATTTTGGGTTATGTCGTGATTATCAGGACTTTAGATAACACTATGTTTTTTCAAGGACAAGCTCTGCTGGGTGCTAATATTCAGTTGTGTGACAAGAATGGCCACTACAGCAAGTATACAAAACAAAGAAAATTTGAATTTGACATTATTTCCTCTTAAATAAGTTCTTTTAGCAGATGAAGAAAATATCTCTGATCTCACTTGACGGCCATCTTCGAACTAGGGGCATGCTGTGGCTGCCACCTGCTTCCTGTTCCTGACAGGTACTTTGATGCTGTGGGCCTTACTCCTGTCAGATGCCACAGCGTGACTCAGCCCCATTTCACACATTCTGTGCAGACCCAGTGGACACTTACTGTGGCACTGTCTATGACATCAATGAGTATGTTCTGGTCAGCCCTCCCCCCAAGCTGTTAGCACCTGAGGCAGTTTGGACAACACCATCTGAGCTGAAGCCAGTGACCTGTGACATTGCCAGACATTGAGTCTGTGACTACATTGCTGTATTGACCGAGACAGCAGGGCGTGTGTGACTGTCAGTGCATTCTGGCTTGGTGCGCACCACTTCTGCCCACTTTTACTATGGACAGCTGTGAACAGAGACAACCATGTATTGTGGAACAATGAATGTTTGTTTGTTGATGATGTTTTATTTGTGCCAACTGGCATACAAAATGCATCAACACACTCCACACTGTACCATTACAACACACAACAATATAGAGCAACCTCTGCCCTCTACATTATGAAAATTTTCCCTTTTTGTCACATGGAATGGCCCATTAGTCCTATTTGGAATGAATCACACAGATGATGATGACAATGATGACATTGGAGGAGGAGGAGGAGATTAGTGATTAATGTCTCATCGACATTGAGGTTATTAGAGCCTGAACACAAGCTCGTATTATGGAAGGGTGGGGAAGGAAATCTACTGTGCCCTTTCAAAGGAACCATTCCTGCATTTGCCTGAATTGGTTAGGGAAATCATGGAAAACCTAAATGAGAATGGACTGGACGTGGGTTTGTACCGTCATCTTCCTGATTGTGAGTCGACTGTGTTAACCAATGTGCCAGCTCACTAAGCGATGGCGTTGAATGTGGGCCACTTAACAGCAAGTGTGGCGAAGCTAGCTGGGATATTTTTACTTCCCCTCTTGTTTTGCCATCTGCCTCCTTAGAATTCATTTTTTTCATTTTTGAATTAATTACCATTAATATACACGAGTAGAATCTGCACTTCCACAAAAGAGAAAGGTTGGCCCTCAGTTTTAAAGAATATAACACCAGATCTAATTTTTTGCCTAGTTTTATGTATGTAATTGATTTTCTAATTTATTTTGACTATTATTAGTTAGTATCTTTCATTATAGTGCAAAATCAGTAATTGTTTCGCAACTTAAATTCTATTGTTGACTTATAAACAAATATAAATTCTGTACTAATGATAAACATTTGGAGGAACAACTAATAGTATCCTTAAAGGATCTATCTGGCTCTATTTGAAAATATTTTAGCACACCCATCCCTTAATTAATTCCAAAGTAATTAACAGTTTTGTCAAAAGTATTGTTTACATAACAATATAAGTTAATTTCATGATTTAAACAAATAATTCAGCCTAAACCTCATAATAGAAGAAACTGTTAAAAAGAACCAATTTTTTGATGTATTCAGTTAATTTAATGGGTTAAGTTTTAATTTTAATTTCTGTAAATTTAACTTCGAACAATGTGTAGTCTCAGTACCTATTATTGTGAGGATATGTAAGGGCCAGATTTTCGGTCCTCAGATAGTCAGTTCACAGCCGATATGTACCCTTCTGTTCTTCAAGAACTGTGAACTTTGTGGTTAGGTTTTTACCATTCATAGATGTTCAATAATAAATTATTGCTGCAGTATGTGAATGTTCACCTGCAACCTATCCTGTCGGCTCCATCATTTAAAGTAGTCAGTGTTGTACTTCCACTCCCCATTTTTCAGCCACTGCAGCAACGCAGTACGTCGACACCAAGGACAATCAATGAAGAAATAAAAGGAGGCGAACCATCACACATGGACATTAGCATCCTTGTGAAGTGTTAGCAAACCATTCACTGGGGGTGGGAACAAAGGCAGTCTCCCCAGGCGGAGTTGCTTATAATGCATGGGAGCCCATCTAGCAATTATAATAAACAGTTGTTATGATGCCCTGAACCATTACATTGAAAACCAATTCATACAAATGCTAAACTGCCCTGACAAACTGTCCATCTGGAGAACGCTGCCTTCCCCTCTCTTGCATTTTAGGTATGAAGCCCAACAGTTCACAAAATTCCAAAATCCTTGTGATACTAGTGACAAAAGGGTTGCCCTACTGTCAATAAATAAAACACATGTAGCCGAAACATGCTGAAACGATAGTGGCACGCGGCAAACTTCCCATTAGAGGAGCAAACAATGTATTAGTGGACACTGTCCTATGCAAAGTCTAGTGAGCAGCACTTCCTTTCCATTAGGGTGGTTTGTGTAGATGAGTGACCAGTTTGTTCGTTGCCACTTCCAGCCATTTGATTTCTCAATGACACATGATTCTTATGTCAGACAATGAGGTCACACCTAGCAAGGAGATGGTACACAAATGTGCAGCAGCATCCCAAAAACTTTCTTTGGCTACGTCACCACCTTACATCCTGACATGTCCATGTACCCAGCAAAAGACCACCTCCTTGTCCCGGTGTTGGATCCATTGTAAAGTGCCATGGATGATCTAAATCAATTGGTCAACTGGGTACAAGCAGTGGATCATTTGAAGCGCACTAAGCGAGTCAGAGTAGACAAGACACTTCATACTGTGTTGGCTTTGAAATCGTCCAGTACCGTCAAAATGCCAAATAACCCTGTATCATAACATGATATGCGTTTCAAAAAGTGTACTTGGAAAACCCAATCGGGGAGAACAGCTGAACAACCAGGTGCATTCACTTGCTGAGAGCCATTCATATAAATGATAAAACTGTGGTATCTACTTAAAATCAAAGAAAATAGATATGTAAAAATGTACCATGAACCATGGACCTTGCAGATGGTGGGGAGGCTTGTGTGCCTCAGCGATACAGATGGCCGTACCGTAGGTGCAACCGCAACGGAGGGGTATCTGTTGAGAGGCCAGACAAACATGTGGTTCCTGAAGAGGGGCAGCAGCCTTTTCAGTAGTTACAGGGGCAACAGTCTGGATGATTGACTGATCTGGCCTTGTAACACTAACCAAAACGGTCTTGCTGTGCTGGTACTGCGAACGGCTGAAAGCAAGGGGAAACTACAGCCGTAATTTTTCCCGAGGGCCTGCAGTTTTACTGTATGGTTACATGATGATGCCGTCCTCTTGGGTAAAATATTCTGGAGGTAAAATAGTCCCCCATTCGGATCACCAGGCAGCGTCTACTCAAGAGGACGGCATTATCAGGAGAAAGAAAACTGGCGTTCTGCGGATCGGAGTGTGGAATGTCAGATCCCATAATCGGGCAGGTAGGTTAGAAAACTTAAAAAGGGAAATGGATAGGTTAGAGTTAGATATAGTGGGAATTAGTGAAGTTCGGTGGCATGAGGAACAAGACTTTGGTCAGGTGAATACAGGGTTATAAATACAAAATCAAATAGGGATAATGCAGGAGTAGGTTAATTAATGAATAAAACAATAGGAATGTGGGTAAGCTACTACAAACAGCATAGTGAACACATTATTGTGGCCAAGATAGACACGAAGCCCACACCTACTACAGTAGTACTAGTTTATATGCCAACTAGCTCTGCAGATGACGAAGAAATTGATGAAATGTATGATGAGATAAAAGAAATTATTCAGGTAGTGAAGGGAGACGAAAATTTAATAGTCATGGGTGACTGGAATTCAAGAGTAGGAAATGGGAGAGAAGGAAACATAGTACGTGAATATGGATTGGGGGAAAGAAATGAAAGAGGAAGCCATCTGGTAGAATTTTGCACAGAGCACAACTTAATCATAGCTAACACTTGGTTCAAGAATCATAAAAGAAGGTTGTACACATGGAAGAATCCTGGAAATACTATAAGGTATCAGATAGATTATATAATGGTAAGACAGAGATTTAGGAACCAGGTTTTAAATTGTAAGACATTTCCAGGGGCAGATGTGGACACTGACCACAATCTATTGGTTATGAGCTGTAGATTAAAACTGAAGAAACTGCAAAGAGGTGGGAATTTAAGGAGATGGGACCTGGACAAACTGATAAAACCAGAGGTTGTAGAGAGTTTCAGGGAGAGCATAAGGGGAAAAAATACAGTAGAAGAAGAATGGGTTACTCTGAAGGAATGAAGTAGTGAAGGCAGCAGAGGATCAAGTAGGTAAAAAGGCGAGGGCTAGTAGAAATCCTTGGGTAACAGAAGAAATATTGAATTTAACTGATGAAAGGAGAAAATATAAAAATGCAGTAAATGAAGCAAGCAAAAAGGAATACAAACATCTCAAAAATGAGATCGACAGGAAGTGCAAAATGGCTAAGCACGGATGGCTAAAGGACAAACAAGGCCACGGGAGCAGACAACATTCCTTTAGAACTACTGACAGCCTTGGGAGAGCCAGTCCTGACAAAACTCTACCATTTGATGAGCAAGATGTATGAGACAGGCAAAATACCCTCAGACTTCAAGAAGAATATAATAATTCCAATCCCAAAGAAAGCAGGTGTTGACAGATGTGAAAATTACCGAACTATCAGTTTAATAAGCCACAGCTGCAAAATACTAACGCGAATTCTTTACAGAATAATGGAAAAACTAGTAGAAGCCAACCTTGGGGAAGATCAGTTTGGATTCCGTAGAAATATTGGAACACGCAAGGCAATACTGACTCGACGACTTATCTTAGAAGAAAGATTAAGGAAAGGCAAACCTACGTTTCTAGCATTTGTAGACTTAGAGAAGCTTTTGACAATGTTGAGGGAGCAAAAGGCTATTTACAATTTGTACAGAAACCAGATGGCAGTTATAAGAGTCGAGGGACATGAAAGGGAAGCAGCGGTTGGGAAGGGACTGAGACAGGGTTGTAGCCTCTCTCCAATGTTATTCAATCTGTGTATTGAGCAAGCAGTAAAGGAAACAAAAGAAAAATTCAGAGTAGGTATTAAAATCCATGGAGAAGAAATAAAAACCTTGAGGTTCGCCAATGACACTGTAATTCTATCAGAGACAGCAAAGGACTTGGAAGAGCAGTTGAACGGAATGGACAGTGTCTTGAAAGGAGGATATAAGATGAACATCAACAAAAGCAAAACGAGGATAATGGAATGTAGTTCGAATTAAGTCAGGTGATGCTGAGGGAGTTAGATTAGGAAATGAGACACTTAAATTAGTAAAGGAGTTTTGCTATTGGGGAGCAAAACAACTGATGATGGTCAAAGTAGAGAGGATATAAAATGTATACTGGCAATGGCAAGGAAAGCGTTTCTCAAGAAGAGAAATTTGTTAACATCAAGTATAGATTTAAGTGTCAGGAAGTCGTTTCTGAAAGTATTTGTGTGGAGTGTAGCCATGTATGGAAGTGAAACATGGACGATAAATAATGTGGACAAGAAGTGAATAGAAGCTTTCGAAATGTGGTGCTACAGCACAATGCTGAAGATTAGATGGGTAGATCACATAACTAATGAGGAGGTATTGAATAGAATTGGGGAGAAGAGGAGTTTGTGGCACAACTTGACAAGAAGAAGGGGCCGGTTGGTAGGACATGTTCTGAGGCATCAAGGGATCACAAATGTAGCATTGGAGGCCAGCGTGGAGGGTAAAAACCGTAGAGGGAGACCAAGAGATGAATACACTAAGCAGATTCAGAAGGATGTAGGTTGCAGTAAGTACTGGGAGATGAAGAAGCTTGCAAAGGATAGAGTAGCTTGGAGAGCTGCATCAAACCAGTCTCAGGACTGAAGACCACAACAACAACAACAAAAATGTAGTGTGGAGTACAAGTTTTCTTGTATTGCATAAAGCTTAAAATTGCTTTAGGCCATCCTGAAGCACTTGGTTGCACGGGGCCAATAAACAGTCTTTCTCAAAGTTGGTCTACACTGCTGCACTCAGTGCTAATGAATGATACAGTGCTAAGATTTTCAGGGCCTCTCTAGCCAGGAGAAGGACAGCGTCTAACATCTTCGGATAGGAAGTACGTACTGATCCATAAACCACACTGCCATAATCCAATCAACACCTGAAAAAAATCCTATAAAACTAAAGTCAGAACCTGTCACTTTCCCAAGACTTTCTGATGGGACATTATGAAATATTCAATTATTTGATGCTCTTTGTTTGAAGGTCTGAAGTGCGGACGCCAGATTAAGAGACACAATATCATCACCGTGAAGTGTCATCCTCAGCTAGTCTGGGGCCTCCTCACTTAATACTGGATCCTGAAACTTTGTAAGTAGACATTCACATGATATTTGGTGAATATCTTCAAATTTTCGAATATTCTAGGATAGTTCACACAAGGTTTTTAAAAGCAATCTCCTTCACTCCCCACCAGTCTTGATTTAGACAGCAGCACTGTGGCTTGCAGTGGCAATGTCATTGAGGCAGGACTTGCTGTTACATCAGAGATAGAAGATGGTCTCAACGAGCAGCATCCTAACAATGAATCAAAGTCTGTCGCCCGATTTACCTACAGATGAGGCAATTTAATCATTGAATTTCATATCTCCACCTGCCTTACCTGCAACTGAGTTTATGCGATTGTTCCACGACGTTTCCCAAAAATGTCGTGCACTCAAAGTTGACTACTTCCAAATAGTGTAATAATACAATATTACATTTGTGGTTTTATGAAGTGTGCCACTTTGTATTTCTGAACATTAAAAATAAGTTGTCAATCTTTGTGCCACTTTGAAATCTTATCAACAACTGACATTATTTATGAAGCTTTTTTTATGATTGTACTTCATTATAGGTGTAAACGTCTGATGTTACTATTATATTGTCTGCTAGGCCATTAATATACGACATGAACAGTAAGGATCTCAAAACCCATTCCTGTGACACACCTGAATTTATTTCTACATCTGTTGATGACTCTCCATCCAATACAGCATGCTGCTTCCATCCAAACAAGAAGTTATCAGTCCAGTCACGAAATTTGTCTTATAACACATTTCATGCTAATTTTGTTAATAAGCATTGGTTTGGAACTATTGCTAAGGCTTTTTGGAAATCAATAAATAACGTATCTACCTGACGGCCTCATTCCATGGTTTTCAGGACATCACGCGAGAGAATGATGAGATGTGTTTTGCTTGACAATGCTTTTTGAAATCCATTTTGTATATTTACTTCCCTCATTGAAAGGGTCATGGAAATAAACATTTGCCAGGTCATATTTAGAAGAGTACTGGCCAACTGCAAGCTTGATCATTAGCTGTCCTGGTCAAGGAATCAGATAAGTGGCGATTTTGGACTATTTTTTAACTTTAGCTTTGAAGTGCCCACAGAGAGACAAATTTTATGTATCACCAGCAGAAGCCTGGTATGTTGGCTGGTTGCAGTTGGTATAATTACATTTTGTTCTTGGAGGCACTCTAACTTTACCTTAAAGACTTCAAAGACAGGGAACACAATGGAATGAGCTCTAAAAAAACTGCACAAGATAGGTCTTTCCCCTGTCATATAAACCCCAAAGCAATATGGAGCTTGCACAGTTTCTCCAGTTCACCGAACTACTACGACTGAAAGAAAAAGCCACAGGAAAGGAAAATTCACCAAAGACCATTCATTGCATTACAGTGGATGGAGTGATGAAGAATGGGATCACATTTTTAGATAATGCTATAACAATTAGTTGCCCTCCACAGAGGTACTGACAGAATGTATTAAGACATGTTCTACATCTACATCTACATCCATACTCCACAAGCCACCTGACGGTGTGTGGCGGAGGGTACCCTGAGTACCTCTATCGGTTCTCCCTTCTATTCCAGTCTCATATTGTTCGTGGAAAGAAGGATTGTCGTTATGCCTCTGTGTGGGCTCTAATCTCTCTGATTTTATCCTCATGGTCTCTTCGCGAGATATACGTAGGAGGGAGCAATATACTGCTTGACTCTTCGGTAAAGGTATGTTCTCGAAACTTTAACAAAAGCCCATACCGAGCTACTAAGCGTCTCTCCTGCAGAGTCTTCCACTGGAGTTTATCTATCATCTCCGTAATGCTTTCGCGATTACTAAATGATCCTGTAACGAAGCGCGCTGCTCTCCGTTGGATCTTCTCTATCTCTTCTATCAACCCTATCTGGTACGGATCCCACACTGCTGAGCAGTATTCAAGCAGTGGACGAACAAGCGTACTGTAACCTACTTCCTTTGTTTTCGGATTGCATTTCCTTAGGATTCTTCCAATGAATCTCAGTCTGGCATCTGCTTTACCGACGATCAACTTTATATGATCATTCCATTTTAAATCACTCCTAATGCGTACTCCCAGATAATTTATGGAATTAACTGCTTCCAGTTGCTGACCTGCTATTTTGTAGCTAAATGATAAGGGATCTATCTTTCTATGTATTCGCAGCACATTACACTTGTCTACATTGAGATTGAATTGCCATTCCCTGCACCATGCGTCAATTCGCTGCAGATCCTCCTGCATTTCAGTACAATTTTCCATTGTTACAACCTCTCGATACACCACAGCATCATCTGCAAAAAGCCTCAGTGAACTTCCGATGTCATCCACCAGGTCATTTATGTATATTGTGAATAGCAACGGTCCTATGACACTCCCCTGCGGCACACCTGAAATAACTCTTACTTCGGAAGACTTCTCTCCATCGAGAATGACATGCTGCGTTCTGTTATCTAGGAACTCCTCAATCCAATCACACAATTGGTCTGATAGTCCATATGCTCTTACTTTGTTCATTAAACGACTGTGGGGAACTGTATCGAATGCCTTGCGGAAGTCAAGAAACACGGCATCTACCAGTGAACCCGTGTCTACGGCCCTCTGAGTATCGTGGACGAATAGCGCGAGCTGGGTTTCACATGACCGTCTTTTTCGAAACCCATGCTGATTCCTACAGAGTAGATTTCTAGTCTCCAGAAAAGTCATTATACTCGAACATAATACGTGTTCCAAAATTCTACAACAGATCGACGTTAGAGATATAGGTCTATAGTTCTGCACATCTGTTCGACATCCCTTCTTGTAAACGGGGATGACCTGTGCCCTTTTCCAATCCTTTGGAATGCTACGCTCTTCTAGAGACCTACAGTACACCGCTGCAAGAAGGGGGGCAAGTTCCTTCACGTACTCTGTGTAAAATCGAACTGGTATCCCATCAGGTCCAGAGGCCTTTCCTCTTTTGAGCGATTTTAATTGTTTCTCTATCCCTCTGTCGTCTATTTCGATATCTACCATTTTATCATCTGTGCGACAATCTAGATTCAGTGGCAGGCAGATGAGGAAAAAAAATGTGGAATTTGTCTTATGCTTTATCCAGGCACCACATGGTACAGTCACTTGAGTTTTATGATCGATCTACTGCCTAATCCGTTTTACTGTGTTATGGTGTCTTGCGTACAGCTCATCCACAATAAGTTAACGATTCATGCACTGGCTGTAAGGAATGGCAGGAGGCTCTCCTTGCCCCACATTAGGAGTGTTGGGGGGAGAAAAGCATTTGGGAGAAGGCAGTGTTGCCTGTTTCCTGCAGTGTTGCCACCATTACCCTTAATGATGTGTACAGTAATACTTCAGGTCTATGAGCAACTTAATGTTGGCAGTGCTCAGAGAGAAATGAATATCTTTCAACTAATGCCAATTTTCTCCACTTCTGGCAGTACCAGCAAGATCATCAAATTATCGTGAACAAGCTGTGCATTAACAACATTATCTTTTTGTGAAACAAATTTTGAACTGTTTGTGGAACCACATATGCTTATGCAAAGGCCAATACTTTCTCTGAAATGGAGTTGGCAACTTTATAGGTTACGTATCCACATCTCGGTCCTGGGGAACACCAATCACAACATTTGAAATTAGTGGTTCTTCATAAAAACAACT
Source organism: Schistocerca serialis cubense (assembly GCF_023864345.2). Lineage (NCBI taxonomy): Eukaryota > Metazoa > Arthropoda > Insecta > Orthoptera > Acrididae > Schistocerca > Schistocerca serialis. The sequence continues at coordinate 96,389,037 of NC_064639.1, forward strand.
GCATTTATCATTTTCTGAGTCAATTTTGCAATTTTACTACGACTTTTGAGGTCTGCAGTCAGGATCTATATGATTAGTATATTGTTCTCAACATAACTGGAATTACTAGTCAGATGCCACTACTTGTGTTTGTTTCAAAAAATGCTCACAAAACTGCTATAGACTTGAGGACCCTCAAGTTTCCTGGGTCACGTCTCATAATGAAATGTGAAATGTGTTTTATTCATCTCATAACATAAACAGTTTCAGAACATATGGCTGCCAGTGTGGGCCAAAACAGTAGAACAGAAGGAAATATAAGGCACAATCATAGAAAAATCACGGCTACACAAAGCTTGGGAGATAACATCTCCATTATGTTATAAGCACTGTCATTTTCAAGTGGTAGCATGTCTACAGTGTACTAAGAGTACCATGATTTGAGTGCAAAGTGCCACCTCCATTGGACAACATGCTGATGACAGGGGTCACTGCTAATTGTCACAGGTTATGGCCACTGACACACCACAGTGCAGCAGACCACTTGCTGGATGACAAAGGTTGGTGAGAGGTCATTTGTTCATCTTTTTCACCTAACACTATTTTTTATTATTTTAAAACTAAGAAATTTCAAAACAATATTTATGCACATGTTAATTTAAATTTCAGAAATAGGATAACATGAAGAAGTACTCTCATACCTTCTGACATAAAAGGTGTAATAACATTCATATTGGAAGAAAAGTTGCTCCTATCAGTTGGTAACTGTCCCTAACTATTTCATTCCTGTTGGGTGATTCTGTTAGGTAAATAGTAAGACTTGATGTGAAGGATTGTATCCTTTCCATTTTATCAGTTACTGTGACCTTAAAAGTTCAACTTAATATTTTGACTATGCGCTAATAGAAAAAATTTTGCTTTCAAACTTACCCAAAGAGGAAGTTGCAACTGCCTGCTACAAACATTCCGGTCATGAACAAAAACTTTGCACCAGTGAGAGGCAACTAAAACAGAGCAAAACATCATAATCAGTGAAATGACTTTTGGTTTCATGAGTTATTTAATAATCCATTCTCTAGAAAGATCCTCAAAAATCACAATTGTTATAATGCACTAATGACATTTCTTGGGATTAAAATACACTGTGGCAAAAATAAATCTCATTTAATTTGCAGATATACAGCTCTATCCACTAGTACTGACTTTGTGACAAGTGCAGCCAAAGTAATAATCTCAGCATTCCTCGAATGGAATATTGAATGTCACAAAAAAATTAAGACAGGATGGCTGGAACAATATTTGCATCCAATTCTTCCCACAGCGTGAATTCAGCATTTTACTGCCATGCTACTTCAACAAGTTTTGTATCACTTAAAACACATACAAAAGCCTCTTTATTGCAGAAATGAGAATTTAATAAACATTGTTAAGGAATAGAAAGTATTTTCTCATCCGAGTTTCTGAGATAAGGATTATTTGGCAAGGCTGACAGCACACAGTAAAACATTTCATTATAGCATATACCTTCTGCGGGATAAAAATTAATGGAATAGAAGGAGTAGAGTGTACAAAAAGCTGGTAACAGGTTTGTTACGACAATGGTCAAGAACAACCTTTATTGAGGTAGGATGGTACCAATCAGACTAGCAGATGAAAATTTCCCTGAGCACCCTGATCTTAAAACTGAGGATAATTGTAACACAATTGTCTGGAAAGGTATCAGTGCAAACGGTGCACACTGCAGTTTCATGAAAACTGCTGCAAAATAAACATAAAACTGATAATTGGTGTCATGTTACAAGTGTATAGTTGAACAAGTGAAACGAAGTATTTAAATATTATGAGAAACAAGAATACAAAAATGAAAGTGTTGCTAAGTGATATCAAAGCTGTACATGGCGGCCCCAGGAAAAGAAAGTTTTTATATAAACTGTCTTTTTCATCCATCATGTTTCCACTTATATGACAACAACTGACCTGTCCACTCCAGAATAGACTGAATCATCTTCAGCAAAGTCACCCTGTAACTCAAGATTGTGCCACAGCGTCATCTAACAGAAGGCTCTAACAGCAGCACCTGCTGAATGGAGCTCTCCTCTGTTCTGAGTTGTCAAACAGAGCAGATGATCAATGGCTTAGTACTCAAACTTTAATTTTTCACTTTGCTCCTTCTCTGAGATGGGATTGAGGCCACTGGAGTTATCTTCTCTCACCCCCTAGAAATCCTCAATATGTAATCCCATTGGAAAACAAATCTATACAGCTTCTTTTTCCTAAAGAAGTATTTCATTTACAAGTTCAGACCATTCTTAAATCCTGAATATATGCCTGCCCACCAATGAGGCATACAATCTGGTGTCAGGTGTGGGATTCCAAATTACTTCTGCTTCTGGTTTTGATGTGCGACAAACAATTTCTGAATTGATGAGCAGATGCATTAAACTGCCACATAGGCACATCTGGCCACATGCTTTGCCTATCACAGGCAGTCTGGGCTACCCGTCATAATCAACACAGCACCTCCGCTGCTGCTGCCGTTCAAAGCTACCAGTGCAGGTATGACAACCCAGTGTCACAACACCAGGCACTGGCTCCAACATCACTACTCCTGCTGCTGCCCTATTGCTGCCTATCACTTCCATGCCATTAATAAAACTGCATCCAAAAGTTGCAAATTTTGAATCTAGGGAGAAGACACTGCCAGAGACATTGCTGAGGGTTATTGTCAAAGACATTTTTGTTTTGCTTTGATGCATATAGTTCAAATGGATGCCCGATAAGAGGTCACAGGGAAAGCTGGAGATAGATCCAGAAATGCAAGCGAAGGTGTGGCAACTCTGGGTGGAGAAGAATGCCTGCAAAAGCCTCTCAATGAGGAATTACACAATGTGACACCGCAAAGCAGCAATGTGCCAGGAGCTGGCCTCATTTCCCCATTTCTGGGGCTCTCAGAGGCAGAATCTAATTGATGTTGTATTGGGTTCACTGGATGCCACCTTCATGGGTAAATCAGGGGAAAACACCACACTCTCTTAACAAAATGTTAACTGATGCAGAGAAAATGTGTGCATAAGGTGGTGAAATACAGGTAGTAGTCAACAGCCTAAAGTTGCAAGGAAAGATCAGCTAGTTCCTATGCAGATTCCATGTAAGGGCTGAGAAATATTATCAATTGATGTCCTTGTACAAGGACAAGAGAATAAATATTGACAAAAGTATAGTATTAGCTGCTACAGAGACAAGTTTTTCACCATATGCCAAAATTTTAGAGAGGATTGAGAAGGCTTTGTTGATCTGACAAGAGCTGTCTCATGGCACAAGTATCAACAGTGGAGGGAAAGTGGGGAGAGAATTAATGAGCTGAACATGGTTCTTCTTAGTGAAGCAGTAGTTCAGTGTAGACTCATTTGCTTTCTTCAACGAAGTGGAAACTCATTGTCTGAATATTTCACTTGAAGCATTGATACCTATGTAGGTGCTGGATGAACTGTAGTTCTCCAAGCATACCACAAGAGGTCATACAAATTTCATTTCTACGTGATGAAAGCTACCAATTCACCCATTCCCATCCTTCTGCCCCAGAAGGTAAGCCCCATTAGATGTGCATTCATTGCTGAACTGCTTTACACTCACTGTGGATGGCCAGACCATAAGACAGCAGAGTGTTTGGATCAGATATGAGAGAGTGATCTGTCAGACTTTATGACATCTCTCAAACCAAACAGGTTACTGAGTAGCTTGAGTGGAAAGAGCTGATATAGGAATGGGAATATATGTATTGCAAAAAGGAGTGGTTATACCACTGCCCCTCCTCCCACTTCCACAAAGTGAATCCAGTATGAGAGAAAAAGAGACACTCCAGTGACTAATACAACTTTGCAAGGTAAAGGCAGACAGTCTTCCTTGATCACTAATACAATATCAAAAGGATAGATTGCTACTCACCACATAGAAAGACACACACACACACACACACACACACACACACACACACACACACACACACACGGCCACTGTCTTCATTGTTAGAATGCTCCAGCACCTGTAGACAGTGACCATGAGTGTGTTAGTTGTACTTGTAACCATACATGTCTGTTTTCTATTTCAGTAGATGGACTTTGTCAAAAAGCTTAATATTGTGGCAGTCCTTTTCAATGCGCCTGTCTGCAACTCAAGACCTCCTCTATGTCATGAGTAGCAATCTATCCTTTCCACACTGTTGTTATTTCATTTGGGACATACCCATTGTTTGATTTTATCATTTATATATTAACAAGATTGTCCCTGGGATTTACTCCCACAGGCCCAACACTTAATCCCTGTTTCTGGCTGTAATCCAACTTCACACCAGACTTACAATTCCAAATACAGCAATCTCTTGCACTTACCCAATTACTCTGTGAACTATATACCTCATTCGCCAATTTCCACTAGACCAGACTTACCTCCTCCTACAAAAACCTGTAGTTATCTGCCCTCATGTTTCCTCGGATAGCATTACCTGCCAAGCCAACTTCAAACTGCAAAAACATGCCAGACTTCACCTCAGAACGCTAAACTACCTGAATAATGGTGTTTCCCTTCATGTCCCTTTGCAGCTCCCTAAACAGTAACATCATGAAGCACCACTTCTCTCCTACAAACTGAGCTTGGCCGAGCTTTCGAACATTCCCCAAGTCTTCAGTATTGCCTCCAATGATAGCTCATGATCACAAGAATCAGTAACCACTGTCCAGTGTACTCAACATCATGCTGCTTTTGTGAAGGACCTTCTTTACCTCACATGTAATGTCAACTGGAAATATCACTTTGCAACCCAGCCCCACAACCTTTCCAACAGCAAACCTGACATTGAGCCCTGCCTTGAAAAGTTCTGACCATGGTCCCAACTTGATCTGCCGCCACTACCTCAAAATCATTCCTCACAAGCCTTCCAAGAATTCCTCATATCCAGCATTGCTTCACAAACTTTCCTCAGGTCACTACAACATGACCCTAATCTGTCCCTGCAGAACTTCAGGCTCTTCATTCCCTAAAAGCTGATGACTCCATCATTATTCTCCCAGCAGATGAAGGGTCTACCACTGTGATACTAGACCAAAAGGAGTATGTTACTGAAAGTCTACACCACCTGTCTGACACCTCTACATACAGTGTCTGCCATCAAGATCCCATTCCTGTGACTCAAAATAACTTACAGCCCTCCTTAAAACCTCAGGCCCCTCACAAGGACTAATACCTCAATCTATTGAACTTCTCACCCCACCCACAGCATGCACTCCCATCTTTTTCCTTCTTCCTAAGAGTCACAAACCCACTCATTCTGGCCACCCTCCGAACGTAAAGACTTCCCTCCTATATCAAAGATACCAACCATTTCTGAAATCATCTGAAATCTGTGCCTGTCCCACTCCCACAACATCCCTCTCCCACCTTACACCTTGCTTGTCACTGCTGATGCCACCTCCCTCTATACAAACATTCCCCATGTATATGATCTGTGTGTTGTTGAGCATTTCCTCAGTCAGTGACCACCTGATTCCAAACCTATGACATCCTTTTTGCTCACCTTGATCAACTTTATACTAACCAACAACTGCTTTATCTTTGAGGGGAAGACATATGTACAGACCAGGGGAACAGCCATGGGAACCAGGAAGGCTCCTTCATATGCCAACCTTTTCATGGGTCACTAGGAGCCGGCTTTCCTGGGATCCATAAGCCTTCAGCCCCTGGTTTGGTTTAGACACATTGATTACATCTTTGCCATATAGACTCCTGGTGATTCCGACCTGTTGAAATTCCTGGACTCTCTGAATACATTCTCCCAGTTAAATTTCACATGGTTCTATTCCAAAACCCATGCCACTTTTCTTGATGTTGGTCTCATCCTCATCAAAGGCAGCTTCACACTTCTGTCCACATTAAACCTACCAACAAACAACATTACTCACATTTTGTTAGTTCCCATCCTATCCATGTCAAGCATTCCCTCCCATACAGCTTTGGCATTAAATGAAAACCTATTTCTTTAGATGCAGACTCTTTACAGCAATACATCACCACTCTCACCCCAGCCTTCACTGGATGTAATTACCCCACCTGCCTAGTTCAAAAGCAAATTTCCGGGCTATCACATCCAATCCCAGTACTGCTGGTCCCTCCAAAAAACAACGTAGGAGTACACCACTTGTCACTCAGTATTATCCTGGTCTTGAATATGTTAATCAGTTATTCACCACACAGCGGAGATGCTAAGCCGCGATAGGCAGAACAGGAAGATTCACACAATTATAGCTTTCAGCCATTAAGGCCTTTGTCAACAATAGGCGCGCGCGCGCACCCACCCACCCACCCACCCACCCACACACACACACACACACACACACACACACACACACACACACAGTCTCAGGCAACTGTGTTATGTTCCATCCTGGATTTTTCATTGTTGATTAATCAATTATTCGACATGCCCATGACTACCTAAAATCATGCCCTGAAGTGAGGTACATTCTTTCTGACATTTTACACACCACAAAAAGATAGCTTTCGTCACCCTCCCAATCTCCATAATATCCTCATCAGACCCTATGTTCCTTCTGCACCCCTCTCCCTACCCTATGGTTCCTACCTCTATGACTGTCCCCACTGCAAGACTTGCCCTATGCACCCTCTTACCACCACCTAAAGCAGCCCTGTAAATAGAAAAACATATACCAAAAACGAGAGCCATCTGTGAGATGATGCATCATATACCGGCTGTTATGTAAACACTGTTTGGCCTCTTATATCGGTACGACTACCACCAAATTATCGGTTAGGATGAATGGGCATAAGCAGAGGGTGTGTACAGGCAACTTACAATATCCTGTTGCAGAGCAAGTACAACATGACAGTCAAGATCTGTTTCATCACACGCACTCTCTGGATTCCTCCTCCAGACGCCAATTTCTCAGAACCCCAAAGGTGGAAACTGAAGTTTCAACATGTCCTTGGTTCTCGCCACCTGCTTGACCTTAATTTACATTAATTTCTTCTGTCTCAGCATTTCTTTACAGTAACTATTCGTATCTTCACTCCGATTTGGTTTTCAAGAACTTTCATTTTCTGACCTGTCTATTTTTTCCCCTCTCCTATAATCCCGCCCCTTCCCAACTCTATCACATACAATGCACTTAGCTTTCCACTCCTATAGCTCATGCATGATGTTTTGACTGTAATCTCCATTTTGTGTATTACCCTTTAAGCTCTCAGGTTTTCAAATCTCATTCAGTGGAGTCCCCCAACAATCAGTAGTTCCTTCTCATCCTGTCCAGTAAGTCTCTCCCAACCTGGGGTCCTGGGCAACTTTACTGAACTCTCTCCATTTCCTAAACTTCATCAGTCCTTTTCCTTCACTCTTCTTCCTTCTCCTTCAATCTTTCTGCCAGGAGAAAAAGACAATGGATTTGAAAGCTTGAAGATTTAAATACCTATATATGTGTGTCCTCCTGCTGCCTCTTGGAGAGTAGCTTTTTTCTGTATCCAGCTACATTAAATTTCCAAAAACTGATTACTCTTAATTGACATGTTATACAGTCCCCATTGTCCCAAAATTATCTGATATGCTCTTTCCAGCCTCATCTGATCTCTTTTTTTTCCTATTGCCGTATTTTGTTATTACCCATCTCTAGTGTTGGATAGTTTTGCATTATATGTTTGCATTTCTTCAATATGTTGAGACACTGTAATCACACAGTTTTAACCACTGTACGTTATGGTGAAATTATGGTCAAGGTTTATGAAGTTTCTAAAACTTGTAGTATGAAAGCATAGAGCTCAAGACACTAATTGCTCATCGGCTGCCAAGTAAGCAAAACGCTGCACTATGCATTGACTCAAATGTGTGTATGTGAAGGCAGGGCATGTGGCAATGTCTCTACACATGTGTGACATAATATAGCACTTTTTGTAGACTTCGTTTCTACTTGGAAGAAAGGACATTCTGCAGTGACTTCTAGGTGAGAGTTTCTCTTTCCTCACTTTAGGTATGTTCATATGTCAGTTTGTTACCTATGTCTTTGACCCCTTTTTTACTTTGTATCATATGTACCCTGACTGGTTGTTCTGAGGTGCAGAAGTTTCCCCCTTTCCACTGTGCACATGTTTTCAATTGTGTTTTCTTTCTTCAATAGAAATGTAGCCCTGAGTTCATTTACGAATTTGCTAGTAGGGCATATTATCCACCTTACAAAATCTATTTAGCATATGTGTGTGATTCTGAATGCTCAATGAAGCAGACAGTGCTCTCCTGGTTGAGATCCCTGAATGTGGGTGGTCTTCTACAATGGAATTCTATATCTAAGGAAGCTTGCACCTTAGAGTATAGTTCTACTGACAGAAGCTACTACCATATCTAATGGAAAACAGTTGGGTCATTCCCAAGTAGCTATCTCACTATAAGCTCATTCATAAATTAATAATGCAGGGTATAAATGCTACTCAGAACCAACTTAATATGTGCAACTGGAAAAACATCCTGTGTTACAAACAATATTTTGGAAAATAAATTTCTTTTCTGACTGAGTGGTTACATTAGTGTCAGCCTACAAAATACATTAGTTGAATTTTAATTCCCCTTGAACACTTTATCCATCCCCCTATGAATATTTCAATACAACTTCATTACCCTCTTCAAATGATTTATCCCCTCACTTCTGGATTTATATCACAGTAATATAACTGCATTACTGTGAATTTCACCAAGGTTACTTGTAACTTATTCTTCATTTGCAGAGTCCTGCTCTTTGTCTGAATTGTTAATTGGAAGGATGTAGGCTTCTCATTTTTTCTAGTCCCTGAAAATTTACTTGCAATTACATACACCGGCAAACAATTAAGTACCTAAGACTTGAAACTTCTTGGGAGATCAAAATTGTTTGTTGGACTGGGGCTCAAATCTGGGACCTTTGCTTTTCCCAGTTGTGTACCATACTGACCTAGCTATCCAAGCATAGCTTATGACCCATCCTCAGCCTTTACTCATGCCAGTATCTCTTCTCCGCAATTTCATTTCTTCCAAGAGTGCTTGTTCACTAAGGTATGCAGAAGAACTTTTGTGACAGTGGAAAAATAGGAAAAGTGACATTGATGGAAGTAAACCTGTGATACGTGGTTGTGAGTCATACTTGGGTAGCTCAGTCAGTAGAGCACTTGCACATAAAACACAAAGATCCAGAGGTAATCAACAAGCACATACCATTTGTCTGCTCCAGAGTTACAGAATTCCTAGTAGATCTCAAACTACATTTGTACTGATTTAACTTTATACACCAATACCTTCTTTTGTGAAATTACTCTATTATTTACACAAACTAAACAACTGTCATATCTCTGACTATTAGTTGAACCTCATTCTGGTTTCACTTATGTGTTACGATCAGACTTTCACTCTACACATGTGCCAGGTGTCACTGATTAATAGTGGACTTTTATTCAAAGTATCCTAGCGCAATATCCTGGAACCTAGTTTCCAGTTCTCCAAACAACCGAAAGAAAATTTGAATGTTATTATTGAACCACACTTGTTACTTAATCCTGAATTTATCTCTCAGTACACATCCTGCTATAGCCTTTCTGTAAGATACTAATAACACTGAAGTTCTCTGGTCCTCGGATCAGTTGATTGCATGGGATTACTTTATGTTGTTGTTACACATACAAGTTATACAGCTGAAAATGTTCACCTTCTCCAGTTGATCATACATCTGCTTCAGGTTCCAGTTGATTGAACCAATATTAAGTGCAGTGTTGACTTTTATTCCCCAACTGCCATTAACTTCAGTAATTTTTTAATCAATTCCAATCACACCTCAAATTGTTTTCTTAATTAAAATCTATTGTTCTGTATTTGTTTTATGAACCAATACCAGAGAAGGAAAGTTGCTATTCACCTTATAGCAGAGACGCTGAATTGCGATAGGTACAAAAAAAAAGATTCACACAATTGCAGCTTTCGGCCATAAAGGCCTTTGCAGCAGTAGATACACATACACACATGCACGCACACATTCACACAAAAGCAACTTGCATACACATCTGCAGCCTCAGAGAACTGAAACCACACTGCGAGCAGCAGCACCAGTGCATGATGGGAGTGGCAAATGGGGGAGGGTTAAAATGGTTCAAATGGCTCTGAGCACTATGGGACTCAACTGCTGAGGTCATTAGTCCCCTAGACCTTAGAACTAGTTAAACCTAACTAACCTAAGGACATCACAAACATCCATGCCCGAGGCAGGATTCGAACCTGCGACCGTAGCAGTCTTGCGGTTCCAGACTGCAGCGCCTTTAACCGCACGGCCACTTCGGCCGGCAGGGAGGGTTAGGAGGAGGCTAGGGCGGGGAGGGGGAGGGATAGTATGGTGGGAGTAGTGGACAGTGAAGTGTTGCAGCTTAGACAGAGAGCAGAAGAGAAGGTGCAGCAGGGGGAGGGGGTAAGTAACGGAAAGGAGAGAAATAAAAAGAAATTAAAAGACTGGGTGTAGCGGTGAAATGACGGTTGTGTGGTGATGGAATGGGGACAGGTAGGGGGCTGGATGGGTAAGGACAGTGACTAACGAAGATTGAGGCCAGGAAGGTTACGGGAACATAGGATGTATTGCAGGCAAAGTTTCCAATTGCGCAATACAGAATAGCTGGTAGTCATTGAGGTGAGGGAGATTATGTTTGGCAGCGTGTTCAGCAACAGGATGGTCCATTTGTTTTTTTGGCCACAGTTTGTCAGCTGCCATTCATACTGACAGACACCTTGTTGCTTGTCATGCCTACACAGAATGCAGCACAGTGGTTGCAGCTTAGCTTGTAAATCACATGACTGGATTCACAGGTAGCAGTGCCTTTGATGGGATGGGTGATGTTAGTGACCGGACTTGATTAGGTGGTGGTAAGAGGGTGTATGGGACAGATCTTGCACTAGATCTATTACAGGGGTATAAGCCATGAGGTAAGGGATTGGGAGCAGGGGTTGTGTAAGGTTGGACAAGTATATTGTGTAGGTTCGGTGTACAGCGGAATACCATGGTAGGAGGGGTGGGAAGGATAGTGGACAGGAAATTTCTCGTTTCAGGGCCGTTCCCCTTCTTTATGCTTATCTGCCCTCAAACCTGATACCCACAGTAATATACATATATTTATTAATGATTTGTTATTCTCTACTTTGACCCTTGTGACTTCTCACCAATTTTAGTGAGTTTTCGCCTTCCACACCATCGTCTTCCTCAGATTTCATCTCATTTTTCCCCCTTGTGCATCCACTTTGCCATTTTCGTATTTTTCACTCGTATTTGAGTGTATTTTTGGGTAATTTTTGCGTAATCTTTCGGACATAATTCTACTTTCTTGCATAGTTTTTCGCATTTTTTGCACCACCATGGATCCTTGCTCCTTCCATCTGCATCAATACGGAAAAGTTTCCTTATTCCTAGCACGATCCCAGTCCCACATATTGTTCCTGCATTGTTGTTTGGCTCATGCAATCCCCCTAATGGCCTTACCATCAAGTTACCCATCTCTGGTTGCCACCCCTCCTTCCACAATGACCTCCACCTGTTCAGATTTCGGCAATTCTTAGCCCTCACCAACAATATGCTGCAAAAGAACATCAACCAAGCCCAATCCTCCTTGCAGTACCTTCTCTCCAACCGCAAAATTCTCCTGCTATGTAATCCCAAATTCTGGAACCAATAACACACACTGAAACTCTTGCCCTACAGGAACTTGAGCAACATGCGCAACACCACCTCAAAAAGCTCTCAATCCCGCTCATTTCCTATTCCCGCCTCAGAGTACCACTGTCCACCACTTCTACAACAACCTCCAAATCTCCCCCATGCCCCTTCTTAGCTGACAAACCCTGACTCGCAGACCTACTACACTTACCCCACCCTCCAAAACTCCCTCCCACCACCACACAGAACCCAAACCTAAACAGACCCGCAACACAGTTATGAACCTTTCCTCCAGAGGCCTTTGTCCAACAGAAATATCAGTCCTTTCCAAAGGCCTCACCTTTTGCTGCACTCCCAAATTCAACTATGCAGGACTAATTAAAGCCCTTCTCTCCTCCTCCCAGTCCCTACAGTGGACACACTTTTTCGCCATCAACCTGACCAATCAGACTCAACCAAAGTCCATTATTGAACCGTGCCGAACTCTGTTCACTCCTCTATCTGACCGTGATCCACCCCCTGTTAACCTTCCAGAGTTTCTTAACCTTGAACCTTGCCTCACCATCATTCCCCAAATCCCTCAACATACAAACTAACCTTACATCTACAGAAAGAACCGCAGTCCACCATCTAAAAACTGATCCCGACCTTATAATCCTACCTGCAGACAAAGGCTCCACCATCGTTGTTTTGAACCGCAAGGATTAAGTGGCAGAAGGACTCTATCAGCTGTCAGATACTACCACCTACAAACTATGGTACAGTGATCCCATTCCAGTAATCCAGCAGGATCTCCAGTCACTACACAAATCCTTAGGCCCATCTCAGAACCTCTCCCCAGAGTCCACCTCTCTACTTACCCCTACCACTCTCCGCACTCCTACCTTCTACATGCTTCTTAAAGTCCATAAACCCAACCACCCAGGACGCCCCATTGTGGCCGGTTACTGTGCCCCCACTGAGAGAATCTCTGTTCTCATAGACCAACGCCTTCAACCTATTACTCGGAACCTATCCTCCTATATAAAAGATACCAACCATTTCCTCGACGGACTCTCCATAGTTCCTGTCCCTTTGCCACACGGTGCCCTGTTCGTCACTATTGATGCCACCTCCCTGAACACTAACATTCCTAATGCCCATGGCCTTACTGCTATCGAACACTACCTTTCCAGACACCCTATGGATTCCAAACAAACAACCTCCTTCCTAGTCTCTATGACCAACTATGTCCTCACCCACAATTACTACTTCTTTGAAGGCATTACCTACAAACAAATCCATGGTATAGCTATGGGCACCCGCATGGCACCAATCTATGCTAACCTATTCATGGGCCATCTAGAGAAATCCTTCCTAAAAACCCAAAAACCTAAACCACTCATCTGGTTCAGATTCATTGATGACATCTTTGCTGTCTGGATTGAAGGTGAGGACACCTTATTCACATTCCTCCAGAACCTCAACAACTTCTCCCCCATTTGATTCACCTGGTCCTACTCAACTCAACAAGCCACCTTCCTAGATGTTGACCTCCGCCTCAGAGATGGCTACATCAGTACTTCCATCCACATCAAACCTACTAACCACCGACAATACCTCCACTTCGACAGCTGCCACCCATTCCATACCAAGAACTACCTTCCATACAGCCTAGCCACCCATAGTCGACTCATCTGCAGTGACAAGCAGTCCCTCTCAAAATATACCGAGGGTCTCACTGAAGCCTTCACTGGCCGTAATTATCCTCCCATCCTTGTACAAAAACAAATCTCCCATGCTTTATCTTCCAGTCTGCCACCACCTCCCAAGGTCCCACAGTCCAGCCACAGAGGAGCATTCCCCTCGTAAATCAGTACCATCCGGGACTGATGCAACTGAATTACATTCTCCACCAGGGTTTTGATTACCTCTCGTCATGCCCTGAAATGAGAAATGTCCTGTTCACTATCCTTCCCACCCCTCCTACCATGGTATTCCACCGAACACAGAACCTACACAAAATACTTGTCCATCCTTACACAACCCCTACTCCCAATCCCTTGCCTCATGGCTCATACCCCTGTAATAGACCTAGATGCATGACCATCCCACACATCCTCCTACCACCACCTACTCCAGTCCGGTCACTAACATCACCTATCCCATCCAAGGCAGGGCTACCTGTGAAACCAGTCATGTGATTCACAAGCTAAGCTGCAATCACTGTGCTGCATTCTATGTAGGCATGGCAAGCAACAAGGTGTCTGTCAGTATGAATGGCCACCGACAAACTGTGGCCAAAAAACAAGTGCACCACCCAGTTGCTGAACACGCTGCCAAACATGATCTCCCTCATCTCAATGTCTGCTTCACAGCCTTTGCCATATGGATCCTTCCCACCAACACCAGCTTTTCTGTATTGCAGAGGTGGTCCCCGTAACCCTCCTGGCCTCGATCTCCATTAGTCACAGTCCTCACCTATCCAGCCTCCTCCCTGTTCCCATTCCAGCACCACACAGCTGCCACTTCACTGCCACACCCATTCTTTTAATTACTTTTTATTTCTCTCCTTTCTGCTACTTATCCCCTGCCCCCTCCGCACCTTCTCTCCTGCCCTCCATCTAAACTGCAACACTTCACTGTCCACCACTCCCACCATACTATCCCTCCCCCTCCCCGCCCTAGCCTCCTCCTTACCGCCACCCAGCTGCCACTCCCATCATGCACTGGTGCTGCTGCTCGCAGTGTGGTTTCAGTTCTCTGAGGCTGCAGTGTCTACACTATATGGTGAGTAGCAACTTCCCTTCTCTGGTATTGTTACATTCCATCCTGGATTTTCCATTGTTTTTTTTATGAACCAATTACTTTTGCGATTGCTTGAAAGTAAGTCTTTTATTATAGCATTTATTTTTACAATATTTCCAAAGAGTATTGATCAACCTAATTACTTTGTAGTTGGAATCGCACAAATTTGGGTCAAAGGAATCATCCTCCCGCCTGTTGCCGCCATTTGAAGTAACATAATATTTGTCTATACAATATCTTGATTCAGTATGCAGCATCATGTTTTGTAGTTGGTGTTATATTTAATCAAGTTGTTGAGTTGGTGTCTTCTGTGCATTAATATATATTAATATAATAGAGGGAAACATTCCACGTGGGAAAAATATATATAAAAAACAAAGATGCTGTGACTTACCAAACGAAAAAGCACTGGTAGATAGACACAATAAAAAACACAAACACACACACACACACACACACACACAAGTTTCAAGCTTTCACAACCCACGGTTGCTTCATCAGGAAAGAGGGAAGGAGAGGGAAAGACGAAAGGATGTGGGTTTTAAGGGAAAGGGTAAGGAGTCATTCCAATCCCGGGAGCGGAAAGACTTACCTTAGGGGGAAAAAAGGACAGGTATGCGCACACACACACACACACACACACACACACACACACACACACACACACACATCCATCCGCACATATACAGACACAGGCAGACATATATAAATATGTATACACTTGCGTGCGCGCGCAAGTGTATACCTATCCTTTTTTCCCCCTAAGGTAAGTCTTTCCGCTCACAGGATTGGAATGACTCCTTACCCTCTCCCTTAAAACCCACATCCTTTCGTCTTTCCCTCTCCTTCCCTCTTTCCTGATGAAGCAACCTTGTGTTGCGAAAGCTTGAAATTTGTGTGTTTTTTATTGTGTCTATCTACCAGTGCTTTCTGGTTTGGTAAGTCACAGTATCTTTGTTTTTTATTAATATATATTAAGTTTCACAACTTTTCTTTAATCACTAAACTACAGCTACGATACAACTTAGGACATAATTGGTGGTGCTAACAAATTAAAAATAGATTTTACTTGCAAGGTTTCTGTTCTCCTTGATTACAGTTAAAACAAACTGTTGTCTTATTGACCAGTTGGTGGTTACATAGTCACTGTAACGAAGTTTGACAGTGTAGGCCCCCATCACTCTGAAAGACAGACTGAATCCTGACAATGCCCCTATTCCATAACAGATCACGCAAGACCTGTTTCTTCCTCCACCATTGCTAGAAATCAATCAATCACTTCCATTATTAATTTTAAAATGACTATAATAACTGTTGTACTTTTGTTTCAGTACTTGAATTGTTGAATGTTAAGGTCCCACTGATGTTACCAAATTCATCTGTGTTGAATTGTTTCAGGGAGAGAGGAGAAGACATCCAAGATGCCCATTTGTTGCCTTTTCATTGAAGTGACAACAAAATGTGTGAATTCCTAAGGGACCAAACTGCTGAGGTCACCAGTCCCTACACTTACACACTACTTAAACTAATGTAAACTAGCTTATGCTCAAAACAACACACACCCCTACGCCAGAGGGAGGACTCTAATCTCCAGCGGGAAGGGCCTCACAGTCCGTGACATGGCACAGCCGCTCTGTGCGGCAAAGTGACAACAACTGAGGAGTTTAATTCAACGTAAACCAAATTTCCATCAGCAAAGTTATCCTACCAATCAAATCGTGACACAGTGTCACTTGGCTTATGAGACAGAGGGCTTTCGGAGCAGCACCCACTGAACAGAGCTCCCTTCTGTTTTCAGTTGAAAATCAGAGCAGATGATCAAAGGCTTTGTAAATCAAACTTTACCTTTTCACTTCCCTTCGGCTCCAGGGCCACTGGAGGTACCTTCTTTTGTTCCCCCAGCAGCCCTTATTAAGTAATCTTCACCCGAAAATAAATCTGCATTGTTTCTTTTTTCTAAATGTGTGTTTTATTTACAGGCCCAAAGCATTAAAAGTGGAATGTTACATTCTAAAAGATGAATGCAAGTTCCAAAAAACAGAAATGTTTCTAAAGTGGTTGAAAATCAGTGTTTTGTAACATATAGTTCATATGTAATAAATACAAATGAAACATCTAGCAGAATAGAAAAGCATCTTTCTGGAAAGATAGCATAATAACAAGAGATGAAGAATGATCCTCTAGACATGGCCAAGACATTTGCATCTGAGCACTCTTACGAAACAAATCTTGTTTGAAAGTAGGGTCTCAAACACAAACAAGAAATTTGCAAAGAACAGTTTTGCACCTGACGAATTACTTTTGGTTTAGGCCAGGAAGGTACAGGAGTGAAGGATGTGCACTAAGGATAACTTCCATTTGCACAGCTTAACCTCTGTGGGCTAGCTAGGGATGCAGGTGGCAGACGGCTGGGCAGGCGATTTCATTGACTAGGGCATGAGATAACAGCATGCAAGTATCTGATGTGGCGACACAAATTGTTTGGGGTTTCTGAAGCTTGGGCTGTTGTGTGTGAAAAAAAAAAATACACACAAAATACTGGACATATCCCGGGGGAGGGGGGAGGGGGGGTTGGAGGGGAGGGGGGGGTTGGAGGGGAGGGGAGGGGAGGGGACGGGGGGGGGGCAACGAATTACTTTTGGTTTAGGCCAGGAAGGTACAGGAGTGAAGGATGTGCACTAAGGATAACTTCCATTTGCACAGCTTAAAAAATCTGGTGGCGGTAGGGAAGGATCCAGATGGCACAGGTTATGAAGCAGACACTGAAATCTTGCATGTTGTGCTCTGCTGCATGTTGTGCCATCTGGCAGCCCACCTTGTTTTTTGCAAACAGTTCAGCAGTGGCCATTCATTCTAGTTGAAGCTGGTTGGTTGCCATACCAATGTAAAATGCTGTGCAGTAGTTGCAGCAGTGGTGGTATATAACATGGCTGCTTTCATAGGTGGCCTGGCCTCTGAAGGGGGAAGATAAACCGGTGACAGGACTGGAGTAGGTGGTGCTGGGTGGGTGGATTGGGTAGGACTTGCATCTGCGTCTTCCAAAGGGGCACGATACCCGTGGCAGGTGTAATCCCACTTCCTCGAACGAGAAATAAAAATCAAAAATTAGCTCCCAATACGCCAAAGATTTCCCTCCAAGTCCCAAATTCCCAGAAAACTGAATAAGTGAACGAAGTTCCATTTATCACTATTATTAGAACAATAACAAGTAATTAAATCAGGAATCTAAGACTTGACAATTTAGCAATCTACGAAAGAAAGATTAAATTTCAGTAAAATTAAAATCAAAATCATAATAAATTGCAAAATTAGCATAAATTAACATTTGCAAAGTAGAACCAACGATCCCAAAGAATACTCCATGTGAGTACTCTTTGGGGATCATGAGTAATGACTAAGTATAATTCAATGCATTGTCACTACGTTACGAGAGTTAGCCGAAGCAGGTCATATATTTGAATGCTCGTACGCTCATACATGTAGGCGCGCTTAGATTGTTTTTGAGGCTGAATAATTGCGATATATTATGATGCAGTAATACGATCTTCTGACTTCATATATCACGGCATTAGAATTCGAATGGAGGACTTACCTACTAGAATAAAGTGAACTTTTAACTAGATAATTGAACTAAACATTACTTAGACAGTGATTTAAGCAACAAACACTGATAGACAATTTTCACTCATAATAGCCAGTGGTTTATGGAACTTCATTGATAGATCCAAAGCATATAATTTAAATCCCCCCAACACCTGGGAAAGTTTTCTTCTCAAGGCTCGGTTAGGAAGTGACTGATATTGGTGCAATAAAACACCCTCTCATGCCAAGTCTTGCATTTGTGATTTAAAATTCTATCAAATTATTGACATGAAACTCCCGAGTAACAATTATGCGCAGCGATAATATTTGACTGTAGCGCTCGGCGCTTGTGTAGAATCTTCGACTCAAATAACAAGACCACTGTTACGATTTCTTGGATACTTGAAATTATGACCAGCTTGCAGAGAATTTGTTGTGGATGTGACTGCATTGGTTTTATCAATAATATTTCATCATTAATCAGTTAAACATCGATTACAAACAATTAATTACGATTCTTGGTGAAGTAAATATCTCACGCACGTTGACATTTCGGTTCAACACCGTTATTTTGTGTAGCGTCGTCTTCGTAACTTGATAACAATCTCAACACTCTACCGACTGTCACCGAGTTTTAGCCAAGGCCAAGCACAAATCAAACAAAATCATCAAGAAGAAGAGGCATTATACAGGGGACTGGGGGTGGGAGTGGCATAGGAATGGACTAGAATGTTATGGAGGTGAAGACATGATTCACTTGTTCCAGTCCGGGGAAGTATTGGATGACAAGGGGGTGCTTCTTTGTGATTGGTTGGTTGGTTGGGGTTGAAGGGACCAAACAGCAAGGTCATAAGTCCCTTGTTTCAAATGTGGTCTATTCAAATAGTTTGACATCTCAGAAAAGTCAGAACGATAAAAGGGAAAAGGCTAAAAAAATGTA
Organism: Schistocerca serialis cubense; assembly: GCF_023864345.2. Classification (NCBI taxonomy): domain Eukaryota; kingdom Metazoa; phylum Arthropoda; class Insecta; order Orthoptera; family Acrididae; genus Schistocerca; species Schistocerca serialis. Next base: position 96,408,036 of record NC_064639.1, read on the forward strand.
AAAGTGCAGTCGTGTCGTCAATGGTAAAAACAAAATGAGGTAAGTCAGCAAGAGAGCGATCCCAAGGCTTATACTAGAGGCAGGAAATATCCCACCTCTGAAGCAGTAGGGGCAAGACCACCTGCAACTTAAAAGCATTCAACCACTAGAATGTAGAAGTGCATATGGGAAAAGGAGACAAACCAATTCTAAAAAATGATAAAAACAGAGTAAAAGGGGAAGAAAAGAGGATCTTGGCCAAGGAGGGGAGTCAGGAATCCCCAAACACAGCTTACAGTGGGAGGTACCTGAACACTCACCGCCCTGCCCCCACACCAGAGTGAGATTAAAAACCTTAAAACTGAGAATAAAAATCACTTTCCCAGAGGAAACTGAGAACCAGTTCGACTATATGGGAATCGTCAGCCAACATTAAAGGTAAAGTGTGGGGAAGTCTGTACTTAGTACGAAGAGCCAAAAGAAGGGGGCATTCCACCAAAATGTGGGTTACTGACTGGAAGGCTCCACAACCACAAAGTGGGGGTGGCTCATTATGCAAAAGAAAACCATGGGTCAGCCTGGTATGGCCGATGCGGAGATGAGTGTGGTCGAGTCCTTTTGAGAGAGGTGAAAGGAAGAACACCACGGGCCTGGTGTCACCTTAACTGCACAAAGTTTATTAGACAGGGAGGTGGCCTCCCAAGAGTTGGCCCATGATTGTGCAAAGTGGGATTTGATGTGAAGCCGTAAATTCGCTGCAGGAGGGTTTACAGAGAATGGAGGGTAAGTGACTGCTCCCCCAGACAAACGATCAGCAAGCTCATTACCTGGGATACCCACATGGCCAGGGAACCAAAGGAAGTCAACAGAACAAGCAGCACGGTGAAGATCAGCGAGATCGTCATGGATGGCCGAGACCAAGGGATGGCGTGAAAAACACCAGTCAATAGCCAGAAGGCCACTCATTGAGTCCGTACATAACAAAACGTGCTTGTGTTGGGACTGTTTAATAAAGGTAAGGGCCTGGAAAATTGCCATCAATTCTGCAGTAAACACCCCACACGTAGGTGGCAGCAGATGATTTTCCATGCCAACAGAGGACGTGAAGGCATATCTCACACAATCAGCAGATTTAGAGCCATCGGTGCAAAAAACAACAGCATCTCGAAACTCCCATAAAATTCAGCGGAAAAAGGAACACCATCGCAGGGGGGGGGGGGGGGGGGGGGGAGGGGGGGGGGGCGGGATGGAATGTTTCGGACCTTGGCAGAGATCCGTCCAAATTTGGGGCCGAGAAACTAACCAAGAAGGGGTGTTGTGGAGGGATTGTGGGAGACAGGACAAAGAAGGAAGTTGAAAATCACGGCGAAGAGATGCAAGGCGGAACCCAACCGGTAAACCCACCTGAGGGCGGGAATCAGGTGGGCGACGTCCATGGTCTGTGAACAGGATAGTCTAGGAAGGAAGAGTGGGAGAGGAATGGATAGCGATTGCATATGACTCCAGAAGCCCGGACTGCCAAACAGAAAGGGGGGGGGGGGGGGGCGGGCGGAGGGCGGGGGGGGGGGGGAGGTGGGGGGGGGGGGGGGGTAATCCCAACTTCAACCAGGCGACTATCAACAGGGCTAGTAGGGAAGGCACCAGTGGCCAAACAGATACCACAATGGCGGACTGGATCCAGCACGTGCAGTGTGGAAGGAGCAGCCGAGCCATAAACTTGACAACCATTGTCCAAGTGAGACAGAACTAAAGCACAATAAAGGCGGAGAAGGATGGAGTGATCCGCACCCCAAGAGGTGTGGGCAAGGAAGCGGAGAACATTGAGTTTACGGAAACATCCTACTTTCAAAAGTCTGATATGAGGCAGCCAAGTGAGCTTGTTGTCAAAAAGAAGACCCAGGAAACGAAACTGTGGGACCACAGGCAATCATTGTGCATCGAGATAGAGCTCCGGATCAGGGTGGATCGTAGTATGGCAACAGAAGTGGACCACCCGCAATTTTAAAGGAGAGAATGGGAACCCGTGTGAGAAGGTCCATGCAGAGGCACGCCGTATAGCTCCCTGGAGCTGCTGCTCTGCAGAGGCCATCAAAGAGGAACTAAACCAAATGCAGAAATCATCCACATACAGAGCAGGGGCAACCAAAGGACCGACAGAGGCCACAAGTTCATCAATAGCAATGAGGAAAAAAAGTACACTCAATAGAAAACCCTGTGGGATGCCAGTCTCCTGGATCCATGGAGAACTAAAAACAGTACCAACCCGAACCTTGAACAACCGATGGAACAGGAACTGGCGCATAAATATCAGGAGTGGGCCACGAAGACCCCACTGATGAAGCGTAAGTAAGATGTGATGGCGCCAAGCCGTGTCATAGGCCTTGTGAAGATCGAAGAACACTGCAACCAAATGGCGGCATTGGGAAAAAGCCTGCTGAACTGCAGATTCCAAGCGTAGTAAATGATCAATCGGAGACCGTCCCTCTCGGAAGCCACATTTGTAAGGGGACAATAGATTCCGAGATTCGAGGACCCAATTGAGCCGACGAGCTACCATCCGTTCAAGTAACTTGCAAACAACATTTGTCACATTAACTGGCTGATAGCTTTCAACAAATAGGGGGTTCTTACCAGGCTTAAGGACAGGAACCACGATGCTATCTCTCCACTGAGAAGGGAAGTCACCCTGGAGCCAAATACAGTTAAACACCCAGAGAAGATGTTGCCGTTGTGGAGCACTGAGTGTTGAAGCAGTTGGTTATGAATGGAGTCTTGGCCAGGGGCCGTATCATGAGAAGAAGAAAGTGCAGAAAGAAATTCCCATTCAGTAAAAGGTTTGTTGTAAGATTCTGACTGACAAGGGGTAAAACATAAGGCAGAAGCTTCGGCCCGCTGTTTCTGGTGAAGGAAAGCAGCCGGATAGTAGGCTGATGCTGATGCCGTTGCAAAATGGGTCGCAAGATGTTCCGCGTGAATCAACGGGTCCATACAAAGGCCATCTGGGAGGTGAAGGCCTGGGAGGGTGGACTGCCGATGGCGACCTTGGAGAGAGCAAAGTGTAGCCCATACCCATGACATAGCGACAGTAGTACTGAAGGAAGAAACAAAACGTTACCAACATATCTTTTTGCTCTGTTTGATTAAATAACGGGCTTTAGCGTGAAGGTGTTTAAAGGTAATAAGGTTGGCAATGGATGGGTGCCTCTTAAGGTGTTGCAAAGCTCAACGGCGATCACAGATGGCAATGGCAATGGCTGTACTCCACCACGGGACTTGCCGGTGGCGAAATGGTCCAGATGAGTGTAGTACAGCAAGGCTAGCAGGACGAACAATCACGTGAGACAGGTCACATATGACGTCATCAATTCAACCCGACAAAGAGGGAGAATACACGACCTGTGCAGTGTATACAGGCCAATCGGCACGATGGAAAGACCAATGAGGTAACTTGTCCATCGGGGAGCAGGAAGGGAGCGAGAGAATAAATGGGAAGTGGTCACTATCACAAAGGTTGGCGTGTGGCAACCAGTGTAATTAAGGGAGGAGGGAGGGAGAAGAAAGAGAAAGCTCAATGGCAGAAAAGGTACCATGACCGGCACTGAAATAAGTAGGGGAGCCATCATTAAGAAGGCACAAGTCGTGGTCTGCAATAAACTGGTCTATGAGAAGACCTCGTCTAGATGCAAAGGCACTGCCCCACAAGGGATGATGAGCATTAAAATCCCCGAGAAGGAGGAAGGGAGGAGGAAGTTGCTGAAGAAGGGCAGTTAAGGCAGCAGGTGTATCTTCTTTTCCTTCTTATACACTCGGCAATCTGGTGAACATGGAAAATGATTGCCATGACAATTAACACACACAGGAGGGGGAACACAGGGACTCCCCTCATGGAGTGGACGTCCACAGTCACCACAGAGAGGGGCCTGAGAACAGCGGGAAGACATGTCCAAAACGCAAGCACTTAAAACACCTCATAGGAGGTGGGATGTACGGCTTCATGTCACATTGATAAACCATAATCTTTACTTTCTCAGGGAGGGTATCTCCTTCAAAGGCCAGGATAAAGGCACCAATATCAATGCGATTGTCCTTTGGACCCTTCTGAACATGGCAAACAAAGTGAACAGCCTGCCGTCCGAGATTGTCCCGAAGTTCCTCATCAGTTTGAAGGATGAGGTCCCTGTGAAAAATCACACCTTGAACCATATTTAGAGACTGGTGGGGGGTAATGGACACAGGAATTGTGCCAAGATGGTTACAGGCGTGAAGGGCCACAGAATGGGCAGCCGAAGCAGTTTTGATCAACAACGAACCCGACCGCATCTTGCTCAGGGAGTCCACTTCGCCAAACTTGTCTTCATTGTGTTCCACAAAGAATAAAGGTTTGGTATTGTTGAAAGTATCCCCAGCAGTCCTAGTGCAAACCAGATACCAGGGAAAAGGTTTCACCCCTCACCGATGGGCCTGACCCTCCTCCCAGGACCGAGCGAGGTGGCGCAGTGGTTACACACTGGACTCGCATTCGGAAGGACGACGGTTCAATCCCGCGTCCGGCCATCCTGATTTAGGTTTTCTGTGATTTCCCTAAATCACTCCAGGCAAATGCCGGAATGGTTCCTCTGAAAGGGCACGGCCGACTTCCTTCCCCATCCTTCCCTAATCCGATGAGACCGATGACCACGCTGTCTGGTCTCCTTCCCCAAACCAACCAACCAACCAACCTCCTCCCAGGGGGTAGCCATGGAAGGGAAGGCCGAAGGGGCAGGAGAAGCAGCACTAAAAGAATCAGTTCCACGCAGAGAGACGGCCGCAGAAGAACGGCCAGAGTTCTGGACCGGTATGCATTTCATTTGCATAGCGTCCGCCCTGATACCACCCACTCCAATCAGGGGCTCTCCTCACGGGCGCCACCCACTCACAGCAAGGGTCGTCTGGCACACCGGCCATTGCCGGGAGTTCCGATGCTCCAGGATGACAAGCAACCACTCCTAGGCTGACATGAGGAAGTCATAACTCAGGTATCAGAAGTGTGATCCCTGTGTGTTCAGGGGGCTCAACCAAAAGGGTACATAGTGACCCCACCACACGGTCTGGCCACCGTGCTGGCTATGCACCCTAGCATCAGAAAATGACGTAAAAGAAAAGGTGGAATGAACTAGGAGACACTAGGTAAGGTGCTCTTCCTCAAATGGCTCACACTATGGAATAGAAATTTAGTAATGGAGGTCAAACCCCAGAGGGGGACCAGGGAATGCCAAAAGGATGAGGTGATTGTGCAACAAAACTAAATTGCAAAATCAATATAACCAGGAGGATAGCGGGGCCAAAATAAGAAAGGACACCAAGAGAGGGAGAGGAGAGGGCGAAGGCGAAGGAGCAAGGAGAGGAAAGGAGGGGAAGGGCAAGGAAATGCAGCCCTGGAAAGAAGGAAGGCTGCAATAGCTCGGGGCCCCATGCTCGCCACGCACATACTCACAAAAGAACCGTGAGCTCCCTGGTGGGTTTGTGATTAGTTCTTGGGATGGATGTGAGGATCAGGTGTGTGTGATGATATTGCATGGGAAATCTGTTTATGAATCAGATCTGCAGGATATTGCCTGTCTGCAAAGGCCTTTGTGAGGAAACATTCCTAACTTCCCAAAACAAAAAAACTTGGTCTGGTTCAGGTTTGTTGATGATATCTTTACAATCTGGATCCATGGCCAGGACTCCTTATTCTCATTCCTCCACAACCTCAACACCTTCCCTCTCATCCACTTCACCTCGACTGACCTCCATCACCCATCATGTCACCTCTCTAGGTGTCGATCTCCTGCTCTAAGATGGCTCCATCCATGCTTCGGTCCACATCAGACTCACTAATCACAAACAGTACCTGCACTTTGATAACTGTCACCTCTTTTACACCAAAAAAATCCCTGCCATACAGTGTGGCTACTGCAGTGATGAAAACTCTCTTGCCCAGTAAACCAAATGCCTCAAACAGGCCTTCGCAGACAGGCAGTACCCTCCATATCTAATTCATAAACAGATTTCCTGTGCCATATCCTCTCACACACCTGATCCTCGCATCTATCCCAAGCACCAACCACAAAGAAGCACCCCCTCCCCCTGTAAACCAATAACACCCCAACAGGAACAACTTAAGTATATACTTTGTTTTTGATTATCTATCGTCATGCCCTGAAATGAGGGACATAACACCTAAGACACATCCAACCACTCCAAAGGTCGTCTTCTGCTGCTTACCCAGCCTCCACAACTTCCTATCCCACCCCTATGCCCCTCTCACCCCCAATTCCCTGCCACAGGGACCATACCCTATGGAAGATCCAGATGTAAGTCCTGCCCAATACACACACCCAGCACCACCTACTCCAGTCCCATCACCTCATCGGAGGCCAGACCACCTGTGAAAGCAGCCTTGTTATAAACCAGTTCTGCTGCAACCACTGCAAAGCATTTTACATTGGTATGACAACCAACCAGCTTCAACTAGGTGAGTGTGTGTGTGTGTGTGTGTGTGTGTGTGTGTGTGTGTGTGTGTGTGTGTGTACACCATACCCTGCCCAATTTGTCCCCCACATCAGCTAGCTGTGTGCTGCCATCTCATGCACTGTCTATGAAATTGTGTGCCTAGTTGTCTGCCACCCATCCCCTCTACCTGCACCCATAGCTAACCCACAGACAGTTTCCCACTCCCCCACGAGCTGCCGGACATTTCCCCCTAACCCTTTCCCTGCCTCCTGCCTCTCAATTGCTCACCCCACACCCTCACCTCATTCCAGTACACTCACCGTGGGCCAGTAAAGAACTGGCACCACTGACTGAACACAATGTGGGGAGCCAGACGTGTGCATGTGAATGAGTGTTTGTGTGCATGTTTTTCCTACTGTGTGTGTGTGTGTGTGTGTGTGTGTGTGTACACCTTACCATGCCCAATTTGTCCCCCACATCAGCTAGCTGTGTGCTGCCATCTCATGCCCTGTCTATGAAATTGCGTGCCTAGTTGTCTGCCACCCATCCCCTCTACCTGCATCCATAGCTAACCCACAGACAGTTTCCCACTCCCCCACGAGCCGCCCGACATTTCCTCCCAACCCTTTCCCTGCCTCCTGCCTCTCAATTGCTCACCCCACACCCTCACCTCATTCCAGTACACTCACCATGGGCCAGTAAAGAGCTGGCACCACTGACTGAACACAATGTAGGGAGCCAGACGTGTGCATGTGAGTGAGTGTGTGTGTGTGTGTGTCCATGTTTTTTCTACAGATAGAAAAAGAAAGTGCATTCCAAAAGCTAGCTAAGCTTCATACATTTTGTTTCTGTGGTTATCAACGACACACAGCTTCTGCCTTTCGGTGAGACATCACTTTTGTTCCTAAATAATTCATTTAAAAATACAGTTTTGTTAAAATATTTCTGTTAGGGTAATGCGGCAGTTAGTTGAGATTATGCCTTGGCTGCCTATCTTCAACACTTCTCCAGGAAACTGGAAGAATCTATGTAAATTAATTTTTTTTGTACGTATTTATTTGTTTAACCTGATCTGATTAGGATCATCAGGCTCCCTGTTATGTCGGTCTTGAGTTTCATGCCTACAGCACGGTTTTTTTTTATCACAGTTTCATATTAAAATTATTACATCTTTGATAGATAGTATTAAAATGATTTGAGTGTCTGAAATGGCAGTGTGAGTAAATTGTTCTGCCTATGATCTAATAAAGTTAATACTGGTAGTACTTTTACTGCTGCAGCTGATGCCACTAATGGTGCTGCTGCTGCTGCTGCTGCTGATGATGATGATGATTAATAATTACACTGACAATAATCATGATAGTGGCAGATGTCAAAAGAATTTATAGGTGTACAAAATAGGTGTATTCAGACATTGTGAATACTGAGAAAAGGAAATTTAAGGAGATTGCATCAGCTGAGAATGCAGATCAGGTACGATTGAGGAATGTATGAGGGTAATGTGTGCATACAGGGACAAAGGTAATCATTATTGTTGCTTTAATAGATGTGTCATTAACTGCCATCTGAAGCTGGACATATTACTTAGTTCTCTAACATAATATGGGTGATTATTCCAGAGTCAGGTTCCCGCTACTGAGAAGGACTTTGAGAAGTTGGCAGAACAATTCAGTGGGACAGAAAGGATTTTGCTCTAATAGGAGTGGGTTTTTCCACCACGTTGTTAGACAAGAGCATCAATGCCGAGGAGAGATGTGAGAGAAAGTGTTTATTGATAAGGCCATAGACAAGATAGAGGGTATGGAATTCTCTGCACTTGTCTACATGCAGCCAGGATAATTGTGCATATGATGGTGAAATATGATCAAAAAGCCAAACATCACAGATATAACAAACAGAGGCAGTCATAATCAGTTCCAAGTGCTGTGACATTTTCTGAGAAAGGCCATGCAGGATAACATTGCTGTAATCAATAATTGGAGTGTAAGTGTTTGTACAAGTTTCTTTTTCATGTCAAGATGGAAGGGCTTTTTATATTTTTGTAGGGCATGGAGAGATACAGATGCCTTCTTGCACAATGCAGTTACGTGCTCAGTTCAATTTAGATTTAATCTATGAAAATCATCCACACCACAGATAAACATCCTTTGCTTAACGTTGTAGAAGAATTAGAAATTTTCATAGAAAACAAGAAAACCATCAAAATTTATTAAATGAACAAAAAGAATTTCATTTACATGGAGTCTTTCAGTTACTTGTGAAAGTGCTGTAGATAATCAGCCAAGACGTGTCATCTACCTACTGTATTCCCGAGAAAAATCCAGGATGGATTGTTCTCAGCAGCCAGAGACTGTGGTCACATGTGTGAGAGTTGTGTTTGCATGTTGTCCATTTCTGATGAAGGCCTTGTTGGCCAAAAGCTTGCTTTCTGGCTGTCTTTTTGTTCTGCCTATCTGCAACTCAGAATCTCTGCTATATTTTTTGTATGTCCATTCTTTTGGCAGGAGGTCTCTGGGACAATGGCCGTTTCCTATTGTGACAAAAAAAAAACCACCTACAGCCATCCTTATGATTTTATTTTATTTTGTTGTAACCAATTTCAATGCTTCCATGTGTCACCTTCCAGCTGTTGTTGATGCGGTACAGGTTGATGTGATCCCTGTATATATCACATCAGTTGCCAGCATTACTGGATTCGCAGATGATGTGTCAGCACTCCAACCATCAACTTCCAACTGAGTAATGCAGGCAACTGATGTGATATATACAGGGATCAAATCAACGCGTACCGCATCAACAGCAGCCTGAAGATGACGCATTCAAGCACTGAAACTGGTTGCAACAAAATAAAATACAATCATAAGGACGGCTGTAGGTATTTTATTTTGTCACAACTCTGCTATAAGGTGAGTAGCAATATCTATTGCCATATTACCCTAACAAATATATTTTTAGAAACTGTATTTTTAAATTTATAATTTTAACGATATATGTGTAAAGATTTTTAAGAGCTATTTTAACAGGTATTACAGCACAATGAAATTTTCTCTAGTGCGATAACAACATGTCTGTATACAAGCTCATAAAAGTGGTTATATTTCTACTTTCTGCAGAAAATTAAATTTCATAACAAATGGTAGCAATTTACCATAGTTTGATAATAATGTAGTAATTGATATATACTGAGAAATTCAAACCATATATATTGACAATGTTATCAGCCAACTACTGTACTTTAAATGTAAATTACCATAATATAAATGGAATATGTTCCTTAATGCCAATGTAAGTGTGCGTATCATCATACTTTGTATATTCCTGTAAATTCCAGAGTTTTTGATCATGTTCTTGTTAAATAAAAATGCAAAACCAGTCAACCCTGAGTGTGACTTACGGCTGTACAGTAAAACTTACGTGTCATCCAATCACATCCTCTTGGTGATTCACTTTTTTTTGTGCAGGCAGTTTGTTTTGAGAAACATAAAACAATTTGTACCAAAACAAAATTTTGCTATTACAAATATTGAACAACAGCTGCTCTCTTTAAGAACCATACGGTAGTCTGGCTTCTCCACAGTTAGATGTCTAACATGCTTAGTATATTTATTCAGTAAATCTAGTTTTATACTACCACATGTTGTCGATCTATCAACCAACGACAACTACTGTTGCTGCTACTGCTGCTGATATTACCATTACATGCCACATAAATTTACACAAGGACCATTGGACTATTGCACTGGAACAACTAAACATCACAGAGAGCACTTTACTTAGGAATTTTATGAAGAAAATTAACTACAATATTAACTTACAATTTTACCAAACACGGGAGAAGAGATGAACATTACTAAGGCATAGAAGCTGAACACTAGCCCTGAGATGGTGTCACTCATTCCTTTCTGGGCTGCCTGCAAAACAAAGGAGAAAATATAAACCTGGCAATGACAACTGAAATCTCAAAAACATTCAAGTTTGTTAAAATGCAACAAACAGAAATAATGTCCCAAATAAACCTTAAGTTAGAAAATGTCAGAAACAGTGAGCAAGACTGCAGAGAGATGATATATTGCAGGACCAGCAATTCTCTTGTTTGTTATGACTCTATCAAACTCAGTGAACAGCCATTATATGGATGATGATGATGATGATGATGATGATGATGATGGTGCTGATGATGGTGCTGATGATGATGGTGGTGATGATGGTGATGATGATGATGATGATTTGAGGTGAGGGGCCCTCAACATCATAGTCATTAGTGCCTTGACAAAAAGTCAGTATGCCAATCTCATGGGTGTGCACGAAGGCTGTCCCCACATGAGAAGCAGGTTATAATGTATTTAAGTCTGCCTCCCTTCCCCAACAATTTAGGGATGAGGCCTGACAGTTCACAAAATTTCATGACTCTTGTAACACTGAAATCAGTATCTGTGAGGATGATGGGCAGATCTCCACTGAGACTGAGGGCTGCCCTAATATCAATACATAGTATACACGTTGCCAAAATATGCTGAACTGAAACTGGCATGACGCAAACTTCACAGGGTGTTGGATCCTCCTGCCGGAAGAGGAAGCCATGTGTTAAAGGGCTACGTCTGATGCACAGTCTGGTAAGTAGAACCTCCTTCCAGTGGTGAGGCTGACATGAAGGCGGCCATGACTCTGTGGTTGATTTGAGCAACCGCAGTTTGTTTTCTGTCATCTGCAACCAGTCTCCCATCAAAGCTTGATGCATATGTCAGAAAATGAGATGATGGCATGCAACAGGATGGGACATTCAGTGACAGCACCATCCCGACACACTTCCTTGGCAGTTTTGTCGGCCATGTCATTTCCTTGTATCCCAATGTGGTAAGGTACCCAGCAAAAGATCATCTCTTTGCCACAATATTGGAGCCGCTGTAAGGAGTCATGGATAAGCTGAATCAGCTGGTCTACTGGATACATTTGGTGAACTGGTTGCTGTGCAGAAAGTCAGTCGGAACAGACAAGAAAACTTGTATGGTGATGTTCATGAATCCTCTCCAGGGCCATCTGAATGCCTTATAATTCCACATCATAATTTGCAAATTATTCAGAAAGACACACTTTAAAACCACTATCACGGAAAACAGCAGAAACAACCGAGGACATTCTCTTGCTGTGGTAGATACCTAAAATGGCCAAAATCAAAGTTGTAAAGTACATAATCTGGAGAATAAGTTTTCTTGTCAAGTTTAAAATCACTTTGTACCTCTGAAGACACCAAGGCGGCAATGCGTTGCATCCCTGGCTCTGTTTTTTTATGTCTGATACATCCAGATCATTGAGACAGTCTGTAGAACGTATCCCAAATGGCTTGGTCACATGGGGCCAATTTCTGAACAGCCATTCAGCGGTGGGTTGGACCACTGCACTAAATGCCAATGACTGAGGTGATGCCGAGATTTTCAATGTCTGTCGAGCCAAAAGTATACAGAGTCGAATCCAGAGTAGTGGTTCACCAGCCTCTGCACACAGGCTCAGAACTGGGCTGGTCTGAAAGGCTCCAGTCGATATCTGAATGCCCTCATGGTGGACAGCGTCTAACATCTTGAGGTAGGAATTACGGGCTGATCCACAGACAATGCTGCCATAAGGGAAACATGATTGAACAAATGCCCTATAAAACTGCAGGAGGCAGGACCTGTCAGATCCTCTTGTTTTTCCAGTAAGGCATTTCACAATATTCAATGACTATAAGCCCTTTGTGCATAGGTCTTTGAGATGTGGGAGCCAAGTTAATAGTGAGTCAAATAATAAACCCAAAAAGTGCACAATTTCTTGAAAAAATAAAATATTGTCCCCCAGTGTGAGCACTGGTTGGTTAAAACTTCGATGAGCATTGTTAAAATTTATACATGCAGTCTTCCTCGGGCGAGAATCAAAAACCAGTTGTCTTGGACCCCTATTTCCAGCCTCCTACTTGTCAACTCAGCTGTCTCATTGTCATTGTAAGATCAGACAAAGAGTAGAAAATTGCAAAGTCATCCACAAACAGAGAGCATTTGACAGGGCTCCTGACTGTGGAGAAAATGCCATTGACACTGATGGCAAACAATAGGACTCTGATGACACTGCACTGAGGGACCTCATTCTCATGAACACAATAGTCAGACAAGGCATCACAAATGCAATAACAAATTGCCAGTCCTCGAGAAAGGATTGGACAAGAAGTTGCAGGCATCCACATAGTCCCGATTCACGAAATTGGCGAAGGATGTTGTACCTCCAAGTAGTGTCATACACTTTTTCAAGTTCTAAAAACACACAAACCAAATGTTTTCAGTGTAAGGAGGCCTCTTGAATTGCCATCTCCAGTAGAAACCGCATTGGGAGCAGCTCAGGATTCGAGCAGCCAGACAAGGTGGCAGGTGACCATACATTCAAGAGACTTACCCATACAATTGGTAAGAGCTACATTCCTGTAATTGTTAGGAGCACTACAGTCCTTGCCTGGTTTCAAGAACTTAATTAATATTGCCTCCTTTCAAATTGTGGGGTAGTGTCCATGAAACCAGATCAGTTTGAAACAAGACAAGAGCTGTCCTTTTGCTTCAGGGTACAGATGATGAAGCACGGCATAATGGATTTCATTAGGTAGTACTTTTACTGCTGCAGCTGCTGCCATTAACAGTGATGCAACTACATGTAAATTTAATATCTAATAGCCACATTTCTTGTGTTTTCATTTTTGTTGGAAAGTAAACCGATTTTGACACATATTACAAGTTCCTAATCAGGGGCAAATTATTTAGTTTCACCTGAATGCTTCGATAGTTAAGTTTTTGAATATCTGCATATTATAAGACAAAGTTCCTGTGTGTTCATCAGGGTCTACAGTAGAGTTGCGCAGCACGTGCCAATAGTCCATTTATCTGCATAGTTTAGTTCTCCGTGGTCTTTAGTATGGGCAGGGACTGCGATTGTTGTGTGTGGATGCTAGCCGAGTTGGTGAAACTTTGCTCTCAGCTTCAGGCTGTGAAGGCTTCGGTTACACAGCTTGAGGCTGCAGTGGATGGGCACCACTGTTGTGGGCCAGCCGTGGGGATCCAACAGACGTCCAGCATGTCCGAGTCCTCTGATCGGTCCTCACCGGTGGCCAACCCAGTTACTGCTCACACTGAGGTTGACCCCTCACCTGTGGTAGAGTGGGAGGTTGCCCCAGAGCAAAGCAGGTGATGAAAGACTTCCCAGGCTGCTGCACATAAGGCCTCCCTGGTTCGTCTGACAAACAGGTTCCAGATGCTGTCTGTGGCTGACACTTTCGCTGAGCCAGATGCTGTCGCCTGCCCTGTTTCAGAGGAAACCACTCAGCGTGCAAGATCCAGGCAACCACAGAGGGTGTGGTTATTGTTAGTTGGGAGCTCCAACATTTGGCGTGTTATGGAGCACCTTTGGGACTTGGCTGACAAGAAGGGAAAGAAAACCAATGTGCACTCCATGTGCATAAGGGTGGAGTCATTCCAGATGTGGAAAGGGTCCTCCTGGATACGATGAAGACCATAGGGTGCAGCCAACTGCAGGTGGTTGCTCACGTCAGATAACCATGCCTCCTTTCGAACACACTAAAATTACTAACTGTTGGACCATGCCTCTTTAGGCGGTTTGCAGTTTTAGTGTGTTCCGAAGAAGGCATGGTTAGCCACACCAAAACTTAGGTCAACATCTGGGTTCCATTTGCAATCGAGGTGGACTCCTTATAATCATTAAATGACATAAGCATTAATGTCAGTGGCGTTGAGAAACAACTGAAATCGTTAAAACTGAACAAAGCTCCAGGGCCCAATGGAATCCCTGTCAGATTCTACACTGGTTGGTTGGTTGGTTTTGGGGTTTGATGGGGGCTAAACATCGAGGTCATCAGTCCCCAGTTCCAAACAGACATACTTGTAAAAGGCCTATACAGTAACAGCGTAACCTCTGCACCCAGAGAGAGGGAACACCAAAAAGTACAGAGCAAAAATGAACACCGCAGTAACACAAAACAGAGGACACTCAAAAGGAGCAGAACAAATAGTTGACTAGAGTAAAACAGACTACATTGGTTGATGGATCAGGTAAAAGGTCAACCACTCAACTATAAACGAAGAACCTCCAGCTGGAAAGCGTTGATAGAGGTATCAACACAACTTGTTACCATAAAAGACACTATTTTGGTATCCACGTCACAATTAAAAGTCACTGGAGTGGGTGTAGCCTGAGAAATCATGTGAGAGCGCCAACACTAGAGCGAGTGATAAAACCCAGCTGCATGGGTAAAATGTAAAACTGAGTCAGCTATAGAGGCATTGTCACCAAGAATTAAAGGAAGTGCAGCTGGTAACTTAAAGGACTGCCGCAAGGGGAATAAAAGGGGGCAGTCCATCAGAAGATGGACCACTGTCAGCCCTGCATCACAGCGACACTTGGGCGGGTTCTCACGACGAAGGAGATAGCTATGGGTCAATCACATATGTCCAATTCGGAGATGGCAGAGAACAACTGAGACCCTAAGTGTGTCCCTCAAGGATGAGTTCCATACGGTCATGGACGACTTGACCATGCGGAGCTTATTTGGTGTGTTCAAGACAGACCATTCAGAGCTCCAGACATCGCGGACCTTGCAATGAAGGGCTGACCGGAGGTCTCTTTCCACGAGACCAAGCGCCAGGGGTGGCAAAGTGGTGGCCTGCTTGGCCAACCGATCAACACATTTGTTTCCTGGAATGCCTATGTGGCCCCAGGATCCACACAAAATGTCACTGAACGACCACACTTGGCGAGAGCAAAAACAGCATCTTGAATACCGTGCACCAAAGGGTACCCAAGAAAAACACTGGTCGAGTGCTCGCAATCCACTCAGGGAGTCACTGCATATGACAAATGACTCCCCAGAAGGGTGAGCAAGTGCACAATAAAGAGCAACCGGCTCCGCAGTGAAAACACTGCTCCCACAAGGCAGGGAATGCTGCTCAATGTAGTCGCCATGGATGAAAGCAAACCCAGTGCATCCATCGACCACAGAACCATTGGTGTAGACTAGATCTGCATCGCGAAACGAGGCAAGAAGAGCCAGGAATTGTTGATGAAGACTGGCAGGTGGAACAGAGGACTTGGAGTCGCAGGACAAATCCAACCAAAGCCGCAAGCGAGGGAGGGACGAAGGAGGGGTAGAAGAAGAGGGGCGGATGGATGGGGGAAGGGGAAAGGACTCAAGCGACGAGAGAAGGGAACGAACGCGGACCGCAATCTGGAGACCTGACCTAGGCCACCGTCGTGGGGAGGGGAGTGCAGAAGATGGAAAAAGGAGCCTGCGGTTTGGGTGGTCAGGCGAGGCATGGATGCAGGCAATGTATGACGCAAGCAACTGTTGTCGGCAGAATCGTAGGGGAGGGATTCCAGCGTCTACAAGAAGGCTAGTCACCGGACTAGTGCGGAAGGCACCTGTTGCCAGTCTGACACCACAATGGAGAATCAGGTTGAGGATCTCCAATGTTGAAGATGCTGCTGAGTCATACACAATGCTCCCGTAGTCGAGACAGGACTGGACTAAGATCTTATAGAGCTGTAGGAGGGTTGTTCGTGCAGCCCCAAAACAGTGTGGCTAAGGGAGCGAAGCATGTTGAGGTGCCGCCAGCACCGTTGTTTAAGCTCGTGAAGATGAGGTGTCCAAGTAAGCTGAGCATCAAACAGCATGCCAAGGAAGCGATATGTCTCCTCAATAAGAAGGAGTTCATTGGCAAGGTAGAGCCCTGGATGGAGGTGGACCATTTGACGACGACAGAAATGCATCACTCAGGTCTTAGAGGCTGAGAACTGAAAACCATGGCTGGATGCCCAAAAATGTGCCATACAGATACCTCCCTGCAGCCGCCGTTCAGTGACACTGATGCTTAGGGAACTGTAATAAAGACAAAAGTCATCGGCATATAGAGAGGAACAGACTGATGAGCCCACCACAGCTGCTAGACCATTAATCGCCACCAAAAAGAGGGGAACACTGAGAACCGAGCCCTGCGGGACACCGTTCTCCTGAATATGAGCAGAGCTAAAATAAGTGTCAACTCTAGCCCGAAAGGAGCGATTGGAGAGAAAATTCCGTAGAAAAATCAGAAGTGGACCACGTAAGCCCCATTTGTGCAGCGTAGCAAGGATATGATGGCGCCAGGTGGTATCGTATGCCTTCCGAAGATCAAAGAAAACAGCAACTAGATGTTCTCGCTGAGTAAAAGCTGTATGAATAACCGACTCTAGGGAGACTAAATTGTCGATCGCTGAGCGGCCCTGACGGAAACCTTCCTGTTGCTGGGCTAGGATGCCCCAAGCTTCGAGGATCCACATGAGCCGCCGACTCACCATCCATTCCAGGAGTTTGCACATAACGTTGGTAAGGCTGATTGGGTGATAGCTATCAACCACCAGCCGATCTGCACCGGGTTTCAGCACCGGGATGGTAACGCTATCCTGCCAACGAGTTGGGAAAATGCCCTCCATCCAGATGCGGTTAAACAGGGCGAGTAATTCACCCTGACAGTGCACCGAGAGATGGCGAAGAAACTGGTTGTGAATTCGGTCTGGACTTGGAGAGGTATCGGGGCAAGCTGTAAGGGCACTTTGGAACTCCCAGTCATTAAATGGGGCACTGTATCGTTCCCAACGGTGTGTGTGAAACGACAACTGCGTACGCTCAGCCAGCTCTTTAATGTTGTGGAATTCTGCACTGTAGCCTGCTGTCACAGAAATACGAGCGAAGTACTCTGCCAGATGTTCGGCAATGGCGATTGGGTCAGTACAAACTGTACCCCGAAGAGAAAGGCAAGGGACAGACGCATGAGGGTGAAAGCCAAAAATGCGCCGAACCCGCAACCACACCTGAGATGGGGAGGTGCGAGAACCTATGGTGGCACATATCATTCCCAGCAGTCCTGTTTGCTCTGCCGGATTAACCACTGAGCCCGGGCCCGCAGCCATTTAAAGGCAACCAAATTCACTAGGGAAGGATGACGCCGGTGCCGTTGCAGGGCTCGACGGCAGTCCCGGATAGTTTCTGCAATCTCTGGTGTCCACCAAGGGACTGACTTACGCCTTAAGGTACTTGAAGAGCAGGGGTCAGTTGCCTTGGCAGCCGAAACAATGGCCATAGTGACCTCGTCCACTGCCAAATCAATGTCACCAGGAAGTGGAGCAATGGCCATAGTAGCTGAGGTGTATGCTGCCCAATCAGCTCCACGAAGAGACCATCATGGCAGCTGGTCAGGGGGTTGGGATTGAAGAAGAAAAACCAGGATAGGAAAGTGGTCGCTACCACAGAGGTCGTCGTGGACCCTCCAACTGAGGTATGGAAGAAGACCTGGACTACTAAGAGAGAGGTCAATGGCCGAGTATGTGCCATGAGTCAAGCTAAAATAGGTGGGAGCACCAGTGTTAAGCAGGCAAATGTCCTGCTGTGCCAAGAAAGCCTCAACGTTCCTAGCCTGGCCTGAGATCTGGGCCCCACCCCATAAAGGGTGGTGGGCATTAAAGTCCCCCAAAAGGAGGAATGGGGGGGATGGGGGGGGGGGGGGGGGGGAGCTGGGCGAACAAGGCAGCTAGGTCGGCAAGAGGGACAACCTCATCCAGGGGAAGGTAGAGGCAACAGATGGTAAGCTCCATTCCTGCCCAGATTCGAACAGCCACAGCCTCAAGAGCCATGTGAAGTGGCACTGGGGCACTAGGAACAGTGGCAAGAACATAAACACAGACACCGCCAGACACCCTGTCGTATTTTACACGGTTCTTATAGTGACCCCGGTAGCCACAGAGGGAGGAGGTCCGCCGAACAGGAAACCAGGTTTCCTGCGGCACAAAAGCTGTTTCAACTCAGCAAGGTGGTGGAAAAAACCACAGCAATTCCATTGAAGGGTAATGGTATCCAACTGTGAAGACATGAAAGAACCTGGGGGGGGGGGGGGGGGGGGGGGGAGGGGGGGGGATAGGTTACGCCTTAGAAGCGCTCACCGCCACTGATTGCAAAATAGCCTGATCAACTTCCATAGGAGCTGCGGGTTGAGTAACATCTAGCTCCTAGCTTTTTCTTCTTTCTGGTAGAGCCCCATTTGTCCCTCGGTTTATCAGGCTGGGTGGGCTTTTCCGACCCAGTCTCAAGGACTGAGGAAGACCTGGAAGCCCTACAGCCCTTAGGTGGTGGCTTTTTCAGCCACTGGCTGACAGCTGGAGGGGCAGTAACCGTGGAAGGGAGGGTACCAAGCAATCCCTTCCGTGCGAGGGGAGCCAGAGGAGGCGGTCACTTCTCCGGCTCAGAGGTGGGGACTGAAGTCCCCGAAGAAGGAATGGTTGTTACTCCCGATGTTGATAACAGGGGAGCAACGGAAGAGGGTGTTCCCCCAACTACCTGGGGGGCAGGAATAGACGGCTGGGCTGGAGGGCCCACAAAAGGTGGCTGAGCCTGGGGGCTCGTCGCCAGGAATGGTGACATCAAAGCTGCTGCAGCAAACATCGATGAAATGCGCACAAGGTGAAGTCGGTTGTACTTGCATTTGGCCTCTGTGTAAGTGAGCCTATCCAAGGTCTTATACTCCATAATCTTCCATTCTTTTTGATAAACCATGCAGTCTGATGAGCAAGGTGAATGTTTCTGCCCGCAGTTGACACAAACGGGGCGGCGAACACGGGACGTTGGGGTGGGAGGCACGTCCACAATCCTGACACGTAGGGTTGGCATCACATCTCGATGACATGTGCCCAAACCTCCAGCACTTAAAGCAGCGAATGGGAGGAGGGACGTAAGGGATTAACATCACATCGATATATCATCACCTTGACCTTCTCGGGCAGGGTGTCTCCGCCGAAAGCCAAGATGAAGGAGCCGGTGGCGACTCTACTATCTTTAGGTCCCCTGAAGACACGTCGTACAAAGTGGACACCGCGGCGTTCCAGATTTGCATGGAGCTCGTCGTCAGACTGCAAGAACAGGTCACGATGAAAAATAAGTCCCTGAACCATATTGAGGCTCTTATGAGACGTAATGGAGACTGCAACATCACCGAGCTTGTCACAAGCAAGCAATGCCCGTAACTGTGCTGGGGATGCTGTCTGTATGAGGACTGCTCCAGACCTCATTTTAGACATGTCCTCAACTTCTCCAAACTTGTCCTCTAAATTTTCCACAAAAAACTGAGGCTTTGTGGTCAGAAATGCATCCCCATCTGTTCAGCTGCAAACCAGAAATCAAGGAGAATACGTCGCACCAGGTAATTTAGACTGCCGTTCCTCCCCTGGTGTGGACAGGGAAGGGAATGATTGGGGGTCATACTGTAAAGCATTGAACTTTCCTTTCTTAGAGACTCGTTTTTACACACTATTCGTATTTCATTTCACGGTGTTCCCACGAGCAGCTAGGGGAAGGAATGTCCACCCAGACAGAGCTCCGCCTGCCTGGGCAAGCCTAATACAACAGAGGTCACCCACTAGCAACTGTTCTACCTAAACAGCCATGCGTCTCCTTGGCACACAGCACACCTTGAGATTGAAGGTTTTTTTGTAGAGGTTTATACCATCCTCGCGACCCAGGCAGTTAAGCCAAGATCCCCGGGCTCCATACCGTACAAAGTTCCACCGTCACACCTTACGGTGGTCGTTTAAGCACACTCAGAGCTTACGGTCTTGAGGACTGGTGGCACTTCCCAGTCCTCAGCTCAGGGAACCCGGGGTCGCCAAGCCCGTACCCAGCAACTAAATGCTGAGCGCCCTGAAGGGCAGATTCTATACTGAATTTGCGACTGAGTTAGCACCTCTTGTCACTATAATCTATCATAGATCCCTCGAACAAAAAACCATGCCCAGTGCTTGGGGGGAAGATCACATTGTCTACAAGAAGGATAATAGAAGTGATCCACAAAACAACTGTCCAATATCCTTGACATCAATTTGTTGCATAATCTTAGAATATATTCTCAGGTCAAACATAATGAGGTATCTTTAAGAGAATGACCTCCTCAGTGCCAATGTTTTTAAAAACATCAATCATGTAGAACCCGGCTCACACTTTCCTCATGACATACTGAAAGCTTTGGATCAAGGCAACCAGGTAGATGCACTGTTTCTTGATTTGATTCAGAACCATACCTACCCTTACTGTCAAAATTACGATCATACGGGGTATCAAGTGAAATTTGTGATTGGATTGAAGACTTTCTGTTAGGGAGGACATGACATGTTATCTTGGATGGAGAGTCATCATCAGATGTAGAAGGAACTACAGATGTGCCCCCAGGGAAGCGTGTTGTGAGTCTTGATGTTCAAGTTGTATATTAATGACCTTGCAAACAATATTGATAGTAAAATTAAGTATTTTGCAGATGATGCAGTTATATAAAATGAAGTAGTATCTGCGAGAAACTGGATAAATATTCAGTCAGATCTCTATAAGATTTCAACATGTTGCAGCGACTGGCAACTTGCTCTAAATGTTCGAAAATGTAAAATTTTGCACTTCACAAAATGAAAAAATGTTGTATCCCATGACTATACTGCAATATCAGTGAGTCACTGTTGGAATCAGCCAACTTATACAAATACATGGGTGTAACATTTTGTAGGGATATGAAATGGAATGATCACATAGGTTCAGTCGTGCGTAAAGCAGGTGGTAGACTTTAGTTTATTGATAGAATGCTGGGGAAGTGCAATCAGTCTGCAAAAAGAGATTTCTTACATATCACTTGTGTGACCCTCCCTAGAATGTTGCAAAAGTGTGTGGGACCCATACCAGATACAATTAACAGGGGATATTTAATGTATACATAGAAGGGCAGCATGAATGGTCATGTTTGTTTAATCCATGGGAGAGTGTCACAGAGTTACTGAAGGAACTCAAATGGCAGACTCTTGAAGACAGATGTAAACTATCCTGAGAAAGTCTATCAACAAAGTTTCAAGAACCAGCTTTAAATTATTACTCTAGGAATGTACTACAACCCCCTATGTATTGCTCACACAGGGATCATGAGGATAAGATTAGAATAATTACAGAGGTATTCAAACAATTATTTTTCCCAATCTCCATACACAAATGGACTGGGAAGAAACCCTAATAACTGATACAATGGGACGTACCATCTACCATGCACCTCACAGTGGTTTGCAGAGTATAGATGTAGAAAATTGTGTTTCAAATCGAATTTCAAACATACACCTAATTCATACAAATAATGGCACTAATGTCATATTTGGACTTTCATAACATTAAAACAATATTTAAAACTTGAGAATTCACATTCAGACAAGGTACAATGATAAACTGCAATGTAGTCTAAGAGCATCGCTAACAGACAACCCTCATCAAAGTACTTGCACTATTGGAAATAGTAATGCTAAATTGTATTTATACAGAATGTGGTTATAAAAAAAGTGGATATACTACTTTCAGGTTACCAATACGTGTTCGATATTTAGTCTTCATCTGAACAATCATCAGTGACCCTCATACAGGTGCATCCAAAATGTTCGGTGAACGGTCTCGGAAAACAAAGGTAACAAGAGTTAAAAACAAATTATCTTTTCTGGCTTTGAAAGTAATCACCATTAGCTTCAGTACACTTCTAACACCAGTTCTCAAGCTGTTGGAATCTGTCAGCAAGCGCTTCTTGTGGAGTCACTTGAAGCAAAGTGGTCACGCCGATTGTCTGTGAAGCATAAGCCTTTCCAAGGTAACTGACAGAGGGGAATCAAAAAGAAATCACCTGGCACCAAATCTGGAGAATTAGGAAGGTGTTCAGGAACAGTCACCTACTGTTGAGTGAGAAAGTAAAACATACAGGCATTGCAGATATCCTACAAAGTGTAACCACAGTACTTTGAGCTGTTCCACAAGATGTGTTTTTTAAAAGTTCCCAACAGAATTACAACCGATGTCAGAAGTGTGTTCTAGCTAACAGTGATCACTTTGGAGGCCAGTAAAGATATTTTGTTTATAACTCTGGTTTTCTCTATTTTTCTGAGGTCATTCATTGAAATTTTCTCACACACCTTGTAAGTAGATCAATAGGCAAAAATAGTGTTGTCTTTGGAAAGGTGCATCATATTTGGCACAGAAAAATTGAGTCATGATTTGATTTCTAAATGTGCTGTGGGAAAGTCATGTATGTAATTTGCATGTCTTTCAAAATATTGCGTAATATAGTCAACCATGTTTAAAGCATAATGCATATAACTCAGAAGTGTAAACAGAAGCAACAATACACCATGAAGATTACTGAACCTAACAACATTTTCTTAATTTGCTTCAATTAATTGCACAAAATCCATTATGTAATAGCTACTTTGAACCTGGAGCTACTAACTATGCATCTTTGCCTACTACTTATCACCTAGAACAACTATGTATATTGGGCCCCCTAGTTTTCTTGGGTATAACAGAAATTGTAGAGCTGAACTCAGATCAGGTGAGATGCTACTTGGAAATTCCATTAAGATTTTGAAGGGAGGTCACATGGAGAGAACACATCATAATATTTTGAAAAATTCTGACCGCTTTACTCTCTATAATCTTTTTCCCACACACACACACACACACACACACACACACACACACACACACACACACACAGACACACAGAAAAATGCATTTTTTTTAGTAAGTGTTTCTACTCCTTAACCTTGTGAATATCCACCCCCACCTCCACCCCCTTTTCTTCCCTTAAATTGAAAACCATTATGAAACTACACAGAAAACAAGTGAAAATCTTGTTTGCTTGGTGCTCCACAGCTTGTAAGTACGCCACACTGAAGTGGGAGCCAATCATGATCACGTAGATGTGGTTATATTTAGATTTTAAATAGACATAGTGTTCTTTGTCTTCTAGATCCATGTCAATTAGTGTTCTTTGTCTTCTAGATACATGTCAATTTTAACTACAAAGAGATTTTATAATTGACAGACAGGTCATTTAATTTGGGCATGCACAACATGTATGTAATGTTACATTTCTACTGATGTTGTTGTCTTCAGGCCTGAGATTGGTTTGATGCAGCTTTCCATGCTAATCTATCCTGTGCAAGATTCTTCATCTTCCAGTACCTACTGCAACCTACATACTTCTGAATCTGCTTAGTGTATTCATCTCTTGGTCTCCCTCTACGATTTTTACCCTCCACACTGCCCTCCAATACTAAATTGGTGATGCCTTGATTCCTCAGAACATGTCCTACCAACTGATCCCTTCTTCTAGTCAAGTTGTGCCACAAACTCCTCTTCTTTCAAATTCTATTCAATACCTCCTCATTAGTTATGTGATCTACCCATCTAATCTTCAGCATTCTTCTGCAGCACCACATTTTGAAAGCTTCTATTCTACTCTTGTCCGAACTATTTATCATCCATGTTTCACTTCCACACATGGCTACACTCCATACAAATACTTTCAGAAACGATTCCTGACACTTAAATCTATACTTGATCTTACAAAATTTCTCTTCTTGAGAAACGCTTTCCTTGCCATTGCCAGTCTACATTTTATATCCTTTCTACTTCGACCATCATCGGTTATTTTGCTCCCCAAATAGCAAAACTCCTTTACTAATTAAAGTGTCTCATTCCCTAATCTAATTCCCTCAGCATCACCCGAGTTAACTCGAGTAGATTCCACTATCCTCATTTTGTTTTTGTTGATGTTCATCTTATATCCTCCTTTCAAGACACTGTCCATTCCATTCAACTGCTCTTCCAAGTCCTTTGCTGTCTCTGACAGAATTACAATGTCATCAGCAAACCTCAAAGTTTTTATTTCTTCTCCATGGATTGTAATTTTTCTTTTGTTTCCTTTACTGGTGCTCAGTATACAGATTCAATAACATCAGGGACAGGCTACAATCCTGTCTGGCTCCCTTTCCAACCACTGCTTCCCTTTCATGCCCCACGGCTCTTATAACTGCCGTCTGGTTTCTGTACAAATTGTAAATAGCCTTTTGCTCTCTGAATTTTACTCCTGCCACCTTCAGAATTTGAAAGAGAGTATTCCAGTTAACATTGTCAAAAGCTTTCTCTAAATCTACAAATGCTAGAAACGTAGGTTTGCCTTTCCTTAATCTATTTTCTAAGATAAGTCGAAGAGTCAGTATTGCCTCCATGTGTTCCAATATTTCTATGGAATCCAAACTGATCTTCCCCAAGGTCGGCTTCTACCAGTTTTTCCATTCGTCTGTAAAGAATTCGCATTAGTATTTTGCAGCTGTGACTTATTAAACTGATAGTTCACTAATTTTCACATCTGTTGACACTTGCTTTCTTTGGGATTGGAATTATTATATTCTTCTTGAAATCTGAGGGTATTTCACCTGTCTCATACATCTTGCTCACTAGATTTTGGAGTTTTGTCAAGAATGGCTCTCCCAAGGCTGTCAGTAGTTCTTATGGAATGTTGTCTACTCCTGGGGCCTTGTTTCGACTCAGGTCTTTCAGTGCTCTGTCAAACTCTTCACGCAGTATCATATCTCCCATTTCATCTTCATCTACATCCTCTTCCATTTCCATAATATTGCACTCAAGTACATCGCCCTTGTGTAGACCCTCTATATACTCCTTCCACCTTTCTGCTTTCCCTTCTTTGCTTAGAACTGGGTGTCCATCTGAGCTCTTGATATTCATACAAGTGGTTCTCTTTTCTCCAAAGGCGGCTTCCTCTTGCATTTCTTACCCCAATCCATATTCACCTACTATGTTTCCTTCTCCCCCTTTTCCTACTCTCGAATTCCAGTCATCCATGACTATTAAATTTTCGTCTCCCTTTACTACCTGAATAATTTCTTTTATCTCATCATACATTTCATCAATTTCTTCATCATCTGCAGAGCTAGTTGGCATATAAACTTGTACTACTGTAGTAGGCGTGGGCTTCGTGTCTATCTTGACCGTAATAATGTGTTCACTATGCTGTTCATAGTAGCTTACACGCACTCCTATTTTTTTATTCCTTACTAAACCTACTCCTGCATTACCCCTATTTCATTTTGTATTTATAACCCTGTATTCACCTGACCAAAAGTCCTGTTCCTCCTGCCACCGAACTTCACTAATTCCCACTATATCTAACTTTAACCTATGCATTTCCCTTTTTAAATTTTCTAACCTACCTGCCCAATTAAGGGATATGACATTCCACACTCCAATCCGTAGAACGCCAGTTTTCTTTCTCCTGATAATGACGTCCTCTTGAGTAGTCCCCACCCGGGATCCGAATGGGGGACTATTTTACCTCCGGAATATTTTACCCAAGAGGATGGCATCATCATTTAACCATACAGTAAAGCCTTGGGAAAAATTACGGCTGTAGTTTCCCCTTGCTTTCAGCTGTTCGCAGTACCAGCACAGCAAGGCCGTTTTGGTTAGTGTTACAAGGCCAGATCAGTCAACTACTAAAAAGGCTGCTGCCCCTCTTCAGGAACCACATGTTTGTTTGGCCCCTTCAACTGATACCCATTTGTTGTGGTTGCACTTACGGTACAGCTATCTACAGCACTGAGGCACGCAAGCCTCCCCACCAATGGCAAGATCCATGGTTCATGGGGGAGGGGGGGGGGGGGGGGGGGGGGTTCTACTGATATGTATACAAATTGTTGTATCAGACAATTTAAAGTCCTGGTTGGAATAATAACTGTGTTATGAAAAGGATAGATTGCTACTCACCATACAGAGAAATACTGAGCTGCAGACAGGCACAACAGAAAGACTGCAATATATTTAGCTTTCAGCTGAAAGACCTCCTTCTGAAATAGAAAACACACACATTCACACAACACACACACTCATGACCACTGGGTCCAGTTGCTGTGGCCATACTGAGTCATAATTGTGTGTGATGAGAGCAGCACTCTGGTGGTGGGGGTACAGAGGAGGCATGGGTTGGGGAGGGGAAGATATGACGATACTTGTTTGAGCATGAAGGAACAGAGTGGGGTGGGGAAGATATGGTGATGCTTGACTGAGCATGAAGGAACAGAGTAAGGACTGGCTAGGGCTGCTAGGTACAGTTCGGGAAGTTTGGTGGCAAGGACAGGTGAAGGAAGGGGGGGGGGGGGGGGGGGGTGGATGGAAGATTGGAGAGAGAAGGAGAGGAGTAGAAAAGGGGAAAAGGACTAGCGGGTGTGTTGGTGGAATAGACGATTGTGTTGCACTGGAGTGACCTAGCAAACATACTCTGTTCCTGACATATCCCTGCATGCTCCCACATACAGCACTACACCTTCCTACAACACACCCTGCTCTTGACGCCCCTGCTCTCCCTCTCCCCCCACCTTCCCATGCCTCCTCCTTACTCTCATCACAGCATTGCTGCTCTCATCAGGCACAGTTACAACTTAGTCTGGCCACAGCAGCCAGAAATAATGGTTATGCATGAGTGAATTTTGTGTGTGTGTGTGTGTGTGTGTGTGTGTGTGTGTGTGTGTGTGTGTGTGCGCACGCGCACTTTCTACCTCAGAAGAAGGCCTTTTGGCTGAAAGCTCAATGTATAGACATATTTCTGTTGAGCCTGTCTATCCCCACTATTTAGCGAATAGCAATTGTTATGATGTAGATATCAGTATGTATAAATTTGTTTGCTTGTCCTCTGTATCAGATGCCACTTACAATGGGCTCTGAGCCCAGATAACTGTGACAATTTAATGTGTTATGTGCAGCTTATGATGTACAATAAAATGGCTTAAAACATAGAAAAAAACATTTCATCTATTTAATGAATGTTTTACAACAATTTCCATTACAGGTGGTGCGTTGGGGCTTATGGGCGCTCAACATAATTTCCATTACATACAATACATCGTCATTTTTTACCAGCTAAATTTATATTTAAAAAACAGAAATTACTATAAACGGAAAAGCATATGACAGAATGCAGAACCAGACAAGAAAGTTCATGCCTTTAATACTTTGGTCCACAAAGCAAGTCAAATTGTGCATCAGCATCTTCCTCCATAGTCATTATAATAATGTTATCAGTTAGGGTATCCCCATCATGTAAACTCCCTCAGCATCCTCCCCATTTAGGACCAACTCAAATGAATTCTCACATGTGCAGCCAAACAATATTTGCCAAAGTCAGAGCACCAGAGTCCTGCTGTTTTGAAGCTGCAGGCTCCTAAGAGTTGCACTCTTTCGTAAATTTGCAAGAAATGATTTTTACTGAGAAGTCTGGAGCCTCAGTTTTTTGGTGTTATGGAAACTACCCATCCTTTTGTTAGTGCCCAGCACCAAAATGATCAAATCTTTTACTTACCCAGCGATGCCTGTACTTGCAATTAGATATGATTGGAAAAGTACTGGGTGATTTCTCAAGTCGGCAGCAGGATCACTAGTTGGAATTTGGATTTTATTACAGATTTAAAGAACTGTGAGGGGGAAATATATTCCAGTGTATGTCTCTTTTAAGTTCCCACCTTACAATGTCACAAGAAACCTTTCCCTTCTTTCAGAAATTTGGCATACTGTTGCATCTGACTTTTTGAAAATACCAAGACAGGCAGAGGAGCATTTTTCTCATAAGTGGTGATTATGTACATTCCATTGTCGAAAGAGGATTGAAATAGTGTCATCCCCACCTGCTGCATGAAAGGAAAGAATATCCTGTGGACTGAATTTGCATGATGTTAAAGAGTACAGGGCCTGGGAGATTACCTGGAGGAGTCGCTGCTACAACCTTGCGACTCTGGCTAAAAATGGGGGTGAGATGAGAGTACAAGAACTCAACAAGAGAGTTCTCTTAGTCTCTCTCAAAATCCTATCTACACGTGGTGCCCTCGTTAAGCTGAGCAACCCAGTGGAAGGTTGGGTAATCAACTCCGGTGGGCAACTGGGTCAGCAAGCCGACAGGATGTGGAGGACAGTGGAAGGCAATGGGAAACCACCACTGGAATTACTTCCCTAGATGTTCATGGGATGGACCTCTTCGTACAATATTCCAGAGGTAAAGCTTCCCGTCAATCTGGTCTCCAGGAGGGGAATACAACGAGGACTCCAGAGATTAGGGCAAATCGAAAAGGAAGGAGAAGAAGAAGGAAGGGTTATTGAGGATTGGGATTTGGATTCTTTTAACCCTTCTCCAGGAAGGGAAATTAGAAAATGCCAAACATGAAATGACAAGAAACAAATTGGATGTACTCAAAATGTGTGAGGTAAGATGGGGTGGGGTGGTTGTGGAGAACTAGGAAGTGACGACTTCCGATTGTACTATTCAGGTGAGAATAAAAATGGAATGTATGGGGTTGGAATTTTGATAGGTAAAAGTCTGAAGGACAAGGTTATCGAGGTTGAATATGTTAGTGGAAGAATAATGATTATGAGACTGAAACGGAAAAATAAAGACTTAGTTATCATCCAGGTCTATATGCAACAAGTAATCATTTAGATGAAGAGGTAGAACAATGTTATGAGACGATAGAAAACTTAGCACAGAGAGAGAAAAGAAATGCATGTATTGTTATAATGGGTGATTTGAATGCTGTAGTTGGTGAAAGACCAGAAGGAAAAGCTCTGGGAAAATTTGGACTGGGAGAAAGAAATGAGAGAGGGCAAAGGTTGTTGGAATACTGCAATGAAAATTTCATGGTACTTGGAAATACTCTATTTGATAACCACAAAAGATGATGGTTACTTGGATATCTCGATTTGACAACAAAAGATATCAAATTGATTACATAATGATACAACAAAGATACTGAAATTGCCTAAAGAGTATCAAAAGCTATCTAGAGCCAGATATTTATTCAGATCATAGATTAGTAATAGCTGAGGTTCTAGTTAAATTGAAAAGAACCTGGAAAGGATCGAAGAGAGAGCACATTAACTTTGAGAAACTGAAAGACAAAGGCAATTGTGAAAAATTAGAGAATGCATATTGTGAAATCATGATGAAAGGACAGGAAACAGAATGCACAGAAGGAAGATGGGATTGTTTTAAAAATGGGATCAAAAAGGCAGCTAAGGAAACGCTTGGAGTCGAGGAGAGGAAAAAATTAAAGAAAGGATGGGCAACACCAGATATGATAACCAAGATGAATGATTGCAGGAAATGGAAAACTGTAAACACAGAAGAAGGGAAGCGCGACTACAGGCAGTTAAATAATGAATTACGAAGGGAGACAGAAAAAACAAAGGACAAATGGCTGACAGAAAAGTGTGACAAGATAGAGAAAGAAGGAAAATATGATCTGATGTACAAATAAGCAATGGATTTGACATTCACAGAAAAGAGAAACAACAATGCACTAAAGAAAGTAGAGGCAGCAGATGGGAAAATGGTGAGTGAACCCCAAGAAATAATGAGAAGTGGAAGAATATATAGGATGGCTACACACTGCAGACAGCCAACCAAGTGAAGAAGACCTTGGGATAGAAGAAGAAGAAGAAGAAGACGAAGAAGAAGAACTAGTTGCAGATGATGACAAAGGAAATGCAATACTAACTAGTGAGACTGAATAATCTATGAAGGAGATGAAAAATGGAAAGGCGATGGGAATTGATGAGATTCCTGCAGAACTGTTAAAGTCACTGGAGAAGGAAGGGAAAAGGGAGTTGACTGAATTGTGTAATCAAATATACATGATAGGGAAATGGCCAAAGGACTTTACAGAAAGTATCTTAATACCTATAGAAAAGAAAAAGAACAGCAAAAAGTGTGAGGAACATAGAACAGTGAGCCTAATATTGTTGCAGCCAAAGTCCTGCTGAGTACACTCAGCAGAAGACTATATGGAAAGCTGAATTGCATAATAGGAGATAAACAATTTGGCTTCAGGTGAGGAGTGGGAACTAGAGATGCCATTGGGCTATTGAGAGTGATAGGGGAGAGGTACATGGAGAAGAAAAGGAAGGTGTATGTTGTGTTCATTGATCTTGAGAAGGCTTTTGACTGTGTCACATGGGACAAACTGATGGAAATCCTAAGGAAACATGGAGTTGACTGGAGGGATAGACGGCTAACTAGAAATTTATATTTGAACCAGAGAGCAAGAGTAAGAATAGGAAGTGTGATGAGTGAAGAAATTGAACTGGGAAGAGGTGTAAGACAAGGTTGTTGTTTATCACCGACACTGTTCAATATATATCTGGGGGAAATTATTAGTGAAAGTTTGATGGAAGGAGAGGAGTTTGTATAGGGGGTCAGAGAGTGAAGCGTATAAGATTTGCAAATGACATGGTTGTGATGGCAGAGAGTGCAAGAGAGATGGAACAAATGTTAGAGGATTTAAACACAAAATTAGAATAATATGGAATGAATATTAACAAGAAGAAATCAAGAAGCATGGTAACTGGAGGAAAGGGGAGAAAATGCCATATGAAAGTAGGGGGAGAGGAAATAGATCAAGTGAATAACTTCAATTACTTGGGAAGTGTAATAATGGATGATATGTATTACTCAAAAGAAATTTGGAAAAGAATTGCAATGGCAAAAGAAGGATTCAAGAGGAAAATTATTTTGTGGACCACTAAACAAAAATCTGAGGAAAAGACTTGCCAAATGTTGCATCTGGAGCATTGTACTATATGGTGCGGAGACCTGGACATTGAGAAAGGAAGATGAAAGAAGATTGGAGGCACTAGAGATGTGGATATGGAGAAGAATGGGAAAAGTGAAATGGGAAGACCGAACAGGGAATGAAGAAGTATTAAGAAGAGTAGGAGAAGAAAGAAACATGCCAAAAGTCATCAGAAAGAGAAAACGGAACTGGACTGGACATTGTATTGTATTGTATTGTATTTTTTATTGGTCCTGTTGTATACATAGCAGCTTATGCATAAGACATTGGACAAGTCAAGTTATAAATATACAGGCTGAAAGTCATTTCAAGGCATACATATTTAAGGTTACAATAATACACTTTACGCGCAAGTATTTATATAACACATTTCATAAATTTAAATATTCTTCAATGAAGTAAAAGCAGTGATGCTGTAAATATGACTTTAGAGATTTTCCAAATGTATTGACCTCAGTGGTAGCTTTTATGTTTTCAGGAAGTTTGTTATAAAGCTTAACTCCCATGTGAAAAGTACCTTTTTGGCACAGTGCTGTGCTGATCTGAGTCACATGTAAGTTTCTGTTTTGTCTGGTAAAGTGCTCATGTATATCAGTTTTTTTGCAGTCTCCGGTCCTTGCGTATTACATTTAATTTAAAGAACGAAAGAGTTTCCATAATGTATACACATGGTAATGGAGGAATACCAGATTTCTTAAACAGGGGTTTACAAGAGTCTCTAGGCTTGCAACCAAACAAGATTCTAATGGCCCTTTTTTGTAGTTTAAAAGTGCTATTAGCTGTTTTAGAGTTTCCCCAGAAGGTGACACCATATCTAAGACGAGAATGAAAGTACGCATGATATGCATTCAATACTGTTTTCTCACTACAGCATGATTTTAATGAACAAAGAAGGTAACATGTTTTGCTCAGCTCTGCATTGAGATATTCAATATGCTTATTCCATCTGACGTTACTCTGCAGCCAAAGTCCTAAGAATTTGGTTTCAGTATTGTTACCAATTGGTTCGTCATTGATAGAGACTGATGGGATAAACATGTCCTTGTTAGGAAAATTGTGGAATTTTAGAGCAATGGTTTTCTTACTGTTTATTACAAGCTGCTTACTCTGTGCCCAGCTGCTAAGTTGTTTCGTGACCGTGTTTACTGTCTGCTGTAACTGTTCATCATCGTCTCCTTTTAGTAGAATCGTGGTGTCATCTGCAAATATGATTGTTTTGTGTGAATCAACATTTAATCTTAGATCATTTATGTACAGAAGAAACAGAAGGGGTCCCAATACTGATCCTTGGGGTACACCACATTTAATTTGTTTATAGTCAGATAAGTGATTTGACACAGTTTTTAGTTGTCGTTGACCTCTTATTTCTCAATCCATGCTGTTCATTACATAGGATGCCGTTTTTATTTATAAATTTCATAAGTTTCTCATACATAACTTTTTCCAGTACTTTAGAGATGCAGGAGGAAATTGTGATGGGTTTGATGTTATTTACATTGTCTTTATTCCCTTTTTTTATATACAGGAATAACTATTGATGTTTTCAACACATCAGGGAAAGTGCCTGCCTGAAGTGAGCAGTCGCATAAGTGTGTGAGTACTTCAATTACGTTTGATGCGCTCTTCTTTAACATTGTTGCAGGTATACCATCAATACCTGCTGATTTGGAATTTTTTAGTCCTTTTATTGCTTTAGCTACTTCATCTTGTGAAACAGAACTGATGTACATTGATCCTCTACAAGCACTTATTTTATATTCATTTGGCTGGGTGCTCTTTACGTTTGATTGTAACATTATCAGCAACACCAGTGAAAAAGTTGTTAAATGTGTTTGCTACTTCTAAGGGGTTTGTTACATTTTTATTTTTATGTGATAGTGTTATATTTTTGAAAGGTTGTCTGTATTCTCCACATTCTTTTTTTATAACACTCCACATAGCCTTTGATTTATTAGCTGAATTATAAATGATTTCATCATTATGCATTATTTTTGTTGCTTTTATTACTTTTCTTAATATTTTGGAGTATTTTTTATAGTATGCGCGTACTACAGGTGAGGAATTTGAGTTACATATTTCATGAAGTATGTCTTTTCTTCTGGCATGAAACCCTTATTCCCTTTGTGATCCAGCTGTTTGTTCTAGAGTGAGGAGGGACTGTTTATTGAAGGAAGGAATAGAAGGAATGGTGGAAGGAAAAAGGGGAAGAGGAAAAAGAGGATATCAGATGCTGGACAATATCAAAGAAGGCAAATATTCAGAAATGAAAAGACTGGCTATGGACAGACAAACGTGGAAGAGGCTTAACCCATGACAAGGCCTATCCTAAGGCAGAATACCATGCATACATATATACATACATACATACATACAACGAGTACAGAACTCCGATAGAATTGATCCTCATATTCTTGTGGGAATAGACATTATTTTGAGAAGAGGCTAATGCTGTCAGCAATACCAGGGTATCTTCACTGGAAAGTTATGGTAACACTACCAAAATCAGCAGCCTCTGGTAAAGATGTTTTCATTATTATTATTATTATTATTATTATTATTATTATTATTATTATGTTGGTATCTTCTATTGCCTACTTTGCAGCTGTTTCAGTTATTAACATTGAAATGAAATTCAGTTTTTTTTTTTTTTTTTTTTTTTGCATCATTGTGTAAAATAAATTTCATGTGACAAGGTAACAGTAGTTTGCAGAGAAGTTAAATCTTTTGTACATATGTAGTAAAGCCTGTTGCTTTCGTAATGGATAGCACAAGGATACCTATTGTTCCTGTGCTAAGTATTTTTACACACGGTCCATACAGATGCTGAACAGTGTCTTGAATATGGGTGTTTTAGTCATTCTCCATACAGTTTCATTCAGAACATATCCACTGTCAATTACTGTACATTTGTGAGTCCCAAGGTCTTCATCTTCATCTGTTACAGTGAATGCTGCATACAACACTGACTTTGAGCAGCTGCAGACAATCCCCTCCGTGAAGAGAGACATTGGAAAAGGTAAAAGCTCAAATTTGAACAATTCTCTCAGTTTCAGACCAGACTGCTTGACAATGCAAATACACTGGAAGTGACTAAAAGCATTGGCTGTTCCCTCTCTGTCTGCAATTTTCAAGACACACAAAACTGAGGGTAGGATAATAAACTTATCCCTTACTGTGAACTACACAGCTCCAAAATCTTCTCAGACTATTTTCTTCACACAGATGATGCTAACTTATTGAGATAAGTAACAGTCACATTTTCATGGCCTATTGTTCCTGTGATAAGTGATTATCTCCTCAGTCTCGGTCTCAACAAACGATGGTACATGGCATGGTCTCCTTTCTTTGTGTTGTTCAGATGTTCCTGAATGTACCTGACTGAACATCTCTATTTGTTCAAACATTTCAGACGAATAGCATACCAAATCTCCATCAAGATAATGCACTATACGTTATGCAGTGACCATGAGACAGCCCTCTATAGTTCTTCATCGCTGTCACTAGGTCCTGCTCTATGATCATGTTCTATTTACATGCCCGACAAGGATTTTTCAGTGCAGTGAATAATGAAGTAGCCTTCAGCCATGAATTTTTGAAGTTCCTGAGGATTTATTTTGCCTTTTAGGTCAAGCGAGTTCTAGTACAGATGTGCACTTTCAGCATAGTTCGAAAGACCTGATGCATAGAAGAAAAGAATCTTTTTCTCCACACATTTGAAATGCAGTTTCCAGTAACCCACTCATTCAGATTTAATGAAGTTCTTCATTTGGGTACACAAAGAGAAGTGTTGAATCCATAGCACTGCAGAAGGACTCCAATGCTATGCAAAGAAATCCCACTTACAACAACAGCCCAGGCAATGATGGAGGAGTGGAGTGAAGTGATCACTTCTGCTCTGTCACGGTAATTGGCATACTTGTCTACCCAAATCGTCCACTGATCGGATGGGTGGGGACTGCTTGAGGTGCATGACATTATGCTATTTAAAAAATATCTTGTAAGATTAAAGTTATAATGCTAAAAGGTAAACTTTTTGAAGTTTTTTGATGACTGGGAAATTTGCCATTGGTAAGTGGGTTACAAAGAAGTTTAACCAGTGAAAATTGTTCAAAATTTAATGTTCTTCAAGAATGTCTGTGTTTTTTTTTTCCATCTTTAAATACAAACAGGGAAAATTATAGGCAAAACACTTAAAAATTTTCAAAATCTGCACTTTTTGGTTGCACACAAGTTAGCACACAACTTCGAAAACTTCGATTCTACACTGTAGGTTGGTTGACTGGTTGGTTTAAAGGCGAGAGAAGGGAGCAAATTAAGAGATCTTCGGTCCCTTGTTCCTAATAAAACAATGCCACAAGTGTGACAATAAAATGGACGAAACATATATCACAAAACAGAACGAAAGGAAAAGCCACAAGAACAAAGGGAAGGCAACAAACACTAAAAGGTACAAAAGAAGACAAGAAAACAACAGAGAGACACTAGAAACAGAAGAGAGTAAAACATGAAAGCAGATTACAGTGGCTGGCCAACCACGAGAATAAAAAGGGAAAGTCAGCCACTCTGCAACACATTAAAACCTCCACCCTAAAAGCACTACGGAGTAGGACACACAGGGACAAAGGACACGCACTAAAACCTACATAGAAGTATAAAACTCACTCTCACAGATAAAACTTAAAACTACAGCTGCTATGGAGGCATTGTTGCCCACCATGGAAGGCAGGGTGCTGGGAAAGTTAAAAGTCTGCCGCAGAGCAGCTAAAAGTGGGCAGTCCAGCAAGAGGTGGACAACTGTCATTTGGGAGCCACAGCGACACTGAGGTGGATCCTCACGATGGAGTATGTAACCATACATTAGAAATGTATGGCCAATACAGAGCTGGCACAGGACAACTGATTCCCTGTCAGAGGCCTACATGGAAGACTTCCACACGCTCACAGTCTCCTTAATGACACACAGTTTGTTTGCGTGCTGTTATGCCATTCCATCTCCCAAAGCTGAAAAACCCTGCGGTGTAAGACAGAACACAGGTCAGCTCTGGAGATGCCTATTTCCAAAAGCGGTTTCCACGTCGCCTGTTTGGCCAGCCTGTCGGCAAGTTCGTTGGCGGGGATTCTGACGTGTCCTGGGGTCCACACAAACACCACAGAATGGTGGGACTTTTCCAGGGCATAGATGGACTCCTGAATGGATGCTACAAGAGGGTGGCAGCGAGGGTAGCACTGGTCCATAGCTTATAGGCTGCTCAATAAGTCAGTACACAGGAGAAATGACTTGCCAGGGCATGAGCGGATGTACTCAAGAGCATGAGATATGGCCGTCAGCTCTGCAGTGAAAACACTGCAGCCAACTAGCAAGGAGTGCTGCTCAATATGTCCTCCATGAACATATGAGAAGCCTGCATGACAATCAGCCATTGAGCCGTCGGTGTAAACCACTTCAGAGCCCCAGAACACGTCAAGAATCGAGAGGAAGTGACAGCGGAGAGTGGCGGGGTTAACGGAGTCCTTAGGGCCATGCAAAAGGTCCAGACGAAGCTGCGGCCAAGGCGTACACGATAGAGGCATACGTGAATGGACCGCAAGTAGAGGTGGTAAAGGGACGAACTCCAGTTTGGAGAGAAGGGACTGCAATTGTTAGCCCCAATCTGGGCCACCGATGTGGGAGATGGACTGTCATGGGTGGGAAAAGGAGACGGTAATTCAGATGCTCAGGGAAACTATAAATGTGTACTGCGTAACTGGCGAGCGGTTGCGCATGTCTGATCTGCAGTGGAGGGACACCAGCCACCACCAGTACGCTCATCACCGGACTCATCCTAAAAGCTCCTGTTGCTAATCAAACGCCACAGTGGTGCACAGGATTGAGTAAATGCAATGCTGAAGGCGCTGCCAAACCATAAACCACACTCCCATAGTCAATTCAGGATTGGACAAGGGCTCTGTAGAGCTGCAGCAGTGTAGAGCGATTTGCACCCCAATTGGTGTTGCTCAGGCAATGGACGGCATTGAGGTGCTGCCAGCACTTCTGCTTAAGCTGACAAAGATGAGGGAGCCAAGTCAATTGAGCATCAAAAACCTGTCCTAGGAATTGATGTCTCCACTACAGTAAGTGGATCGTCATTAAGGTAAAGCGCAGGTTCTGGATGAACAGTATGACGCTGACAGAAGTGCACGACACACGACTTTGCAGCTGAAAACTGGAAGCTGTGGCCAAGAGCCCATGTCTGCACCTTGTGGATGGCTCCCTGGAGGTGCTGCTCAGCGACAACAGTGCTGGAGCAGAAGTAAGAAATGCAGAAGTTGTCAACATACAGAGAAGGTGAGACAGACGGCCCTACAGCTGCTGCTAGACCATTACTGGCCACCAAAAATAGAGACATACTCAATACAGATCTCTGTGGGATGCCATTCTCCTGGATATGGATGGAACTATGAGAGTCACCAACTTTGACACAGAAAGTATGGAGGGAAAGGAAGCTTTGGTTAAAGATCCACTCGTACAATGTGGGAAGGATATGATGTCGCCAAGTCATGTAGTATGCTTTACGTAAGCCAAAAAATATGGCAATCAGGTGTTGTCATCTGGAAAAGGCTGTTGAGATGGCAGACTCGATGGACACAAGACTATCAGTGGTAGTGCGACCTCGGTGGAAGCCACCCTGACATGGAGCCAGCAATCTGCTTGACTCCAGGACCCAACCCAACCGCTGACATACCATAAGTTCCAGCAGCTTACAAAGAATGTGGGTGAGGCTG
Organism: Schistocerca serialis cubense; assembly: GCF_023864345.2. Taxonomy (NCBI): domain Eukaryota; kingdom Metazoa; phylum Arthropoda; class Insecta; order Orthoptera; family Acrididae; genus Schistocerca; species Schistocerca serialis. Next base: position 96,445,782 of record NC_064639.1, read on the forward strand.
ATGGGCCAATAGCTATCCATATCAAGCAAGTTTTTATCAGGTTTGAGCACTGGAATAATGGTGCTCTCCCGCCATTGCAATGGAAAGATGCCATCGCACCAGATCCAGTTGAAGATGACGAGAAGATGTCACTTGTAGTCAGATGAGAGATGTTTAATCATCTGGCTGTGGATGCGATCAGGCCCAGGAGCTGTGTCGTGGCAATGTGCAAGGGCTCTGAGGAGCTCCCACTCTGTAAATGGGGCATTATAGGATTCACTGCAGTGTGTAGTGAATGAGAGGACATTCCCTTCCAGCTGCCGTTTGAGTGTGCAAAAGGCTGTGGGGTAATTCTTTGATGCAGAGGCTCGAGCAAAGTACTCAGCAATATGCTTGGAAATTGCGTTTGCATCGGTACATAACTCACCATTTGTGGTAACACCGAGGACACCTGTCGGAGACTGGTACCAAAAAATAAGTTTGATCTTTGCCCAGACTTGGGAAGGTGATATGTGGCACCCAATGGTGGAGATGTATCTCTCTCCCAAAACTCCTTCTTTCATTGTTTGATAAGGTAACTTCAGCGACTTCCGGCGACCACCAAAGGACTGCCTTACACCTCGGGCACCCTAAAGAGCGAGGTATCATGTTTTCTGCTGCAGAAACAATTGTGCTTGTCGACTGCTCAACCATCACATCAATCTTACCGTGTGGGGGAGATTCAGTGGTGACAGCAGAGGTGAAAGTTCCCCAGTCCCCCTTGTTCAAAGCTCATCTGGGCAGGCGTCAGTGCGCCCGACACTGGGGCAGTGACAGGAAGATGGTGAAGTGGTCACTACAACACAGGTCGTCATATGCTCTCCAGTGGATAGATGGGAGAAGTACTGGGCCACAACTTGATAAATCAATGGCCGAGTAACTACCATGAGCCACACTAAAATATGTGGCGGCCCCAGTATTTAAGAGGTAGAGGTCGAATTGTGTCAGTAAAGTTTCGACATCTGTGCCTTAGCCATTAAGTGCAGTGCCACCCCACTAGGGGTGGTTGTTGTTGTTGTTGTTGTTGTTGTTGTTGTTGTTGTTGGGGTCTTCGGTCCTGAGACTGGTTTGATATAGCTCTCCATGCTAATCTATCCTGTGCAAGCACCTTCATCTCCCAGTACCTACTGCAACCTACATCCTTCTGAATCTGCTTAGTGTATTCATCTCTTGGTCTCCCTCTTCGATTTTTACCCTCCACGCTGCCCTCCAATGCTAAATTTGTGATCCCTTGATGCCTCAGAACATGTCCTACCAACCAATCCCTTCTTCTAGTCAAGTTGTGCCACAAACTTTTCTTCTCCCTAATCCTATTCAATACCTCCTCATTAGTTACGTGATCTACCCATCTAATCTTCAACATTCTTCTGTAGCATCACATTTCAAAAGCTTCTATTCTCTTCTTGTCCAGACTATTTATTGTCCATGTTTCACTTCCATACATGGCTACACTCCATACAAATACTTTCAGAAACGACTTCGTGACACTTAAATCTATACTTGATGTTAACAAATTTCTCTTCTTCAGAAACGCTTTCCTCGCCATTGCCAGTCTACATTTTATATCCTCTCTACTTCGACCATCATCAGTTATTTTGCTCCCCAAATAGCAAAACTCCTTTACTACTTTAAGTGTCTCATTTCCTAATCTAATTCCCTCAGCATCACCCGCCTTAATTTGCCTACATTCCATTATCTTCGTTTTGCTTTTGTTGATGTTCATCTTGTATCTTCCTTTCAAGACACTATCCATTCCTTTCAACTGCTCTTCCAAGTCCTTTGCTGTCTCTGACAGAATTACAATGTCATCAGCGAACCTCAAAGATTTTATTTCTTCTCCCTGGATTTTAATACCTACTCCAAATTTTTCTTTTGTTTTCTTTACTGTTTGCTCAATATACAGATTGAATAACATTGGGGAGAGGCTACAACCCTGTCTCACTCCCTTCCCAACCACCGCTTCCCTTTCATGCCCCTCGTCTCTTATAACTACCATCTGGTTTCTGTACAAATTGTAAATAGCCTTTCACTGCCTGTATTTTACCCTTGCCACCTTCAGAATTTGAAAGAGAGTATTCCAGTCAACATTGTCAAAAGCTTTCTCTAAATCTAAAAATGCTAGAAACGTAGGTTTGCCTTTCCTTAATCTATTTTCTAAGATAAGTCGAAGAGTCAGTATTGTCTCCAATATTTCTATGGAATCCAACCTGATCTTCCCCAAGGTCGGCTTCTACCAGTTTTTCCGTTTGTCTGTAAAGAATTCGCATTAGTATCTTGCAGCTGTGACTTATTAAACTGATGGTTCGGTAATTTTCACATCTGTCAACACCTGCTTTCTTTGGGATTGGAATTATTATATTCTTCTTGAAGTCTGAGGGTATTTCGCCTGTCTCTTACATCTTGCTCACCAGATGGTGGAGTTTTGTCAGGACTGGCTCTCCCAAGGCTGTCAATAGTTCTAATGGAATGTTGTCTACTCCCGGGGCCTTGTTTCGACTCAGGTCTTTCAGTGCTCCGTCAAACTCTTCACGCAATTTCGTATCTCCCATTTCATCTTCATCTACATCCTCTTCCATTTCCATAATATTGTCCTCAAGTACATCGCCCTTGTATAGACCCTCCATGTACTCCTTCCACCTTTCTGCTTTCCCCTCTTTGCGTTAAAATCTCCTAAAAGTAGGAAAGGTTTAGGGAGGTGATCAATGAGTGCAGTTAATACAATCAGGGGTACTGCACCATCTGGAGGAGATATACATTGCAGGCAGTTATTTCCTGCATGTGGCAAGAGGTGCTCCTAACCAGAACCCAGAAGTGAGTTTGAAAATATTATTTCTGAGAATAATGGCGTGGAGAAAATGGAGAACCAGTTCATATGTCTGAGAGTCACCTGCCAATGTGAGAGGCAAAAAATTCAGAACACTGTGCTATGCATGAGCCAGAATGAGAGGGTATTCAAACAGTATGTGAGTAATTGTCAGGAAGGCTCCACAACCACAATGTCAGGATGGCTGGTTACATAAAATAAAAATATGGGACAGTCTGATATGACTGATATGGAGGTGACAGGCTGCATTGGATTCTTTCCAGGAGAGATGGAAGGAGGAGTTCCACGCAGCAGTAGTCTTCCTGACATTTCAGGGTTTATTAGATATGTCAGTAGCACACCAGGTGATGTTTCATCTCCAAGTGAGAAGAGGTGATAGTTACACCCACAAATCCATAGCTAGTATCATCAGAGTGAATGGGGGGAGGGGGGCAAGTAATCACTTCTTCTGTCTGCCAGTTCATTCCCTGGGATATCCACATGACTTGGGATCTAAAGAAAGACTGCCAAGCAGGCAATATGATTAAGTTCAGAGAGAAGGTCATGAATGGCAGATATCAAAGGATGACAAAATTAACATTGGCCAATGGCCTGGGGACTGTTCACTGAGTCACCATATATTAAAAGGCAGTGAAGAGAGGCCCATTTAATAAAATGAAAGGCTTTTTCAGTGGGCATCAGCCCTATTATAAAAATACTCCATGTTACCAGCAATAAATGTTGTTTCTGGCCAGAGACAGATGTAGAAACGTAAGTCGTCTTATTCATGGTTTTAGAGCCATCAGTGCGATAGATGGTAGCAACCTGATACTCCTGAAGAGCTGAAAGGAACAGAATCTGAAAGTTCATGGGGGTGACAGACTTTAGGTCTTTGAAATAGATCAGTGCTAATTCATGATCTGGGTACCAACCAAGGGGGATGTGTGAGAAAACATGGGGACTGCATTCTAAGGAGGTCCTGGCAGAGGGCTGTGAGGTGCATTCCATCTGGAAATCCCATCCAAGGCAAGCATTTGGGGGCAATGCCCTCTGTATGTAAAAAGAATAGTATATGTTGAATGATCATGAAACTGTCGAATAGAAATTGCATAGGTGAACAAGAGTTCTTACCATCAGAACTGAAGAGGAAAGACTCCTGCTTCTGCAAGGAGACTGTCTATGGCACTAGTTTGGAAGGCACTAGTGGCCAGTCAAATTCCATGATGAAGGACTGGGTCTAATAATTTCATAGCCAAAGGTAGCAACCCTGAGCCATAAAACTGGCAACCACAGTCCAAGCAAGAAATCGACTGTGCAACAATATACAAGCACTTAGTATCCAAGTAGAGTTCTCTTTCAGGATGGATAGTGGATCGGTGCCCTGGAGCTGGCGTTCAGCCAAGGTTACAGAGTAGGAGCTGTACCAAATGCAGAAGTCATCAACATATAGCCCAGGGGGTTGACCAGTGGCCGGACAGTGGTCATTAGACCATTGATGGCAATGAGGAAGAGTGTGACACTCAGCACCGTGCCCTGCAGGACTCCAATTTCTTGGACCTGCTGAGAGTCAAGTGAAATCCAAACTCTTAACCCAGAATAATTGGTGGGATAAAAACTGATGAATAAATATTGACAGCAGGCTCCATTCATGGAGGGTAAGTAAAATGTGATGGTAGTAGGTGGTACTGTAGGCCTTATGTAGGTCAAAAAAAGACTGCAATGAGGTGTTGGGATTTAGAGAAAGACTGTCAGAGTGCTGATTCCAACCAAACCAGATGGTCAGTTGTGAATCATCCCTCCCAGGAATCACACTGATAGGGGGACAAAGGGCCTTGAGATTTGAGAACCCCCATAGATGGCAGGCAACCATTGCTTTAAGCAATTTGCAGAGTGTATTGTGTTTTTTCCCAGCTTAAGGATTGAAATAATGATACTATCTCACCTTTGTGAATGGAAGACACCACTGAGCCAAATATGGCTGAATATCCTGAGGATATGGAAGTGTAAGATTAAAAGTCAGATGTTATATCATCTGACAGTGAATGGAATCAGGGTTCAGGGCCATGTGAGACAAGAGTGAGCAACTTACAGTCAGTGAAAGGTTAATTATATAATTTGGAGATCGAGGAGTGAAGGAGATAGAAGATAGCTCCACTGTGTGGCCGATACCATCACCAACACAGTGTGTCCCAAAGTGATCAGCAAATGCCACTGTGTAAGCACAGAGACCACCCTGAAGGATGAGACGAAGGAAGGAAGATCTTTGATTGATCACAAGACTACTCCAATCAAGGGTTATCTCCACCAATCTGAATTAAAGGCCATTGGGCACAATGACCACTGCCACGAGTTGTGATTGTCCAGTAAGACAGGCATCTGCTCCTTGACATGCATGGGGAGCTAGCAGTTCTGGCATCAGCAGTGTGATCCATGTTTGTCAGAATGCTCATGCAAAAGGGTGCATAATGACCCCACATCATCAAATTGGCTACTGCATATGCTTTGCAATGCATATAAGAACCTATGGTGGTACTGTGTGCAGATGTCTTGAACACTGCATGCAGTATGCACCATCAGTCCACACTGCAGAAAAAATCAGAACATGAAGGACAAACCTCGTGGGAACAAAATTACTTCTCTCAAAAAGTGATGTAAAGTGAATGAATGAATATTCTAAGAAAGGACAGCAGAACCTTCCTTAAGAAGGAAGGACAATATGAGATGGGAGGTGGTAGCACAAAAAAGGAAGTAGGTGCCACAAATAGCTTGGGGCTCATGCTCACCAAACACGTACTCACAGAAAGAGTCATGAGCCACCTGAAAGGAGGCCGAAACTGATCTTGCCAAAATTGTAAATACATTTAGGATCATGTTTTATAGCAAGTCACTTCATTTCATCTTTCACCAGGACATAAAACCTGTTAACTATGAATGGAACATTTGTCACATCTCTTCTAGCTGGCTATAAGGGCTCTGGTTTCCTCACTGTCAGATCATGGTGTACCGTGAAGTTTTGGAACCAGTCTTTTGCTAATGTGTTATTGGTTGAAGTAGTATAAATGCAGTGTTCAGTCAGATAGGTTTTCATGTCTTTCACTTCCTTTCTTACTCCAAATCCCCATTTGGCCATACATCTAACTGAGTTTGTTAGTTCCTCATCTTTGTCTTCTGGAATGTCCACAGTTTGTTGTTAGTGCTGCTGTCTTTGGATTAAGGGGTCTCAGGTTCCATTCCCAGCTGGGTCACAGATTTTCTTCTCTCAGGGATTGAGTGTGTGTGTGTGTGTGTGTGTGTGTGTGTGTGTGTGTGTGTGTGTGTGTGTGTGTTGTCGTAATCATTTCATTCATCTTCATCTTCACTGATGCACAAGTTGCCAAAGTGGCATCAAACAGGAGGCTGGCCGGGGTAGCCGTGCAGTTCTAGGCGCTACAGTCTGGGACCGTGGGACCGCTATGGTCGCAGGTTCGAATCCTGCCTCAGGCATGGATGTGTGTGATGTCCTTAGGTTAGTTAGGTTTAAGTAGTTCTAAGTTCTAGGGGACTGATGACCTCAGAAGTTAAGTCCCATAGTGCTCAGAGCCATTTGAAGCCATCAAACAAGAGGACCTGCACCAGGTGGCCAAGCAACCATCAATGGGGTCTGCCCGCCAATAATGTGATACTGTAAATCTAATCATCTTCTGAATTAATTGGATTTTTTTTCAGCTATGTCACTTCCTGTCCTTTGAGATGAAAAATAACGTAACAAGATAAGGCTCAGGTCTCACTGAAGCCTTCACAGACCATAATTATACTCCCGACCTTGTACAAAAACAAATCTCCCGAGCCTCATTTTTCCAGTCTCCCAATCATTTCCCAAAGCCCCACCACCTGGCCACAGAAGAGCATTCCCCTCATAACTCAGTACCACCCAGGATTGGAGCAATTGAATTACATTCTCTGCCAGGGTTTTGACTATCTCTCATCGTGCCCTGAAATCAGAAATGTCCTGCCCACTATCCTTCCCACCCCTCCCACCATGGTATTCTGCCATCCACCAAACCTACACAACATACTCATTACTCATCCATCCCTACACAGCCCCTGCTCCCAACCCCTTACCTCATGGCACATACACCTGTAATAGACCTAGACACATACATACATACATACATACATACATCCATCCTCCCACCACAACCTACTCCAGTCCGATCACAACTGTCATCTATCCCATCAAAGGCAGAGCTACCTGTGAAACCAGTCATGTAATCTACAAGCGAAGCTGCAACCACTGTGCTCCATTCTATGTGGACATGACAAATAATAATCTGTCTGTCCACATGAATGGCCACCACCAAACTGTGGCCAAGAAACAAGTGGACCACCCGGTTGCTGAGCAAGCTGCCAAACATGACATCATTTCAATGACTGCTTCACAGTCTGTGCCATACAGATCCTTCCCACCAACATAAGCTTTTCTGAATTGCGCAGGTGGGAACTTTCCCATGCACATGTCTTAGCCATCTGAGGTTTACCTTCCATCTAATTCTACTTTTGTGTTTATTATATAAAGTGTTTTCTCTTAACAAAGCTGTTCAGTTCCAGGCCTACGTTCCTGTAACCCTCCTGGCCTCAACTTTTGTTAGAACATCATTGTTCTCACCCATCCAGCCTTCCTGTTCCCATTCCACCACCACACTCAGTCTCTTTACCTCTCTCCTTTTCTGCTACCACCTCTCCTTACCTCTCTGCTGCCCTCCATCTAACCTCCCAACTGCACATAGGTTCCATATCCTCTACACCTCGTCCCTGCATGCTCCCAGCAGCACTGCACTGCCCGCCATTCCTACCCTACCACTCCTCCCCCTTCCCTCCCCAGCCTCCTCCTTACCCCCACCCAGTCACCACTCCCATAATGCACTACTGCTGCTGCTGCTCGCAGTGTGGCTACAGTTGTCTGAGACTGCAATCATGTGCGCGCGCGTGTGCTTGCAATTAGGAAGACAATCCAGCCACCTATATACTTGCATACCATCTGTATACCCAATAATCTTGACCCCATAGTCAAAGAGGAGGAGGAGGAGGAGGAGGAGGAGGAGGAGGAGGAGGAGGAGACGACGACGACGACGACGACGACGACGACCTGAAAAAAATCTGAGGCTACTCTTAATTCTCTCTGCTAGGTCATTAACAGACAACACAAAAAGCAAGTGGCCCAACACACTGCTCTGGGGCATACCTAAAGTACCTCCTACATCTGTTGATGACTCTCCATCCAAGACAGTTTCTCTTGAAACACCATATGATTGTAGTTTCAATAAAAAGCATAGGTATGGTATTGAGTCAAATGTTTTTCTGAAGTCATTAAATAGGCCCTACTGTCTCTACCTGACTGCCTTGATCAAACAACGGAAAATCCAAGATTTAATCTGTTTGTGATACCTCATACATTTAATGTACTAGAACAAACTGATGTCATATTTACTGTATAAAAGTTTTGGCAATCACATTTGCTACCTTTCTTGTTTACGGGCCTAATTAGTGCTTTCTTCCAATAACCTAGCACAGTTTTTTGTTCAAGGGATCTACGGTATATTATACGATTAAGAAAGAGGACAACTCTGCCACTACTAGGTATTTCATCGAGCCCTAACGTTTGGTTCAGTTTTAACAATTTCAGCTACTTCTCAACTCCACCAACACTAATATCTACTTCATTCATCTTTGCAATTGTGCAAAAATTAAATTGGAACAATACTCCCAGATTTTCCTCTGTAAAGGAGATTTGAAATCAGATTACAGCAGTTCTGTTGTTTTGCTACCCTCAATTCTGGTTTCTGTCTCATTCATAAATGTCTGGTCAATAGCTTTTGTGCCACTAACATTGCATATGAACAGAATTTCTTTGGTTTTTTTTTGTGAAAGATCTGTTGCTAACATTATGCTATGGTACTCACTGAACATTCACACATTGCTCTCGACAGACAAATGTGTTTCATTCATCATCTCTTGACCTGTAGCTGTTTTGTTTTGGAAATTACTGTGTAGTTCTTGCAGTTTCTTTGTGTTCTTTACAGTGACTGGATACCACAGTGGGTTCCTCCCATCACAAACCGTTCAAGGTACACATCTATCAACTACACGGTCTGTGGTGTTGTCCAAAGAGCAAGGTGCCAAAGTCAGGTTTGTACCTCACAATGTAACCACATGAAGAGATAGGCACTGCAAGCTGGACCAACAAATGAGCAACACCAGCATAGACATGTCCAGAAATGTTTTGCTACAACACTGCAACGGATCTTTTATATACCACCAAGTGCAGGGCCATCATCATCATCATCATCATCATCATCATCATCATCATCATCATCATCATCATCATCATCATGTAGTAGAAAAACCGATTGATTAATGTATTATGCACAACTCACATTAAAGTTATTGTTAAATGTACTCTGAGTGAGACACTTGTATTTTGTTGTTATCAAGTAGTACGTTAATGTTCAGACACAATTGTAAATACTTGTGACGCTCCTTAGGAAATGGGTTGTCCAAAGTTAAGTAATGCTTCTTATCTATGTTATAATACAGTGAACTAGTGATATGTTAATGTTCAGAGACAATTGTAATCATTAATGATATTCCTGTAGAAACAAACTGTTCAGAGTTAAGTAATTCTTGTTATCTATGTTACAATGAAGTGATCTAATATTTTATGTATTATTGTATCCACTTGCTCTCATCTCAGAGCATAGTGAAGAACCCAGTATTTTACTGATGAGCATATTTTTGTCTGGTAACACAAATGGTACTGAGGCTGGTTGTTATATAGACTTGCCTCACCTGCTTCTGAAGTGTTTATGTACGCATGCTGCACATGTCTTAGCCATCTGAGGTTTACGTTCCATCTAATTCTACTTTTGTGTTTATCATATAAAGTGTTTTCTCTTAACAAAGCTGTTCAGTTCCAGGCCTATTACATAGAGCACCTACTGCTCAGTGACCACCCTTCAATAGTACAGAAGAGGAATGGTCATAGTGTGGGGTGCAGCTGGAGACCCATTTAACTGCATACAACATTACATATATGGATTGCAAAGCATTTTTTCTATTGACTGTTGGAACCAATGTGTACTGTCTTGGACTTTAAAACTGTGTCCTGATTCTTGTCCCAAGACTTAGTTATGATCAGCTGTTCGGCTGCTGACCACAGGTGCATGTTTCACCAAGGTTCAAATTTTTTTGACTCACGCACTAGCTGGCACAAAAATTTCTAACAGTGGATTGCCAGACTCAGAGGGCTAACAAGACATTGTCAAACTTTCTGGCAGATTAAAACTGTGTGCCGGACCGAGACTCAAAACAGGTCCCAAGTTAGAGTCTCAGTCCGGCACACAGTTTTAATCTGCCAGAAAGATTCATATCAGTGCACAATCCGCTGCAGAGTGAAAATCTCATTCTGGAAATATCCCCCAGGCTGTGGCTAAGCCATGTCTCCGTAATATCCTTTCCTTCAGGAGTGCTGGTTCTGCAAGGTTCGCAGGAGAGCTTCTGCAAAGTTTGGAAAGTAGGAGACGAGGTACTCGCAAAATTGGAACTGTGAGGAAAGGGAGTGAGTCGTGCTTGGGTAGCTCAGATGGTAGAACATTTGTCCGCAAAAGGCAAAGGTCCCGAGTTCGAGTATCTGTCTCGCACACAGTTTTAATCTGCTAGGAAGTTTCATATCAGTGCACACTCCGCTGCAGAGTGAAAATCTCATGCAGAAGACATTGTCAGTTTAAGTGTTCTTGTAGACTCAGTTAAGTGATGCAATCATGCAGAATGTATCGAGTACATGTATTCACACTGCTATTCTCAAATTGCCAGATCATGATCTAAAAACAATTCTGTCTTTGTGGAGTCTCGATCTATTGTGGACACAACTAAAACTGATTTGGAGGCTTGCTTTATCTCTCTTGTTCTAAGTGCATGACTCAGTCTAAAGTTAATACTAGTGTTAAAGTAAATTAACATAGGGCTCAGCAAACAGTTAAAGTAGACATAAAAACTTTCAGTCTTCTGGTACAGAATGTGTACCACTGAATACTATGAGTGAGTCTTGTCCTCAGTGTTCTTAGGATCATGACCAAAAACTTATCTGCCATGGCACAGAAAATTTGCAGTGCGGAAAGCAAGGTCATATTCAAACAGTGTACTTACAAGGCAATCCAGGCTCAGGCAATAACCAATGCCATGCAGGTGCATGACCGCAGAAAAGGTATCAACAAATGCATTCTGTAGCAGTGAGGCCATTACAGCTAGCAAAAGTTGTGGCTTGTACTTCCACTTTGCAGAGCTCTTTTGTTGCAGTAGGCAGATGGGACAACAAACTTTTTGTTCAATTAAGAGTGGCTGAAAGAGCATGTACTCAGTCCTAGAAGCATTGCAAACATTTTTGGGTTAGACTTGTTTGATTTTTTTCAGCCTGTACATGTAAGACAATGTGTTGCAAATCAATGTTTCAGTACCTCACACAAATGTTCCTGACTTTGGTAATAAGTACAAGGAAGTGTTCCTACAAGGTTTAGATAGGCCTAATGATTCTGAAGTGCACATAACTGTTAAAGACAATGCACAATCATGATTTCTTCATGTATGGCCTATCCCCCATGCAATATGTGAGTAGGCTGCTTAGGAATTCAAAGATGGAAAGAAAATGTGGTTATCCGACATGTTTCTGCAGGTCAACAGACATTGCCTTTGGTTATTCTAAAAAAGCCATCAGGTGGTTTATGTCTATGTGCTGATTTTAAGGCAACAGTAAATCCACAAACTGTTGTGGATTCTTTTACTCTTCGGCAACTGAAGGAATTAATGGAGGACTGGGAAAGGGAAGGTTCTTTTCCAAGACTGATTTATGTGAACATACTTAAAGTTACTGCTGGATGAGCAGTCCAAGCAATATTTTGTGATTAACACTCACCTATGTTCGCTGCAATTTCAGAGGCTACCATTCAGAAGAGCTTCAGCTCTTGCTATTTCTCTGTAGTTTGTGGAACAATTAACAGCGAAGCTCCCTTCTCATACAAATTAATTGGAATATACTGTGGTCAGGGTCATAAGCCAGCTGAGCTTTTGGCACATTTAAGGCTGCGTTCACACTGCCGGCCGGGCCGAGCCTGGCCGGGCTGCCGCCCGCTTCGATATCAAACACATGGTTTTGAATCGCGGTGTTCACACTGGCGGCCGGGCCGCGCCGACACGGCGTGAGCCTCCCGGAGCCGAGCCTGTGGAGCAGTACTGCAGCTTCTGCAGTACACGCATCACACGCCTCCCTTCTGCTTTCCACCACAAGTGTGACTGCACACGTCTTTTATTTTAAGATGTTACCTCACATTTCACAATCAGTGAGGAAAAATTACGTTTATTATAATGATACATGCGAAATTAATTTTATTTCATTTATTTAATCTACCGTATTTACATGCATTTACAACAATAGCTTGCCAGCGATCGCAGCATTGCCGCCACTGAATAGTTCGCATTTACTTGTAAACGGAGGCAGATATGAGTGTCACTGAGGGACGGAAATGTGTCCCTACCAGATGACAATGAATTGTAAAGTCATGCTGTGGCAGGTCCTTATCAGTGGAAATAGAACCACTGAGTCAAAGGGCATTATCCCAAAACTCTTCGCCTATCAATCTGTCTATCTTACAAGGTAATGAAAAGAATTCTGTGAGGTCATCAGTGGCTCCACATGATGAACCATCACCACTGCCAAGCGCTGCATCATGAAGAAAAAAGAAGAAGAAAAAAGTTGGAAAATTCTGAAGGAGTATTTCTGCAATTCTTCGTTGAAGGCACAGCAAGACATTACCCAAAATGACGAAGCTAATTACTTACTAATGATTCTCAAGAGTCCTATAAACTCTCTTCCCCTCAGAGGTAAGCGTTTGTGAAGTTTAAAATACAAAAGCATGACTACAATTAATTGAAGGTAGTGAATGCTGCACAAAGTTCTACTGCAAACCAAAAAGTGTGTACTAACGAATCTTACCTTATCGTTATACACAAGTTTTCTTCTGCTGTTATACTTCTGCGAAAATTTGTGTCATGTTTCGAAATTTTGTCTTGAATGTTCTGCAGCACATACTGCAATGTATTATGATTCATTCTGTAATATGAATAAAATTTTTCAGGATAGTTTTTAAGTTCTTCATGTAAAGAAAAAAACTCTCCTAAATGTCTGTCGCTATTTATGGGATGAATCCATAACCTACTAGTTCTTCTGTACTTCAAAACTCGAAGAGTTACTGCAGAGTCGAAACAATACCAATAAAAGAGTGAAGACATTATTCTACCGACAGCACAGACTAGCTAAATGCGAGCAACTGTTGACTGGAGCTGCGTTTTCCACTGACTTGCTTGTCAGCTGTCGAAGGGTCGGGATATTTTTAAATTTATTTATTTGGCCTCCGGCAACTAAGAGCCATTTAGCCAAAGAGTGGGGATTACCTTGACAGCGCGGCGCAGCCCGCCAAGGAAGAAAAAAAAAAAAAACAATGAAGAACAATGAAACGCACATCTGTGTCGATCTACAGTAATTTCATTAACTCTCCATTATTTTTTCTGTAAAAGTAGACAACGAGACTACAGAACTGCGCTTCAGTTTCTGCATTAAACGTATCACAAACCTCCAGTTTGTTTTTGTGATTAGTTTTACACCAAATTTTATCAGACCTATGTCAGACACTTCTACCTGTACGTGTACTAAGCCAAGCTGTAAACGCACGAACTCCGTGGCTTGCAGGCGCGGCACTGACGCCACTGAATAGCTCACATTACTTGTGACCAGAGACAGATATCAGTATCATTGTCATTTCAAAACCTTTTTGGTACCTTTAGCTACAGTTCATTCGCAACAATGCATGGTCTAAAACGGATCTAACAGTAAGCTACCCGCTACATAACTTTTTCACTACAAGATTTGTAAATCAAGTGCACAACGTTGACAAATAGCATCATTTCACAATGACTGTTAAGAAATATGGAAAGGTAAATGATTCAATACGAAGCTAAGGTGTTACACTACCACGTATACAAAAATCAGATTTTTTAGCCGCATACTTTCTTCAAAATCGGTTGGGAAACGTTACGAAACTCAGAAATCACGCGAAACGAAAAGTAGATTTTTTCTTTTTTCACGACGTAAGTAATGCTTTTAAGGAAAAAATAAGTTCATAAAACGTTGTGGCGATGTCTCACATACCGCTAAGAATTTTTAAAACGTGAAAATCGGAGAAGTGGATTTTCCCCCATTTCGCCGTCCAGGCTCGGCGCGGCGCGCAATGTGAATGCACTACAAGTCGGCCTGAGCTGGCTAGGCACAAGCCGAGCCAGTACGCGTCATCCCGGCCCGGCCGGCAGTGTGAACGCAGCCTTAGACTGTTTGTTTACAGTTCTTTCTGCAGCTGGCTTAAAGTGCAACAAAGAAAAGTGCTCCTTCTTCTGACTAGGGAAAATTGTCATGAGGGAGGTTTTGAACACGGCTCACCTGATTGACAGTCAACCAGAAGGCCATTTCTCTTACCACCTACTCTATATTGCACGTCTTGCTCTTTGACTGTACACTGTTTCTATTTGGCTTTTTTTTCCTTCTTCATAGTCAAGTACACTTCTTCCTGTTTCCATACTTGATCTGTGTTCTGTTTCTGACTGGGCTCTCTTACCACTAAATCTGAGGGGGGTGCAATGGGGAGTTCTCCCTTGTGAGAAGAACTTGACTTTTAGGATGTAATAAATGCACAGGGCATTCATGCTCCTGCTTTGCACTTGCCTGTGATAGAAGATCTGCAGGCACCCGATAGCATTAAAAAGTTTCAAGCTCTCATGGGGAAGCTTACCTATTATATCAAATTCATTAAAAACACTGCACGAATCATTGCAACAATGAACTGGGTGTGCTGGAAAAATGCATCATGACATGTTTGGAACCACACAGAAGGAACATGGAACATTTCAGCAACTAAAGGAAGCAATATTATGTCATCATTGTTAGATTCATTTTGCTTCAGTTATGCCTGTTGCATTAACTGTGGATGCATTTCCTTATGGCATTGGGGCTGTGCTCTCCCACAGAAGTGGTTCTTCTGATAGATGTACTGCTTTAGGCTCAAAAACTCTTAACTAAGCGCAGTGAAAGAACACTCGGCTTGAAAAAGGGATGCTCACCTTTATCTACGGTGTTACCACGTTCCACCAATGTTAGTATGGTGGGATGTTCTATTTTATTGCAGATCAGCAGTCTTCAACAGCCTTTTTTAATTCTTCCAAGTCCATTCCACCTCAGGCAGTGCAAAAGCTGCAACACTGGACTCTTATTTTCTGATTATGAGTATGAGCTGTTTTACATCCCCAGTGCTCAACATTCGAATGCTGACTTCTTGTCTCGACTACTGGTCATGTTTCAAGTCAATACACACGAATCTTAAAGTCTTGAAAATTTTCCTCTCAACTTTCGGGACATTGCCTCCGTAACTACTTTTGACCCAACCCTTCAGGTTGTTTTGCAATACACGTTCTACGGGTGGCTGTGTAGTTTGAAAGAAATTCCTCACCCTGTGTGTCTTGCTATTTTTTGCATCATCATCATGCACTATCTGCACAGACAGTTGAACTGCTGTTGCACATGGAGAACGACAATTTGTGTATTGTGATTCCTCACACCCTGCACTGGGAAGTTTTGTCTTTACTCCATCAATGTCAATGGGGCATAGTCTCCACGTAGCAACTTGGCAGATGCCGTTGTACGTGGAACAGGGCGTGAATGCTCACATTGAGCAAATTGTCTTTTGTTGTGATGTCCATGTGGAATATCAATCACCTCCACCGCAACTCTTTTTTGAGTGGCCACATTCATTCAGGCCATGGCAAAACATCCATACTGCTTTCACAGTTCCTTCCTGGACTATACGATGGTTGTTGTTGGCCAAAGCCCTTTTGTTGTTCCCATTACATCCATCACTGCTCCAAGTACAGTACCAGCTTTGTCATTTATTTTTTGTCTCTAAGGTCTGCCTGAGAGCACTGTCTCAGTCAATGCACAACAATCCAAGTCAGCTGATTTCCAACAGTTCTGTGCCACCAACGGCATCCAGCATGTGACTACTGTAACTTTTCACACTCAGTCCGATGGTGAAGCTGAACAGTTCATTCAAATAATCAATAGTCACATGTGGAAATTCCATTCCTCCCACACATGAGAGTAAGCCTTAAAGATTCTTCTGCCCTCACACAGTTCCTCGCCACTCGACGGGAAGTCGCCGACAGAATTATTACACAGTTTCAGGCCTCGTCCCCTTTGGCCTCTTCTGCGTCTGCCACAGAAACACTTTATTCGACCTGTCAAGACAAAGTTTCAGCCTCAGGATGAAATCTGTCTTTAAAATGTTTGGCAAGAAACAGTGTTTGGAGCACGGTGTCATTACAAAAGCCATCTGACATCCTTCTTCTGTCATACAAGGTTTCGTTCACGTGCATCTGTATCAGCAGACCCAGCTGCAGCACACTTACGACTTTGCCTACAGACCCAGCACACAGCCGGGCTCCACACAAACAGCTGCCTCCACTTTTTCAACAGTCGAAGCCGGCACGATCCACAGTGGTGCCCACGGAGGTCAATGCCCTGCCGCTGTCACCACTGATGTCTGCCTCTGTCCTGCAGACCGAACTGATGTCCATGGACACACCACTCTCAGATGATCATCACACCACCCAAGAAGATCCACTTGCATCTGCTGATGCACTTATTCCTCCACCCCAGCTGTTGTCATGTGCCACTGCCCTACAAGACAAGGGTGAGGAGGTGGGTGGGGGGGGGGGGGGGGGAGTTGTCAAAGAAGAGTATGTACTTCACAACGCAACCACAAGAAAAGTATGTACCTCACAATGCAACCACAAGAAAAGAATGAGTAACACGAGCAGAGCCTTGCCCAAAAATTTTCTGCTACAGATCATCTACTTACAGCCAAGTACAAGATTGCTCAGTTCAGCCTGTGATCATTGACTAATATGACATCATTGTCTTCTAGTAGGCTAGCTATGTGATCAATGTATAAGGCAGAACATGAAAAGTTACTGTGAAATGTACTCTGAAAGATAATGCTCAGAGGCAATCATAAATACACATGACACTCATGTGGAAATGGATTATCCAAAGTTAAGCAATTTTTCATATCTGTGTTATAATAAAGTGAACTAATATTTTATGTTTTTTTAGCATCCACTTGGCCTCCTCCTGCAACACAGTAAAGAAACCACCTTTGTACCAACAGGTGTATTTTTGCCCACTACATCTAAATCAACTACTCTTTTATATTGCAGCCACCGTTCATCTACATGCTCCTCTCTGGAGTTAAATGTTTCCTGTTGTAGTTTGGTAATCATTGTTGCTACTTGAAATGACCCATAGTCACTGATACTGGTTTCAATGTAGAAGTTCTCTAAACGGTCATGAGCAGGTTTCTGAACTATCTGTTCTAGATAGTTACCAGAGAAGACATTAAGTATGTTTCGCAGTATGTTTTGTCATGCTTACCACTTACAAAACTTTAATTTTCTCACTTAATTGTTGGGAGATTTAAATTTTTCTCCCAATGACAACAGTATGATTGGGGAATTTGTACCAGCGAACTGAGATTTTATCTTAAGTTTTTGATTATGTCTGGAGATGAGTCTAGAAGCAATTATAAGTTTGTGGTAACTTTTGATAATCACTCTTGCCAAAATAAACTCACGTGCAGCTTCAATTTCCATTTGGTGGCTTTGAGTTTGTCTGCGCAACAAATACACCACCTCCATTTCGCATTAACCTAGCCTTTGGATCTACACTTAAATATTCATCAAAAATCCACCTGCTATAAATTTCAAGTTTTAAACAGCTTTGTGTGCTAAGTATTATGTGAGCTCCAGTGCACTCAAACTCTGGCACTTTGTTGTGAATACTAAAAACTAGAAGATAAATACTCTCACCTTTGGGGCATGTCTTTGGATCTTTTATAGATACTTTCAGGTCAATTACCTAAAAAATTCTGCACCCACAAACAGTCAGCTACCTCGGTAGCCTCCTCTGATGTGTAGTGCATACTTTACCCACTTAAAGGCACACTTCAATTTTCAACACTATGGTACATGTCTCTGTAATCACAATCTAACTTGTCACAGAATTCTAAAGTCTCTGGCTGAAGTCTTCTACTTGACTTAGAACCTGGCAACAATCACTTCTGAGAACAATGATGTAGACTGTGAGCTTCATTGAAATTTTGTGAGCAACACTGGCCTTGCAACCATCTCTGCCAATCATGGTATTAGATTAGATTAGATTAGATTAATACTAGTTCCATGGATCATGAATACGATATTTCGTAATGATGTGGAACGAGTCGAATTTTCCAATACATGACATAATTAGGTTAATTTAACAACATACTTAAGTTAATATAACAACTTTATTTTTTGTGTTTTTTGGTTTTCTTTATTTTTTATTTATTTTATTTTTTTTAATATTTTTTTTCCTCTTAATTTATATCTAAAAATTCCTCTATGGAGTAGGAGTTGTCATTCAGAAATTCTTTTAATTTCTTCTTAAATACTTGTTGGTTATCTGTCAGTCTTTTGATACTATTTGGTAAGTGACCAAAGACTTTAGTGCCAGTATAATTCACCCCTTTCTGTGCCAAAGTTAGATTTAATCTTGAATAGTGAAGATCGTCCTTTCTTCTGGTATTGTAGTTATGCACACTGCTATTACTTTTGAATTGGGTTTGGTTGTTAATAACAAATTTCATAAGAGAGTATATATACTGAGAAGCTAAGCTAATTTACTAAGATGTTTATCACCAAAATTTGCAATGACCCTCATTGCATAAGTAGTTGAACTCAAACGTTTCAGCAGATCATCATGTGTTTCTTCCAATTTAATCTCTCATCAATGGACATACCTAAAAATTTGGAATATTCTACCTTACCTATATGCTTCTGATTAAGGTCTATATTTATTAATGGTGTCATACCATTCACTGTACGGAACTGTATGTACTGTGTCTTATCAAAATTCAGTGAGAGTCCGTTTACAAGGAACCACTTAGTAATTTTCTGAAAGACAGTATTGACAATTGCATCAGTTAATTCTTGTTTCTCAGGTGTGATTACTATACTTGTATCATCAGCAAAGAGAACTAATGATCCAAGTATGACCTCTGGGCCCAGATGACAGACACAGTTCGTTGCAATGTGTGCCACAATCCAGAGTTGGTTGCATGATGTTTCTTGCTGCTGACACAGCCTCTTCAACAAGTTAAATGAGTCCCCAGGCAGAGTCATTAAGTGCACCTTGTGTTTCTTTCCATTCTTTGTTGCCACTTCCCTAAGGGATACCATTATTTTCCATTCATTTCAACTGTCAACAATACAACCCACCCATTTGCATTTGCCTCCCTTTGATACAGAACAAAGCACGTTTCCCAACAGGTGAAGTGAGTCCCATAGACACCACAAAGTTGTTGGTTGGGGAACATGAGAGGAACACCCCGAGTTTTCCCTGGTCCATGTCTCCTCTGTACAGGGCACCCAGACCTACCACTGACATGCCATTCACAGTCAAGTGTATGAGTAGTGATAGATCCTATGTTTCCTGTAGAGCAGATAGTATCCACAGGAGAGGATAGTATTTGAAGTACTTTTGGCAACTGATACTATCCGTGCAAACCAAGTTGACACTAGGTGCAGTGGCCGATCACAGTGACCATAAGCTGGAAATGTGCAACTCTCTGTAGCCCTCCCACCAAACCCATCCACAATAGCTTTTAATTGTAAATCACAAACACCAATTTACTACAGAATGTAACATGTTATGCACAACACTTGTAACTTCTGGAAAGTCTCAAAAATTTATTATGCATGTATGTATACAGTAAAATTAGGGGAAACGAACTTTTTGACACTATTTTCATGTAAATGAATAATGAGATTAAGGGACATTTGTTTTTGAAAGAGGTTAGACAAGTTCCAGAAAGCACAAATTAGATGTACAACTGACAATTTAGTATGAATTTTGCATGGCACTTGCCAACATTCAAAAATACACAATATCTCATAATACCCACACTTCTTGACACAAATAATGAAAAATTATGCAGTAAAGTATCAATTTAGAATTTCAAATCAGACCTTTCTGACTGTGCAGATAATTCTTAAGGCAGTTCACAAATATAAATAAACATGCAAAACAGACAGAGTTTTTACTTAACTGAATTTGCAATGCCTTCTAGTACAGTAGAGTGTGAAAGCATTGTATCATCAGTTTATCAGTCAAAATCATGAAAATAGCAGATCACCAACAAAGCACACCTTCCTCCTGTGTCAGATAACAATGCAATGCCAATATCGTAACACAATTTTGCAAACGCCTCTATAGTAATGCCTCATTCTTTCACAGCTCTGTAGATGGCAACTGTTTTTGGATGCAGCCATTAGTGCTTCGCAGTTGAAAGCTCGCAACACTGTTGTCAGCTTATCAGGGATCTTCTTATGCCATCTTGACTATAGAGTAATGGATGTAGGTTTAGAAACTCTAATTAAATCATAATCAGTATAGGGGGAGTGAGGAAACAATGCACTGTACAGCTGAAGCATCGAGCAGTCAATGTGCACATAAACAATGTGCAGTCAATGTGCACATAACACTGTGATACAGTTCTCTTGATTTTTTCATTCTTATGGTAAACCAACAGTTGATGCAAGCACTCTAAAGGAAGACCCTTGTTCATCAAATGAAATTTTTGCATAGTAAAAGTTGGTTCTGATGTACCAGAACATAAATTTTCAGCTACTAGATAGGATTGCTTAGAATTATCCAATTTGTTCAGTATCAACCTTTTTACTTGTATTTACTTATCACATATCATCCTTTTTGCTATGGCTTCTGCATGGAGGCATGACTTCATTAAACAAAAAAAAAATAATCCGTGTGTTAATACTGAAATTGCAGACACAAAAAGGAGACTAAAAAAAATCTGCAAATCATATCCCAATGCAACTTTAATGCCAGTTTAAAGCTCTGTAAGAGTTCTTTACAAAACATGGTCCACAAAGAAATAACAGGGGTAAAGAAGCCATGTGTGCCAACAACTAAAGTAAACAAAATCACAATTCCCCTGCCAGCAGAGGCAGGTTTAGGAGACTGAACCATACCTGTGCACACAATGGAAGAATCGGCAGGAACACTATCACAGACTTCAAGTGCAGCAACAGTGATCTTGCAAGTTTGAAATGCAGCCATCAAGCCTACAACTGCTGTCCCCCCGTGTTCATTACCAGCAGTGTCATCAGCGGCTCAAGACCTTTCATCAGTTTGGCCCTCCCACAATGCCCATTGTCATCAACCTTTCATGATTTGCCACTTCCTGACCAAACACACTTTTTTTTATTCACTTACGTTCCAGCATACGTTTTCCGTCTCAGTTATCAGCCATTTTAGTGAATGGTGCATGAGCTGTCAACCACATTTTACTTTTCATCCATCATAGCAATATGGCGAAGACCATTTAATCTTGGGTTGGGACCTTCATTGTCTCTATGGAGTATTTTGTGGACCTCTCTCCAAGAGGAAGTCCTTGTTTAAAGCTATCTTTCCATTCATCAATTGGGCTCAACATGTAGTCGCTTTGAACTTCTTCTACTTATTGGTGTTCTAAGGTTACGGTGTGGGTTCTTATGATCTCAGAAGTGCAAGAATCAGGAAACACACATCTCTACAGGAATTTTGGTACCTGATCTCAGTTCCAGGACTATCTTAAGTATTTAAATTTTTATGAAAGATAAAAACAGCAAACTAATTGCACAAATTTTATTGAATGTACCTATTTTGATGCCAACTAATGGTATCTTTATCAAGGTAAGTTACGGTTACCTGTGTTTACTAATTTTCTCCTTACATCTTTGTAGTTCATCACAGCCTTAGATATTTGTGCTGGTAAAAATCTTACAACCTTGAACATCGCTGACATTCAGCAACAATTTTCAAGTTTTAATTAAGGATAAAACCAGTTGGCTGTGATGAAATACAAAGATGTAAGAAGAAAATTATCAAACACAGGTATCTGTAACTTACTCTGATGAAGATACCCTTCGTTGGTATTGAAACCAGGTCAATACAATAAAATTAGTGCAACCGGTTGGCTGTTTTTATCCTTCATTAGAACTGAAATATGGTTGCTGAACATCAGCTGTGATCAAGACTAAGATTTTTACCACCCTAAGTATCCAAGGCTGTGACAAAACACAAAGATGTAAGAAAAAAATTATTAAACATAGGTAACTGTAATTCATTCTGATGCAGATAACCTTGTGTTGTTGTGGTCTTCAGTCCAGAGACTGGTTTGATGCAGCCCTCCATGCTGCTCCATCCTAGGCAAGCTGCTTCATCTCCAAGTACCTACTGCAACCTACAGCCTTTTGAATCTGCTTAGTGTAGTCATCTGTTGATCTTCCTCTACGATTTTTATCCTCTTTGCACCCCTCCAATACTAAATTGGTGATCCCTTGGCGCCTCAGGACATGTGCTACCAACTGATTCCTCCTCCTAGTAAAGTTGTGCCACAAATTCCTCTTCTCCCCAATTCTATTCAGTACCTCCTCATTAGTTATGTGATCTACCCATCTAATTTTCAGCATTCTTCTGTAGCACCACATTTTGGAAGCTTCTACTCCCTTCTTGTGTAAACTATTTATTGTCCATGTTTCACTTCCACACATGACTACACTCCATACCAATACTTTCAGAAATGACTTCCTGACACTTAAATCTATACTCGATGTTAACAAATTTCTCTTCTTCAGAAACGATTTACTTGCCATTGCCAGTCTACATTTTATATCCTCTCTACTTCGACCATCATCAGTTATTTTGCTCCCCAAATAGCAAAACTTATCTACTACTTTAAGTGTCTCATTTCCTAACCTGATTCCCTCAGCACCACTTCAACTACAATCCATTATCCTTGTTTTGCTTTTGTAATTGTTCATCTTATATCCTCCTTTCAAGGCATTGTCCATTCTGTTCCATTGCTTTTCCAGGTCCTTTGCTGTCTGACAGAATTACAATGTCATCGGCAAACCTCAAACTTTTTATTTCTTCTCCACGGATTTTAATTCCTACTCCAAATTTTTCTTTTGTTTCGTTTACTGCTTGCTCAATATATCGATTGAACAACATCAGGGATAGGCTACAACCATGTCCTACTCCCTTCTCAACCACTGCTTGCCTTACATGACCCTCAACTCTTTATAACTGCCATCTCGTTTCTGTAGAATTGTAAATAGCCTTTCGCTCCCTGTATCTGACCCCTGGCACCTTCAGAATTTGAAAGAGTATTCCAGTCAACATTGTCAAAAGCATTCTCTATGTTTACAAATGCCAGAAATGTAGGTTTGCCTTTCCTTAATCTATTTTCTAAGATAATAGTCGTAGGGTCAGTATTGCCTCAAATGTTCCAACATTTCTATGGAATCCAACCTGATCTTCCCCGAGGTCGGCTTCTACCAGTTTTTCCATTCATCTGTAAAGAATTCGAGTTAGTATTTTGCAGCAGTGATTTATTAAACTGATAGTTTAGTAATTTTCACACCTATCAATGTCTACTTTCTTTGGGATAGGAATTTTTATACTCTTCTTTAAGTCCGAGGGTATTTCACCGGTCTCGTACATCTTGCTCACCAGATGGTAGAGTTTTGTCATGGCTGGCTCTCCCAACGCTATCAGTAGTTCTAATGGAATGTTGTCTACTCCCAAGGCCTCATTTCGACTTAGGTCTTTCAGTGTTCTGTCAATCTCTTCGCACAGTATCATATCTCCCATTTCTTCTTCATCTACATCCTCTTCCATCTCCATAATAATGCCCTAAAGTAAACTGCCCTTGGACATACCCTCTATATACTCCCTCCACCTTTCTGCTTTCCCTTCTTTGCTTAGTACTGGTTTTCTATCTGAGCTCTTGATATTCATATAAGTGGTTGTCTTTTCTCCAAAGGTCTCTAATTTTCTCCAAAGGTCTCTAATTTTCCTGTTAGTAGTACTTATCTTACCCCTAGTAATATATGCCTATATATCCTTACCCTTATCCTCTAGCCAGCCCTGCTTAACAATTTTGCATTTCCTGTCAATTTCATTCTTGAGACATTTGTATTCCTTTTTGCCTGCTTCATTTACTTCATTTTTATATTTTCTCCTTTCATCAATTAAATTCAATCTCTCTTCTGTTACCCAAGGATCCGCTACTGTATTTTTTCCCCCGTTCTTCGCAATCATTCCCTAATGCTCTCTTCGAAACTCTTTACAACCTCTGGTTCCTTCAGTTTACCCAGGACCCATCTCCTTAAATTCCTAGCTTTTTGCAGTTTCTTTAGTTTTAGTCCACAGTTCATAACCAATAGATTGTGGTCAGAGTCCATATCTGCCCCTGGAAATGTCTTGCAATTTAAAACCTGGTTCCTAAATCTCTGTCTTAGCATTATATAATCTACCTGAAACCTTCCAGTGTCGCTGGGCCTCTTCCACTTACAAAACCACCTTTCATGATTCCTAATCCAAGTGTTAGCTATGATTAAGTTAGGCTCTGTGCAAAATTCTACCATGTAGATTCCTCTTTCATTCCTTACCCCCATTCCATATTCACCTAGTACTTTTTCTCCTCCTCCTCCTCCTCCTCCTACCATCGAATTCCAATCCCCCTTGACTATTAAATATTCATCTCCCTTGACTATCTGAACAATTTCTTTTATCTCATCATACATTTCTTCAATCTCTTCGTCATCTGCGAAGCTAGTTGGCATATATACTTGTACTACTGTGGTAGGCATGGGCTTCATGTCTCTCTTGGCTACAATAATGTGTTCACTATGCTGTTTGTAGTAGCTTACCCACGCTCCTATCTTTTTACTCATTATTAAACCTACTCCTGCATTACCCCTATTTGATTTTGTATTTATAACCCTATATTCACCTGGCCGGAAATCTTGTTCCTCCTGCCACTGAACTTCACTAATTCCCACTATATCTAATTTTAATCTATCTATTTCCCTTTTTAAATTTTCTAACCTACCTTCCCGATTAAGGGATCTGGCATTCCTCACTCCGAACCGCAAAACGCCAGTTTTGTTTCTCCTGGTAACGACGTCCTCCTGATTAATCCCCCCCTCCCGAGGCCTGATAACCTTATTGGTATCAAAATTAGGTCAGTTCAATAAAATTTGTGCAGCCGGTTGGCTGTTTTTATCCTTCATTAAAATTTAAATATGGTTCCTGAATGTCAGCCATATTCAAGATTGTTAAGTCAGAAACTTGCAGGTACACTTCCTATAATCTCTAATTTTAATTCACAACAAAACAGTGTCATCAGGACAAAGAGCTTAGGGAATGACAAACTTTGAATATTTCACCAGAATATAATGCATTTAAGGCACAGACTGGACCAGTTGTCTGCATTAATGACAGTTATTCAGTAAACAATGTCCATATATTATATTTTACTGAAAAAGATTGAAGGCAAGGAATTATATGATGCAACTACATAAATACAGCTTAGCGGCTTATTACACTAGAAATACAATGGATAAAGGTGGAGTGATAGCATATGTGAAAAATAGTATAGTGTGTAAGTCTACAGGTGTAATAAATTGTTGTGTTTATTAACACTTTGAGGGGTGTTGCACTGAACTGTATGTTAATACACTACTTTTTTGCCATTACTGTTTACAGAGCTTCCAAACTAGTAGTATCGCTTTTAATTTGCTTGCTCTCAAAAACTAAAGAAATAATCACTTAATTCTTCTTTTTTAGCCTGTAATAATGATAGAACAGGTTATGAGAGTGCAATGAGCTCTTTTAAGCTACAGGCAATTGTAAGCTTGCCTCACAAGAGTGACAAAGAACTGCCCAAATCTGGTTGACAATACTTTAGTAGCTAATAACACAATTGATAACACATGTGTCACAAATCTTAAATGGCCTTTCTAACCATGATGGGTAGCTGTTGAAAATGCATGTTGTTAGGTCCTGCCACCAAGAGTAGTTTAGAATCTGGAAACTTTCAGCAGACATTTGCAGCACTTAGACTGGAACATAGTATATGAGGCTTAAAATGTCAGTGATAAATTTAACCCATTTTGGCATGAATTTATTACCCTTCCTGAAGCTGGTGACCTGGGTCACTGCAGGAGACAGTAGCTCACTAAGGGAATCTAAACATCCTGTAAAACAAAAATAACGATTTACACTCTGATCAGAAATCCTAATAAACCTCACATTAGGGAGCACTACAAATTATATTATAGTGTCCTAAAGAATTTAATTTAAAAAACCACCGGTATGTTAATTAAATCTGAAATTTACAGTTCAAATAATAAAATAAAAACAATTTGAAAGGTGATCAAAGTGGAGATATGAAAAATTTCTGAAGCTACAGACAGTATTGAAGTCTGACATAATGTAAGCACAGTTGATGAAGGTAAAATATATGCCAATATTCCCAACAACCATTTTTGACAGTAGTGGATCAATTTGGTTGCAAAGGGACTCTGGTTGAAGCCATGTACCTTCTATAGAAACCAGTGCAGAGCAAAAACTTGTCAGATGCATGTACCCCAAACCTCAACTGATGAGACTGAGTTGGTAATAAGCCAAATAAAAAATAAAAAATCCACTGGTGTGTATACTACATCTATCAAAGTACTCAACTAATTCTTAAATTTATTTGTGACATATCTGTTGAGTTTATATATCTACATAATGCCCATAATATTTGTGACATATCTGTTGAGTTTATATATCTACATAATGCCCATAATAGACTCAAATATGCAACTGTTAAACCACTGTTCAATAAAGGTGATAAATCTGAGGCTATCAACTACCAGCCAGTTTCATTTCTATCATCAGTTTGAATTCCAAATGAGTATTTCAACTGAACATTTTCTCATTTGTTGACCAACTCCTCAAATCCATCAACAATAAAATGTCACCACCTGGAATCTTTTGTGATCTCTCTACAGTATTCTACTGCATATATCACAAAATTCTACTTTAACAGACTGAACACTATGGCTTAAATGATAAAGTAGGAATGTGGCTCAAGTCATATCCAGATGACAGAAGTCAGGAGGTAGTACTGAATAGTTCTGCAATGGCACCTGTCTGCTTTGAGTCAGGCACAGTGAAATGTGGAGTGCCACAGAGCTTGGTGCTTGATCCCTTAATTTTCCTAATTTTTATCAATGACCTGCCATAGTGTATGACACAAAAAAACACACCCTACCGTAGACGACAACCATTTTGACTGAGAAAGTAGCTGACTGCAATATAGAGAACGCTGCGAGCAGTATACTGAAAGAAGTTCCAGATCTGTTCACTTCAAATGTTCTGTCCCACAATGTTAACAAAACTCATTTCATTCAGTTTCAAACAAAAATGGAAACGAGCATATGGCATTGTTGGCCAGGAGGCCCCATCTGGTGAAGTTCTGCCACCGACTGCAAGTCTTATTTCAATCGATGCCACGTTGGACACCATGCATGTGGTGATGAGGATGAAATGATGATGAGTACAACACAACACCCAGTTTACAAACAGAGAAAATCTCCAACATAGCCGGGAATCAAAGCCAAGCCCGCTGCATGGGAGACAAGCACGTTACCACCCAGCTAAGCAGCTGGACAGTTTAAAACAGCAAACAAAAAACATGAAAATGTTTAATTTAAATGTGATGACAGATGTATTGAGAGTTGAGTCTTCCACATTCTTGGGATAACATTAACAACAACTTAAACTGGTCAGTTCATATCAGTGGCCTACGTAAAAAGCTGAATTCTATACTATCAAAGCTGCATACCTCAGACATTTCCATTCACTTATGACATATGGCGGCATATTCTGGTGAAACCAGTCAGGAACAAGTAAAGTCTCTATTGCACACAAGGAGATCATCAGAATTACGAGCAGAGTGCACTGTAGATGCTCCTGCAAAAATTTGTTCAAACAATTTGGCATCCTCACCATGCATACTTTTCTACTAATCTGCTTTGTGAACAATAATGATCCACTTTACAAAACAAACAATGCATATATCATGATAACGATACAAGACGTAAAATGATCTTCACAAACATATTTAAAAAACTCTGTGTAGTAAACAAAAGAGTATGTTGAAACTTCCTGGCAGATTAAAACTGTGTGCCTGACCGAGACTCGAACTCGGGACCTTTGCCTTTCAGGTAGAAGGTAGGAGACAAGGTACTGGCAGAAGTAAAGCTGTGAGTACCGGGCGTGAGTCGTGCTTCGGTAGCTCAGTTGGTAGAGCACTTGCCCGCGAAAGGCAAAGGTCCCGAGTTCGAGTCTCGGTCGGGCACACAGTTTTAATCTGCCAGGAAGTTTCATATCAGCGCACACTCCGCTGCAGAGTGAAAATCTCATTCTGGAAAAAGAGTATGTTATTCAAGTAAAAAAGTACACAATAAACTTCCAGTTAATGTCAAATCAGTCATTGAGGATATGACTAAATGACGAAAAAACTAAAACTTTATCCTTTGGGCAGCTATTTCTATTCCTTACAGGAAATTTTGGCAATGTGTAATACTTGGCGAAATGTGTTTAATTTTAAGCATTCCCATAAGGACTATGTAGCACTGGTATGTCAGTTATTGACAGGATGCTTTTTATATGAATTAGAATGTAAGCCTTATAATTTGCTCATATGACCATTATCAGTACTATAAACTGTGTTGTTATTTTAACACTTGGACCTCACTTTTCATGCGTCTGTTTACATATGATTTAGAGTGTAAGCTTCATGACATATGATTATTACTATAATAATCTGATACGTTCTACATCCTAGTGATACCACTCACAACAAGGGTCCATGGCACTCATAAACAGACTAATAAAATAAATAGCTTTGTGCATGTGACTCAAATTTTCATGTCTGATTTCTCTTTTAGAAATTACCAGTATATCCCCAATTCTTTAAAGACTGGGACTGCCACGTATAAAAGAGCTTCAAACTTCTGATTACTTTACAAACGAGTTAATGTGTTAAATATTTGATGTTAAGAATGTATGTGAGAAAAGTTTAAAAAATGTTTAAAATTATAATTAAAATTTGTTAGAAGCTGATAAGTTGTCTCATTATCAATCACTGGATGAGCCCAGTTTGGGAAATCTGCACTTTGTTTTAGGCAAAGGCTAGTTCTTCCACATCTCTGCGTTTATAATGCAATATTACCTGAACTGTGAGCCATACTACAATTTTGATGGTCCATTCACTGGTATTTGTAGATACTGTCTGCAAAAAGTGTTGCAAATAGAATTAGTAGTGAAGCTGTAATAAATTCAAACGTAATGATTGATGTGGCAATTTTAGTGCATGAATAGTGAAAATTTAATAAGTGAAATTTTTTTCCTTTCATCATTTTATGGGGGTAGTGGTGGGAGCGTTTCATAAGGATTTCAAATTATGTGTAAAGTTTGTCAAAAGTCACAAAGTCCTCTAATTCTATAATACTTGAGGAATATAGCCTGGGTAATTGGCACCCTGTGAGTAATGCTCCCCAAGACATATACAATGTTCCTAACAGTAATACTTACATTACTGTGTTAAACCATTAATGTAAGATTATACCTTTTAAACAGGTAACAGGATTTTAAATTTGATCAGTAATACATGAGATACTGAAAGTCAAATTTTTGTTGCCCCTGCAGCTGGGATGGTGCACTGTGAACTGGGTTAGCCATCTAGTAATACAGATCCCTAGCACTACTACCATTTATTGGAAGTAAGAAACAACTGCACTGATATTATGGGTTTTCTGAGGGGTGAGGGAGGGGGGGGGGAGGGGGAGGGGGAGGGCGGAGGGGAGGAGGGGAGGAGGAGGAGAAGGAGGAGGAGGAGGGAGGGAGTTGGTTGGTTTGTGGGATTAAAGGGACCAGACTGCGATGGTCATCGGTGCCTTTTTCCAAATACTAAAAACACCCACAGAGAATAAAAACGAGTAACAGAATAGATCACAGACAACACAGAACAAGACAGACTTAGACAAAGACCAGACAAGACAAACTAAAATCACACAGAGTGTGACGGTGGTTGGCCGACCATAGAAACAAAAAAGGAAAAGCCAACCACCGAGAAACGCATTAAAAAATCAGATTAAAATCGTAGGCCAATGGCCAGAATCAACACAAAAGAACATAACAAACACTTAGAGTAAACGATAAAAACCCCCTGCCCGAATAAAATGTAAAACTAAACCAGCCATAACAGGGTCATCAGATAAAAGGGGAGGGAGCGTATCAGGCAGCGCAAATGTCTGCCTGACCACAGCTAAAAAGGGGCAGGCCAACAAAATGTGGGCCACTGTCAAAGCCGCCCCGCAGCGACATAGAGGAGGGTCCTCCCGGCGCAGTAAATAACTGTGTGTCAGCCGAGAGTGGCCAATACGGAGCCGACAAAGGACGACTGAGTCCCTGTGGTTGGCTCGCATGGATGACCGCCACACAGTCGTCGTCTCCTTAATGGCACGGAGTTTATTGGGCATGATCCGATCGCGCCATTCAGCGTCCCAAAGCGCAAAAACTTTTCGGCGGAGGACTGCACGCAAATCAGTCTCTGGGAGGCCAACATCCAGAGATGGTTTACTCGTGGCCTCTTTCGCCAGGCGGTCAACATGTTCATTGCCCGGGATACCGACATGACCGGGGGTCCACACAAAGACCACAGAGCGGCCGCAACGGGCAAGAGTATGCAGGGACTCTTGGATAGCCATCACCAGACGAGAACGAGGGAAACACTGGTCGAGAGCTCGTAAACCACTCAGGGAATCGCTACAGATAACGAAGGACTCACCTGAGCAGGAGCGGATATACTCTAGGGCACGAAAGATGGCGACCAGCTCAGCAGTGTAAACGCTGCAGCCATCCTGCAACGTTGTTCAGAATGGTCCCCTAGAGTTAGCGCATACCCGACACGACCAGCAACCATCGAACCGTCAGTGTAAACAATGCCAGAGCCCTGATACGTGGCCAGGATGGAATAAAAGCGGTGGCAGAAGGCCTCTGGAGGAACTGAGTCCTTCAGGCCCTGTGCCAAGTCGAGCCGAAGGCAAGGGCTAGGAACACACCATGGGAGTGTACGCAAAGTGGCCCGGAAAGGAGGTGGAACAGTGAAAACCCTAAGCCCGGATAGAAGCTCTCTGACGCGGACCGCGATTGTACAACCAGACTGGGGCCGACGTTCTGGCAGACGGACGACCGACTGCGGGAACAGGAGACGATAGTTTGGATGCCCGGGCAAGCTAAAAACATGGGCAGCATAAGCGGCTAATAAATGTTGGCGCCTGAACCGCAATGGAGGGACACCTGCCTCCGCAAGTATGCTGTCCACTGGGCTGGTCCGGAAAGCACCAGTGGCAAGGCATATGCCACTGTGTAGGATTGGGTCCAGTACCCACAGCGCAGATGGGGATGCTGAGCCATAAGCCAGGCTCCCATAATCCAGACGAGACTGGATTAACGCCTGGTAGAGCCGTAACAAGGTAGATCGGTCGGCGCCCCAGCAGGTGTGGCTCAAGCATCTCAGAGCATTTAGATGCCGCCAACACGCCTGTTTAAGCTGCCGAATATGAGGGAGTCAAGTCAGCCAAGCATCAAAAACTACACCCAAAAACCTGTGTGTCTCAACCACAGCAAGAACTTCGCCATCAAGATAAAGCCGCGGCTCCGGGTGAACAGTGCGTCGCCGGCAGAAATGCATAACGCAGGTCTTGGCAGCCAAAAACTGAAAGCCATGGGCTACAGCCCAAGACTGCGCCTTATGGATAGCGCCCTGTAGCTGACGTTCAGCAGCTGCAATGCCAATAGAGCAGTCGTCAGCATAGAGAAGTCGTCAGCATACAGGGACGCTTGGACAGACATCCCCACCGCCGCAGCGAGCCCGTTAATGGGTATTAAAAACAGGCAGACACTTAAAACAGATCCCTGGGGCACACCGTTCTCCTGGACTTGGAAGGAACTATGAGAGGCCGCGACTTGCATGTGTAAGCTACGATACGACAGAAAATTGCGGATAAAGATCGGCAGAGGGCCCCAAAGACCCCATCCATGAAGCGTAGAAAGGATGTGATGACCCCATGTCGTATCGTACGCCTTCTGCATGTCGAAAAAGACAATGACCAGGTGCTGACGGTGGGCAAAGGCAGTACGGATGGCCGACTCCAGGCTCACTAGATTGTCGGCGGCGGAGCGGCCTTTACGGAACCCACCCTGAGATGGAGCCAGAAGGCCCCTTGACTCTAGTACCCAGTTCAACCGCTGGCTCACCATCCGTTCAAGCAACTTGCAAAGAACGTTGGTGAGGCTAATGGGATGGTAGCTGTCCACCTCCAAAGGGTTCTTCTCAGGTTTCAGAATGGGGATGACAATACTTGCCCACCATTGCGACGGAAACTCACCCTCGACCCAAATGCGGTTGTAAAGGTCGAGGAGCCGTCGCTGGCAGTCCACTGAAAGGAGTTTCAGCATCTGACAATGGATGCCATCTGGCCCAGGAGCGGTATCAGGGCAAGTGGCAAGGGCACTGTGAAATTCCCACTCACTGAATGGAGCATTGTAGGATTCAGAATGGTGGGTGCGAAAAGAAAGGCTCCGACGTTCCATCCGCTCCTTAATGGAGCGGAAGGCCAGTGGGTAATTGGAAGAAGCGGAACTCAGAGCAAAATGCGCTGCCAAGCTGTTGGCAATTTTGTCGGAGTCTATACAAACTGCTCCATTCAGTGAGAGCGCAGGGACACTGACAGGGTTCTGATAGCCATAGAGGCATCGGATCTTGGCCCAGACCTACGATGGAGAGACATGGAGGCTAATGGTGGACACATACCGCTCCCAGCACTCCTGCTTGCTTTGGCGGATAAGGCGGCGGGCTCGCGCACGCAGCT
Organism: Schistocerca serialis cubense; assembly: GCF_023864345.2. Taxonomy (NCBI): domain Eukaryota; kingdom Metazoa; phylum Arthropoda; class Insecta; order Orthoptera; family Acrididae; genus Schistocerca; species Schistocerca serialis. Next base: position 96,478,603 of record NC_064639.1, read on the forward strand.
GTTTGAAGGCGATCAAGTTTTCGATGGAGGGATGTCGCTTGTGACGCTGGAGCGCAAGCCGGCGATCTTTAATCGCTTCAGCGATCTCAGGCGACCACCAAGGCACAGTCCGCCGCCGAGGGGACCCAGAAGTATGGGTAATGGCAGATTCGGCGGCAGTAACGATGCCGGTGGTGACGGATTGAACCACCGCATCAATGTCGTCACTAGAGAGAGGCTCAATAGCAGCAGTGGAGGAAAACAAGTCCCAGTCAGCCTTATTCATGGCCCACCTGCAAGGCCGCCCAGAAGACTGACGCTGTGGCAGGGACAGAAAGACCGGAAAGTGGTCACTATCACACAGGTCGTCAGGCACACTCCAGTCAACAGACGGTAAGAGGCTAGGGCTGCAAATCGAAAGGTCGATGGCCGAGTACGTGCCATGCACCACGCTGAAGTGTGTGAAGGAACCATCATTTAAAAGCGAAAGATCGAGCTGTGCCAATACATGCTCAATGGTGGCGCCTCGACCTGTCGCCACCGACCCACCCCACAGAGGGTTATGAGTGTTGAAGTCGCCCAGTAACAGGAAAAGGGGCGGCAATTGGGCTATCAGCGCAGCCAGGACATGCTGCGCAACATCATCATCCGGTGGAAGGTAAAGACTGCAGATGGTAACAGCCTTTGGCGTCCACACCCAAACAGCGACACCCTCTAAATGTGTTTGGAGAGGGACAGACTCGCTGTGAAGAGAGTTAAGGACATATATGCAGACGCCACCAGACACCCTTTCATAAGCTGCCCGGTTCTTATAATGACCCCGATAGCCACGGTGGGCGGGGGTTCGCATTGCTGAAAACCAAGTTTCCTGAAGAGCAATGCAGAAGAAAGGGTGAAGGCTGATAAGTTGTCGGAGCTCAGCTAGATGGGGGAAAAAACCGCTGCAGTTCCACTGGAGGATGAAATTGTCCATGGCTGAGAAGGCGTGAAGGGACTAGGAAGGCAATTTATGCCATTTGTTCACTCGCTGCCACCAATTCAGAACCCGCACGAGTGACAACCATGGCGTCTGAGGGACCAGCGAGATCCAGGTCTTCAGCAGACCCCAGAATCTCGACCTCAGACGCAGAGCTTGTAGGAAGCGGTGGGATGGGTGCCACTGCAATGTCGTTGGTCTTGGGGACTTTCTTCTTTTTCGGCTAGGGAGGGAAATGATCTTTGATTGTATTGCTTGCCGTTGAGGTTAGACCTCGATCGCTTAGAGACTGCTGGTGGAGGCCCACCAGCGAGAGATGATGTACCACGCTTCTCTGCGGGGCATCCACCCTGATGCCACCCACTCTGACCAGGGGCTCTCCCCACGGGCGCCACCCAGCCGCAGCAAAGACCACCTGGCAGGATGGCCTTTGCCAGGAGTCCCGATGCCCCAGAGGGATAGGCATCTACTCCTCGGCATATGTGGGGAGGTAGCAGCTCAGGCATCAGCAGTGCGATCCCTGTGTAGTCAGGGGGCTACCACCAAGAGGGTACATGACGACCCCACCACAACGGACTGGCTACCGTGCTGGATGTCGGGTGTCGAAATATCCATGTACATCATGAGGGCAAAGATGGAAGTGCACAATGGAGGGAATGTATGCTATCTGGAACACACTTCAGCGGACGTAGCCGGAAGCTCGACGTACATCCAACTCCATGACAATACTGGGTGTGCCAGATCTTAGGGCAAGATGGATGAAAGATGCACCACGTAAGGCGTCCTTCCCCAAATGGTACGCACTAACGGAAAATTTTGAAATGTAGTGGTCAAACCCCTTAGGGGACGATCATATTAAAGGCTGAAACAGTTGAGACTCCTTTTAGTCGCCTCTTACGACAGGCAGGAATACCGCGGGCCTATTCTTACCCCCGAACCCGCAAGGGGGGGGGGGGGGGGTTACCTTCCATCTGGTAATCCTGCAAAGTCTGACATGCCAGCACTGCTCATTCTACTTCACAACACTTTCTTTGAAAAATGTTCTAAATTTGAAGTAACTGAAGTATCACAATCTAGGTACAATATCAGAATACCTGCATGGAGACAATTTGTGTTATCCACACGACAGCATTCTAATTAATATAAATTTAAAACTTCTGTAATCCATTAAAAATGTAATCACATATTTCTTTTTTATACACTTTTAGTTATTCTATTCACATCGCAACCTGGTACAACATAATTTGCATGCAAACAGAACAGGCAGTCTCAATGTCCCTGAATGGTAAAAGGGACAGTCACATGAAAACAGAAGAATGGAAAGAAGTAATCTGTTTACTATTTCAAAATTAGCTGTCATAACTGTTAATACATCTATCCCACTGTGAGACAAGGGTCCAATGCCTTCATGAAAAAATGTTGCAATTATCTGTGGAACCATGATTGTACCCAAGTGTTCACCTCTTCCTCCACAGCACATCGACAGCCAAAAATGTCTTTCTCAGAGCTCCAAAAATATGGAAATCACATGGCGAGAGATTGGGACTGTGTGGCCAATGTGTAAGAGCTGTGCAGCAATGTAGCCAAAATAACCTTGACAACAAGTGGGCTGACATTAACCTGCAATGGAAGGATGCCATCTGTCAACATTCCTGGAAATTTGCAGCGTCCATGTGGGCAGTCCCAGTCACTCCCCATGCAATTTTTGTATTTTAGGAGCCTTGAAGAATGATATTCATAGCCTTTGATTTTCTTCACAGGAAGACGTGCATGCCTGAGTAAAATCATGGTTCTGTAGGCAAACACAAACATCCTTCCATGAGTTATTGACCATCTTGTCTGACAGTGTGATAAAAGTATTAACAGTTATGATGATTATATTTGAAATAATAAACTGTTTACTTAATGTTTTTTCCATCTGTTTCATTTAACAGCCCCTTATATTCTGATTTTCTGGATCATACTGAAGGCCAATGGTGTCGCCGCAGTAGTTCCTGTCAGTTCACCAAAGCAAGCTGCGAGTGCAAAAGGATATGTCCAAATTGGAATAGGTGTGTGCTGAGTCTGAAAGAAATTGAGTGCTCCTGTATTAAGGCAGAAGAGGTTAAGTTGATTAAGAAGGTCAGCCAAGAGGGTATGTCTGACAAGTGCTGGCAGAGCTGCAAATGGGGTGATGTACATTGAAGTGAACAAGCAGCAGAAAGGGGTGAGGTAGCTGCCCAATAAGCTGGAGGAAGTCTGCCCTGGTGACACTGAAGACACATGGATGTAAACAGTAGAAAGGGAAAAGGTCAAGTGAGGAAAGGAAAGTCAAACTGCAACAACTTGAAGGTGGGTAGTCAGGGAAATAGATTGACTATGAATGTCGTCCTGTGTTACAGTGTTAAGTCAAGCTCTGGCACACCAGTCAGGATGGACAGAGAAGAATGGCTGTGAGAAGACATCAGCCAATCAAATGCTGACCAACCCTTCTCCAGGATGATAATGTGACTGCAACAGCCCCTATGTGAAGAGGGCACAAAGGCTGTGGCCGACTGGTCGTAGCCCAGTTCAATAGTAGCGTCAAGACTAGTGACTTGTATCGAAACAACTTAGGATTGTTTATACTGAAGAAACTTTAATATTTTGTTTGTTGCCCTTTGCCTGTGACATCTGTGTAATCACAAAGTAAAGTATTGTCTCTCTTCGTTTTGTAATAAAACTCAGTAATATGATTTGTTTGATTTGACTGTCTAGCAAACTGAGTATGAAGGAGTCCTGGACACCCCATAATGATGACAAGGTTGGAGACAAAGTCCTTTATGAGCAGCATCACTTCCTTTGAGATGGAATTCCGTCCTCGAGGGGGAGATCAAAACGGATTGGGAAGAAATGTAAGCTCAAAGCGGTCGTAAGCATACAATTTTGTCTCCTGAAGGTAAAGTACAGGTGGGCGGTGTGATTCTAAGAGCAGCCATAAATCCTATTTCTTGGATTGGAGGCTGCAAATGTTCCACTGCAGGAGAGTCGTGCTGAGGAAAAAACGAAGAGGTGTCACATCGGTCGCTGCTGAGTGCCAGCCTTCGAAGACTGACTACTATAGGGCACAGATGTAGGAGGATCCCACTCCATGAGGTTTACAGAAGTGTGGGCATTCTCCCTCTGTCAATCTGCAGAGTCCAGTGCAGCAGAACGGTTGATGGTGCACACCAGCGATATCAAGGTCAGCCGGGCGTGGGTATCACGTGGCAACACCGTTGAAGGGGATCTCAGGGTCTGCGAAGGAGAAGACCGTATGCCTTTTTTTCTACTTCTTTGAGGCTTTCCGGTTAGCAGAGGAAGACTCATATGTTGGTTGGCTGGAGGGATGTAGAAAGACTTCACAGGAGTGTTTCTTCTGTCTTTTCCAACTTGCTGGTTGTGTCGCTTGTGACTTCGCCCTGTGAGACAAAAGTTTGGTGGCATGTTGCACAGCTGTAGGAGAAGATAGGGACACTGCCATGATGCTGGTTGGTTGGTTGATTTAAAAGAGGGGGGGGGGGGGGGGGGGGAAATCAAACTGTGGGGTCATCGGCCCATTGTTCCCATAAAATAATTACACAAGAGAAAAAAGAAAAATAGGAGACATACAGCACAATAACAGGAGAAAGGAAGAACCAGAAGAATGACAATCAATACTACTATAGACAAAACAGGAAAAGAACACCACAGAGAGAAGCAAGAAACTGGTAGAAGGTGTAAAAACAAGAGGGCAGATGACCATGGCGAGCCAAGCATGAGAATTGAGAGGAAAAGCCAGCCACTCTGTCACACATTAAAACATCCACCCTAAAAGCATTAGAGTGGAGAACACAAAGGGACAAAGGGCATGAACTAAAACTTGCATAGAATAATAAAACCCATCATCACATATAAAACGTAAAACTAAATTAGCCAATGACGCGTTGTCAGCTAAAATTAATGGCAACGAGTCCGGTAACTGAAGAGTCCGTCGCAGGGCAGCCAAAGAAAGACAGCTCACCAAGATATGGACCACTGTCAGCCGGGCACCCCACCAACACTGAGGTGGGTCATCATGGTGCAATGGTTCAAATGGCTCTGAGCACTATGGAACTTAACTGCTGTGGTCATCAGACCCCTAGAACTTAGAACTACTTAAACCTAACTAATCTAAGGACATCACACACATCCATGCCCGAGGCAGGATTTGAACCTGCGACCATAGCGGTCACGCAGTTCCAGACTGAAGCGCCTACAACCAAACGGCCACTCCGGCCGGCCATCATGGTGCAGAAGGTAGCCGTGTGTCACCCAGGCATGGCCAATGCAGAGCCAGCAGAGAACCACAGAGTCCCAGCGAGAGGCTGGATTGCCACACATTCGTAGTCTCCTTAATGGCAAGCAGTTTGTTGTGCGTGCTGAGATTATGCCATTGCAGCATAGTACTGAATGCAGATCACTTGCAGAGAAGCCGATCTCCATAAGCAGTTTCCATGTAGCCTTTTTGGCCAGCCTGTCGGCAAGTTTGTTGCGTGGGATTCCAACGTGACCTGGGGTTCAGACAAACACCACTGAACGATTGGACCATTCCAGGGCATAGATGGACTCCTGGATGGTCACTACCAAAGGATGACAAGGGTAGCAATAGCTTGTAGGCTGCTCAAGCAGTCAAAACACAGAAGAAAGGACTCCCAAGGGCATGAACAGATGTGCTCATGAGCACGAGATATAGCCACCAGATTGGCAGCGAAAACACTGCAGCCAGCAAGCAAGGAATGCTGTACAATAAGTCCTCCATGGACATACATGAAGCCGATGTGACCATCAGCCATCGAGCCATCAGTGTATACCATTTCATGGCCTCGGTACATGTCACGAATCGAGAGGAAGTGGCAGTGGAGAGCTGTGGGGTTAACTGAGTCCTTAGGGCCATGTGAAAGGTCCAGGCGAAGCTGCGGCCTAGGTGGACACCATGGAGGTGTACATGAGAACCTCATACACAGGTGGTAAAGGCAAGGACTCCAGTTTGGAAAGAAGGGATTGGACATGAACTGCAATTGGAAGACCAGACCTGGGCTGTGGATGCGGGAGATGAACCGCAGTGGGCAGGAAAAGGAGACTGTGATTCAGATGCACAGGAGAACTATGAATGTGTGCAACGTAACTGGCCAGCAGTTGTGCATGCCTAACCTGCAATGGAGGGACTCCTGTCTCCACAAGGATGCTGGCTACTGGACTCATCCTAAAAGCTCCTGTCACTAGGCGAACGCTACAGTGATGCACTGGGTCGAGTAAATGTAATGCTAAGGGCACCGCCAAACCATAAACCAGACTCCCATAGTCAAGGCGGGATTGAACAAGGGCTCTGTAGAGCTACAGCAGTGTAGAGCAATCTGCACCCAAGTTGGCGTTACTCAGGTAGAGGAGGGTATTGAGGTGCTGCCAGCACTTCCGCTTAAGCTGACGAAGGTGAGGTAGCCAAGTCAACCGGGCATCGAAAACCAGTCCTAAGAATCTATATGTCTCCACTACAGTGAGTGGATCATCATGAAGGTAAAGTTCTGGTTCTGGATGAACGGTATGACTCTGACAAAGTTCATGACACACGACTTAGTGGCCGAAAACTGGAAGCCGTGGGCGTGAGCCCGTGACTGCGGCTTGTGGATGGCTCCTTGTAGGCACTGCTCAGCAACATCAGTGCTTGTGGAGCAGTGCGAAATGTAGAAGTCATCTGCATATAGAGAAGATGAGATGGACGGCCCTACAACTGCTGCTAGACAAATAAAGGAGACTAAAAATAGTGATACACTTAATACAGAGTCCTGCGGGACCACATTCTCCTGGATATGGGGGAATTATGGGAGGCACCAACTTGGATACGGAAAGTATGGAGCAACAGGAAATTCAGGATAAAAATCAGGAGTAGGCCTCTGAGACCCCACCCGTATAATGTGGCAAGGATATGATATCAGTGGTAGAGCACCCCTGGCAGAAGCTGCCCTGACATGGAGCCAATAGGTCACGTGACTCCAGGACCCAACCGCCGACATACCATATGTTCCAGCAGCTTACAAACGTTAGTGAGGCTGATAGGCCAATAGCTATCCACATCAAGCAGGTTTTTGCTGGGTTTGAGAATCGGAATAGTGGTGCTCTCCCGCCATTGCAATGAAAAGACACCATCACACCAGATGTGGTTGCAGATGATGATGAGATGGCACTTTTAGTCAGACGAGAAATGTTTAATCATCTGGCTGTGGATCCGATCAGGCACAGCAGCTGTATCGGGGCAATGTGCAAGTGCACTACGAAGGTCCCATTCCATAAATGGAGTGTTGTAGGTTTCACTGTGGTGTGTAGTGAACAAGAGGACTTTAGTTTCCATCAACCATTTGTGGATGTGAAAGGCTGGGGGTTAGTTCTCCGATCAGAGGCTCAGGCAACGTGCTCGGCAACGTGCTCGGCAACGTGCTCGGCAACGCGCTCGGCAACGCGCTCGGCAACGCGCTCGGCAATCGCGCTCGGCAATCGCGTTTGCATCAGTACATAGCACGCCATTGATGGTTACACCAGGGACACCTGTTGAGGTCTGGTACAAAAAAAGACGTCTGATCTTCGTCCATGCTTGGGAAGGTGACGTATGGCACCCAATTATCGGCAGGTACCTCTCCCAATACTCCTGTTTCTGTCGTTTTATAATCTGGCGTACACGGGCACAGAGCCGCTTAAAGGCTATCAGATGCTCTAGGGAAGGATGTCACTTACGTCACCTAGAGCTTGCCAACACTCTGTAATTTCCTCTGCAGCTTTCAGCAACCACCAAGAAACTGCCTTGTGCTGGGGGCAACCTAAAGAGCAAGGGATCCTATTTTCTGCCACATAAATGATTGTGGTAGTCATCTGCTCAACCATCACATCAATGTTACCATGTGGGGCAGAGTCAACAGTGACATCAGAGGTGAACGTTTCCCAGTCCACCTTGTTTAAAGGTCATGTAGGCAGGCATCCGTATGGGACAGTGGTCACTACAACACAGGCTGTCTTATGCTCTCCAGTTGACAGATGGGAGAAGGCCAGGGCTGCAAATTGAAAAATCAATGGCCAAGTAACAACCAGAGCCACAATGAAATGTGTGGTGACCCCAGTATTTAAGAGGCAGAGGTTGAACTGATACAGTAGAGTTTCGACATCTCTGCCTTAGCCAGTAACCGCGGTGCGACCCCACAAGGGGTTATGGGCATTAATCTGCATTAATCTCCAAAAAGTAGGAAAAGTTTAGGGAGCTGAGCAATCAGTGCAGTTAATACATTCAGGGATACTGTAACATCTGGTGGAAGATATACATTGCAGACAGTTATTTCTTGCATTACCCTTATTCTGACAGCCACAGCTTCAAGTGGGATTTGAAGGGGCACAGGTTCACTACAAACAGAGTGTATGACATAAACACGAACTCCACCCGACACTTGATTATAGTCGCTATGGTTCCCATAATATCCCTTATAGCCGCAGAAGGCAGGGGTCCGCATTTCAGGGAACCAGGTTTCCTGGAGGGCAATGCAGATAGCAGGTTAAAAGCTTAAAAGTTGCCGTAGTTCAGCCAGGCAGTAGAAAAAACCGCCACAATTCCACTGAATGATGACATCATTGTGAGACTGGGAAGGCATTCAACATTCAAGGAGGCAATTTAAGCATCAGGGTCACCTGCTGCCACCAACTTAGTGCCTGAGAAGTCTATACCCATTGTGTTTGAGGGTCCAGCGAGATCTAGGTCCTCAATGGATGCCGGAATCTCCACCTCATCTGCAGATGCAGAGCTTGTAGGTAGTGGTGGTGAGGGTGCCATCACAATTCCCTTGGTCTTGGGGACCTTCTCTTTCGATTTCTCTCACTGCTCCTTGGGTTTCCCTGGCTGGGAGGACTTGACTGATTTAGTATCTGGGACTGAGGACGAGTGTGAAGCCCTATGACCAGCTGCTTTTGGGCACTTCAGCCACTGGAGGGTGTCCTCTTTCCCACTAGCAGAAACCTGGGAAGGGAGTGACCCCAAGGGACCTCTTCCACCTAAAGGAACAAAAGGACAAGAAAACAACAGAGATGCAAGAAACAGTTAGAAGAAAGTAAAACAAGGAAGCGGATTGCAGTGGCTGGCCAACCACAAAAATAAAAAGGAAAAGCCAGCCACCCTGCAGCACATTAAAACCTCCACTACGGTGGAGGGCACAGAGGGACAAAGGACATGCTCTAAAACTCAAATCGAATGATAAAACCCTCACGGATGAAACTTAAAACCAAATCAGCCGATGAGGCATTGTCTGCTAAAATCAATGATAAAAAGTCCGGCAACCAAAGATGAAGTCACAGGACAGCCAAAGAAGGTCAGAGCCACTGTCAACAAGACACCACACCAACACTGAGGTGGGTCTTCATGGCACAGGAGGTAGCCATGGGTCTCCCATGCATGGCCAATTTGGAGCTGGCAGAGAACGACAGAGTCCCTGTGAGAGGCCCTCATCGAGGACTTCAACACATTTGTGGACTCCTTGATGGCTTGCAGTTTGTTGTGCATTCTGAGATTTTGTCATTCCGTCTCCCACAGATGAAAAACCTTGCGGCGTAATAACAAACGCAGGTCAGTTGCGGGGATGCCCATCTCCAGAAGTGGTTTCCGTGTAGCCTGTTTGGCCAGCCTGTCAGCAAGTTCATTTCCTGGGATTCCAGCATGACCAGGGGTCCATATGAACACCACTGAACGAGTGGACTGTTCCAGAGCATAGATGGGCTCCTGGATGGACACTACCAAAGGATGATAAGGGTAGCAGTGTTCGATAGTTTTCAGGCTTCTCAAGGAGTCAGTACATACAAGAAAAGACTCCCCAGGGCATGAAAGGAGATACTGGAGTGCACAAGATATGGCCACCAGTTCTGCAGGGAATACACTGCATCCATTGGGTAAGGAATGCTGTTCAATATGGCCGACGTGAACGTAGGCAAAGCAAACGTGACCATCAGCCATCGAGCCACCCGTGTAAACCACTTCAGAGCCCCGGAACACGTCAAGAATCAAGAGGAAGTGACACCGGAGAGCCACAGGGTTAACGGAGTCCTTAGGGCCACGTGAAAGGTTCAGACAAAGCTGTGGCCAAGGCGTACACCATGGAGGCATACGTGAATGGACCGCAAGTAGAGTTGGTGAACGGAAGGACTCCAGTTTGGAGAGAAGGGACCGCATGCGAACTGCAATCATTAGCTCCGACCTGGGCCGCCAATGCGGGAGATGGACTGCCGCAGGTGGGAAAAGGAGACGGTAATTTGGATACTCAGGAGAGAGAACTATGAATGTGTGCTGCGTAACTGGTGAGCAGTTGTGCATGTCTGATTTGCAATGGAGGGATCTCAGCCTCCACCAGTACACTGGTCACCAGACACGTTCCAAAAGCTCCTGTCACCAGTCGAACCCCCAGTGGGGCACAGGGGCGAGTAAAGGCAACACCGAGGGCGCTGCCGAGCCATAAACCACACTCCCAAGTCAATTCGGGATTGGACAAGGGCTCTGTAGAGCCACAGCAGCGTAGAGCGATCTGCACCACAATTGGTGTTGCTCAGGCAACGGAGGGCATTGAGGTGCTGCCAGCCCTTCTGCTCAAGCTGACAAAGATGAGGAAGCCAAGTCAATCGAGTATCGGAAACCAGTCCTAAGAATCGATATGTCTCCACTACAGTGAGTGGATCATCATGGAGGTAAAGTTCTTGGTCCGAATGAACGGTACGACGCCAACAGAAGTGTATGAAACATGACTTTGTGGCTGAAAACTGGAAGCCGTGGGCTAGAGCCCATGACTGCATCTTGTGAATGGCTTCCTGTAGGTGACGCTCAGCAACATCAGTACTGGGGCAGCAGTATGAAATCCATAACTCATCTGCTTACAGAGAAGATGAGTGAGGAGGGGGTCCTGACAGCTGACAGCTGCTGCTAGACCATTAATAGCCACTAAAAATAGAGAGAGACTCAATACAGAGTCCAGGGGGACCCCATTCTTCTGGATATGGATGTAACTATGAGGGGCACCAACTTGGACACAGAAAGTATGGAGCGACAGGAAGTTTTGGATAAAAATCCACAGTGGGCCCCAGAGACCCCACTCCTACAATATGGCAAGGATATGATGTCGCCAGGTCATGTAGTATGCTTTACGTAAGTCAAAAAAGACGGCACCAGGTGTTGCCATCTGGAAAAGGCTGTTCAGGTGGCAGACTCGAGGGACACAAGATTATCAGTGGTAGAGCGACCCTGGTTGAAGCTGCCCTGAGATGGAGCCAGTAGGCCACATGACTCCAGGACCCGACTCAACCCAACCACCGACATACCATACGTTCCAGCAGCTTACAAACAACGTTGGTGAGGCTGACGGGCCGATAGCTATCCACATCAAGCTGGTTTTTAATTGGGTCTGAGCACTGGAATGATGATGCTCTCCCACCACTGTGATGGAAAGATGCCATTGCACCAGATCCAGTTGAAGATGACGAGGAGATATCACTTGTAGTCAGACAAGAGATGATTAATCATCTGACTGTGGTTCTGATCAGGCCCAGGAGCTGTGTCAGGGCAACGTGCAAAGGCACTGAGGAGCTCCCACTCTGTAAATGGGGTGTTATAGGGTTCACTGTGGCATGTTGTGAACGAGATGACTGTCCTTTCCATCCGCCCTTTGAAAGTGCAAAATGCTGGAGGTAATTCTCCAAAGCAGAGGTGGGAGCATAATGCTCAGCAAAGTTCTCAGCAATTGTGTTTGTGTCGGTAGATAACACACCATTTATGTTAACACCGGGGACACCTGTTAGGGTCTGGTACCCAAAAATCAATTTGATCTTTGCCCAAACTTGGGAAGATGACATATGGCACCCAATGGTTGAGACATATCTCTCCCAACACTCTCTTTTTGATAAGCTGGCGAATGCGGGCATGGAGCCGTATAAAGGCTATAGGTGCTCCAGGGAAGGGTGCTGCTTATGCCACTGCAGAGCTCGCCTACACTCCTCCATTGCTTCCGGCGACCACCAAGGGACTGCCTTTCACCAGGGCACACTTAAAGAGCGAGATTTTCTGCCACAGAAATAATTGTTGTAGTCACCTGCTCAACCATCACATCAATGTTACCATGTGGGGAAGATTCAACGGTGACAGCAGAGGTGAAAGCACACCAGTCTGCCTTGTTTGGAGTCCATCTGGGCAGGCGTCCATGAGCCTGACGCCGGGGCAGTGACAGGAAGGTGGGGAACTGGCCACTACCATACAGATCATCTTGTGCTCTCCAGTGGATAGACGGGAGAAGGCCAGGACTGTGAACTGAGAGATCAATGGCCGAATATGTGCCATGTACCACACTGAAATGTGTGGGGGCATCTGTATTTAAGAGGCACAGGTCGAATGGAGAAAGTAATGTTTTGACAACTCTGCATCAGCCAGTAAGCACAGTGCCATCCCACAAGGTGTTCTGAGCGTTAAAACATCCCAGAAGTACGAAAGGTTTAGGGAGTTAATCAGTGCAGCCAATGCGTTCAGGGATGCTGCACCATCTTGAGGAAGATGTACGTTGCAGACAGTTATTTCCTGTATCGTCCTTATCCTGATAGCCACAGCTTCAAGAGGGGTTTGAAGGGGTGCAGGTTCACTGCATACTGAGTTCAGGACGTAGCAGCAAACTCCACCTGACACTCTATAATAGTCACTACAGTTCTTGTAATATCCCCTACAGCCACGGAGGACAGTGGTCCGCATTTCAGGAACAAGGTTTCCTGAAGGGCAATGCAGAATGCAGCTGTACAGCTGAAGAGTTTTTTTTTTGTGGGGTTTAAGGGCGCTCAACTACTGAGGTCATTAGCGCCCAGTCACTGTTGTTAGAGCACATGGAATCTAGTAAAACTCAAGGGGATGGGGGGGACACCAGAAGGACCTGACAAAGATGCAGATAAAATAAGTAAAAAGGTTAGATGTCTTTGGACAAGCCAGTCAAAGTTATAAAACGCAGAATACGAGCAGCTGCTAGAGCGTCATCAGCTAAAACATCTGGTAAAGTAAATGGCAGGGACAGGACAACACGAAATTGACTAAAACAGGGACACGACAATAAAACATGGCGCACTGTTAATGCCTGACCACAAGGGCACTGCGGGGCTGGGTCACCGGAGAGCAGGTAGCGGTGGCTAAACCGGCAATGCCCAATCCGCAACCTGGTCAGAAGGACCTCCTCGCGCCGAGATGGTCGGGAGGAGGTTGTCCAAGCAGTTGGGAGCGGTTTTACTGCCCGGAGCTTGTTTCCTTGGAGGGATGACCAAGCATCCCACCACAACGACACAAGCCTCTTACATACATCCCCACGAACGTCAGATGACGGGACACAATGGGAGGCTGGCCGAGGCAGGAGGACTGCAGCCTTGGCTGCAGCATCCGCAGCCTCATTCCCAGGCACTCCTACATGTCCGGGAACCCACAGAAAGCTGACAGGAGAACCATTAGCAGCTAAAGAATGGAGGGACTGCTGTATCCGTTGAATCAAGGGATGGACCGGATAGGGAGCTCCAAGGCTCTGAAGAGCACTGAGTGAGTCAGAGCAGAGTACATACGATGAATGGCGGTGGCGGCGGGCATACTGAACAGCCTGATGGAGAGCAAAAAGCTCGGCCGTAAAGCTCGAACATTGGTCGAGGAGCCGGTATTTAAAGGTGGCGGCCCCGACGACAAAGGCACAGCCGACACCATCGTCAGTTTTGGAGCCATCGGTGTAAATAAAGGTGTGACCGGCAAGTCGAGCACGAAGTTCGACAAACCGTAAGCAATACACTGCAGCCGGAGTACCCTCCTTCGGGAGTGAGCTGAGGTCGAGATAAATATGAACCGGAGCCTGGAGCCAAGGTGGTGTCGGGCTCTCACCCTCTCTGAAGGTGGTAGGGAGGGCAAAATCCAATTGTCGAAGCAGGCGACGGAGGTGGACTCCGGGGGGCAGCAGGGCAGACACATACAACCCGTATTGACGGTCGAGAGAATCGGCGAAGAAGGACTGGTAAGAGGGGTGGTCGGGCATAGACAACAGCCGGCAGGCATACCGACACAGCAGTATGTCGCGCCAGTAGGTCAATGGTAATTCGGCAGCTTCAGCATAAAGACTCTCGACAGGACTAGTGTAGAAGGCTCCGGTCACAAGACGTATCCCCCGATGGTGGATGGAGTTGAGCCGGCATAAGAGGGATGGCCGAGCGGACGATAGACAAAGCTCCCATAATCCAGCTTCGATCGGACAATGGACCGATACAAGCGAAGCAGGACAGTGCGATCCGTTCCCCAAGATGAACCGCTAAGAACTCTGCGGACATTAAGGGAACGTGTACAACGGGCCGCCAAATAACAGACATGTGGAGACCAACACAGTTTCCTGTCCAGCGTGAGCCCTAGAAACTTAGTTGTTTCCACGAATGGGAGAACAACGGGACCGAGATGTAAGGATGGCGGAAGGATCGCTTTATATCGCCAAAAGTTGATACAAACCGTCTTCTCTTCAGAGAACCGGAAGTCATTTGCCACGCTCCATGAGTAGAGGCTGTCTAGACAACGCTGAAGGCAGCACTCCAGGAGGCATGTTCTCTGGGCACTGCAGTAGATCGCGAAGTCATCGACAAAGAGAGAGCCTGAGACATTAGGTGGAATGCAATCCATAATTGGATTGATCGCGATGGCAAAAAGGGCTACGCTCAAGACGGAGCCCTGAGGCACTCCGTTCTCCTGGAGGAAGACGTCTGACAATACGGAACCCACACGTACCCTAAACTTTCGATCCGTTAAAGAGGAATCAATAAAAAGGGGCAGGTGACCGCGTAGGCCCCACCCGTGCATAGTGCGGAGGATACCTCCTCTCCAACAGGTATCATTAGCCTTCTCCAAGTCGAAGAACACGGCTACCGTTTGGCGCCTTCGCAAAAAGTTGTTCATGATGAATGTCGACAAGGTCACAAGGTGGTCAACAGCGGAGCGGTGGCGACGAAAGCCGCATTGGACATTAGTAAGTAGCCGTCGAGATTCAAGAATCCAGACTAACCGAGCATTAACCATGCGCTCCATCACCTTACAGACACAGCTTGTAAGAGAAATGGGGCGGTAACTAGAAGGAAGGTGTCTATCCTTCCCGGGTTTGGGTATAGGAACAACGACGGCATCACGCCAACACATGGGGACCTGACCTTCGGTCCAGACGCGATTGTAGGTACGAAGAAGGAAGCTTTTGCCCGCCGGAGAAAGGTGTGCCAGCATCTGAACGTGAACGGCATCTGGCCCCGGAGCAGAGGACCGGGACAGTGCAAGCGCACGTTCGAGTTCCCGCATAGTAAAGGGGGCATTATAAGTTTCCAGATTCAGCGAGTGGAAGGAAGGTCGCCGAGCCTCTTCTGCCTCTTTCCTGGGAAGGAAGGCAGGATGGTAATGGGCGGAGCTTGAAACCTCCGCGAAAAAGCGGTTAAAGGCGTTGGAGACAGCCACAGGATCAACAAGGACCTCATTACCTGAGGTCAGGCCAGGTACCGAGGAGTGGGCCTTAATGCCCGACAGCCGGCACAGGCCACCCCAAACGATGGAAGAGGGAGTAAAACTGTTAAAGGAGCTGGTGAAAGAGGCCCAACAAGCTTTTTTGCGTTCTTTGATGACTCTACGGCATTGCGCTCGGAGTCTTTTGTATTCAATACAATTCGCCAACGTAGGATGGCGGCGAAAGGTGCGTAAAGCACGTCGTCGAGCACGGATAGCATCCCTACAAGCCTCGTTCCACCAGGGGACGGAAACGTGACGTGAAGAAGAGGTAGTACGAGGAATGGAACGTTCGGCAGCATTGATAACAGCCGTGAGGTATTCGACCTGACTGTCACAACTGGGAAAATCGTGGTCCGGAAAGGTCGCCAGGGCGGAGTAAAGTCCCCAGTCAGCTTTCGGTATGTTCCAGCTCGAAGGACGTGGGGATAGGGTGTGGTGCAGGAGACGAATGACACAGGGGAAGTGTGTCGCTCGAATAGGTGTCAGAAAGGACATATCACTCGAACCGACGGGCAAGAGTGGTAGAACAGATCGAGAGGTCCAAGTGGGAGTAGGTATGAGTAGAGTCCGAGAGGAAAGTCGGGGCGCCGGTATTGAGGCAGACAAGATGGAGATGGTTGAAGACATCCGCCAAGAGTGAGCCTCTCTGACAGGATGCAGGAGAGCCCCAAAGGGGATGATGGGCATTGAAGTCGCCAAACAATAAAAACGGCGGGGGAAGCTGAACGATCAGGTGCATCATGTCAGCCCGACTAACAGCAGATGACGGTGGAGTGTAGATGGTACAAACTGAAAAAGTAAAAGCAGAAACAGTAATGCGGACAGCTATTGCTTGGAGTGGGGAGGTCAATGGGATGGGATGGTAATAGACATCGTCCCGAACGAGCAACATGACCCCACCATGAGCTGGGATACCGTCCACAGGGGTGAGGTCATACCGCTCCGAGGTATAGTGGGTAAAGGCAATACGGTCAGTCGGGCGCAACTTGGCTTCCTGGAGACCAAGGACAAGCGGACAGTCCAGGCGGAGGAGCAGTTGTAATTCCTCCCGATTAGATCGAATACCTCTTATGTTCCAATGTAACAAGGCCATCGCTAGTCAAAAAGTTGGGGGAACGAGACGGGGGAAGAGCTGGTCACCTCGACGGCCGCGGAGGGCCAGGTTGCGAGGGAACAACGCTACAACCGGCGGGAGGCGGATCCGGTTCCATCGAGTCGTCGCCAGCTGCGGCCGCTGTCCCTGGTTGTGTAGGAGGGGCAGCACCATTTGCCGACGAGAGGCCAGCTGAGCACCTGGCAGCAGAGCGTCCCGGCGAAATGGAGGACGGCCGGGAGCAGCGACTCAAGGATGGAGCGTCAGACGAAACGCGCCGGGGTGGAGAGGGGGATAGAGACTACTTCTTGGAGGCCTTCTTGGAAGGCCGAGGAGGCACAGGGATGGTGGGCTGGACCCTAAGAAGGTCCTCACGCGCGGGGTCCATTTTGGAACGCCGGACCTCGGAAGCTGGGGTCCGGAACGTTTCCCCGATGGACGCCTGAGAAGAGGATCGCTTCTCAGGTGGCGGGGGAAGAGGAGGAGGAGGAGGAGGAGGAGGAGGAGGAGGAGGAGGAGGAGGAGGAGGAAGGGTGGCCCCTGGGGAAGAGGGGGCGGGGGCCACAGGGGAGGAGGATTTGGAAGCGAGGGATTTGGGAGGCGGAGGCAGAGCCCCCTGATGGGCGGAGGAGGTGGAGGGGGGACAGGATAGGGGTGAGGATACCACGGAAGGAGTGGACACAACTGAGGCAAACGAAGTGGTCAACGGCACGGGATGGAGGCGGTCATACTTCTTCCTGGCCTCAGAATAAGAGAGCCGATCCAAAGTTTTGAGTTCTTGTATCTACTTCTCCTTCTGATAGGCGGGGCAGTCTGAGGATCTAGGTGAGTGAATGCCAGGACAATTAATGCCCCGAGGTGGTGGGGTGCATGTATGTTCCTCACGAAGAGGACGTCCACAATCGCCACAAAGGGGCTCAGCCTCACACCGTGATGACATGTGCCCAAAGCGCAAACACCGAAAACAGCGCATAGGAGGTGGGACGTAAGGTTGCACGTCGCACCGGTAGCACATCACCTTTACCTTCTCCGGGAGAACGTCCCCCTCGAAGGCGAGGATAAAGGCCCCGGTGTCGATGTGACGGTCTTTGGGGCCGTGCTGGACTCGCCGGACGAAATGCACGCCTCGGCACTCCAGGTTGGCCCTGAGCTCCTCAACAGATTGTAGCAGGAGGTCACGATGAAAAATAACCCCCTGCGTCCTATTTAGTGCCAGATGCGGGACAATGGACACTGGGATGTCCCCTAGGCGGTCGCACGCCTGGAGCGCCGCCGACTGTGTGGCGGAGGTGGTCTTTATAAGAACGGACCCCGAACGGATTTTACTGAGAGCCTCGATTTCCCCGAATATGTCCTCGATGTGCTGAACAAAGAACATGGGCTTGGAGGTGGCGAACGTGCCCCCATCGGTTTGAGAACAGACCACATAGCAGGGGAAGTACTTCGCCCCAAGCCGGCGGGCCTGTCCCTCCTCCCAGGTAGTGGCCAAGGGGGAAAGGGCAGGAGAACCAGAACTAGAAACGGTACCTTTTCTTTTGAAAGACTCGGCCGCAGAGCGACCTGATACGTGTTGACGTTTCATCTGTGAAACGTCCGCCCCGATACCACCCACTCCGACCGGGGGCTCTCCCCACGGGCGCCACCCAGCCTCAGCAAGGGCCACCTGGCAGGATGACCGTTGCCAGGAGTCCCGATGCCCCAAGGAGACGGGCATCTACTCCTTGGCCGACGTGGGGAGGGTGCAGCTCAGGTATCGGCAGTACGATCCCTGTATTGTCAGGGGGCTACAACCTAGAGGGTACATGACGACCCCACCACAACGGGCTGGCTACCGTGCTGGATTTCTGGTGTCATGGAAAGTCCATCATGATCGTAGGTGCAGATGGGGACGGACTTGTACAACCCATCAGGCGTTTAGGCCCAATTTGAGGAATAATGGGTATGGTTACAATGCCGGTACAATGCTGAGTCCCAAGGTCTTAGTGCACTTAGGACCAGTGGTACACCACGTAAGGTGTCCTTCCCCAAAAGGCTTGTACTTCTGTAGAATTTTGAAAAATGGAGGTCAAACCCCAAGGGGGACCATCACATGGAAGGCCGAAACGGTTGAAACTCCTTTTAGTCGCCTCTTACGACAGGCAGGAATACCTCGGGCCTATTCTTACCCCGGACCCGCAGGGGGACAGCTGAAGAGTTGCCGTAGCTCAGCCAAGAGCCGGAAAAAACTGCCACAATTCTGCTGGAGGATGACACTGTCGTGAGGCTGGGAAGGCATGAAGTGCGCAAGAGGGCTGGTTATGCCTCAGGGTCACCTGCTGCCACCGACTAACTTCCTGAACAGGCTATATCCAGTGTCTCTGAAGGGCCTGGCAAGATCTAGGTCTTGAGTGGACGCCACAATCTTAGTCTCATCCTCAGACGCAGAGCTTGTAGGCAGAGTTTGTGTGGGTACCACCGCAACTGCCTTGGTATTGGAGGTCTCCTTTCTGGATTTCTCTCGCTTATTCCTTGGGTTTCTCTGGCTGGGAGGGCTCCACTGATTCAGTCTCCGGAACTGAGGATGAGTGCGAATCCCTATGACCAGCTGCTTTTGGGCACTTTAGCCACCAGCGGGTGACATCATTGCCACTAGCAGAAACCTGGGAAAGGGGTGACCCAAGGGACCTCTTCCTCGCGAGAGGAGTCTAAAAAAGGCGCAAGCTTCTCCAGCTGAGAAGTGAGGACTGGTTGGGGGGACAGTGCCCCAAGGTAGGTGGTGCAGGAGCAAAAGGGACAGTAGTCAAACATAAGACCCAAGAATTTAGCGACGTCCGAAAACGGAAGGTTGACAGGTTCTAGATGTAAGGAGGGTGGAAGAAACTCCTTACGTCGCGAAAAATTAACACAAACGGTCTTACTGGGAGAAAAACGGAAGCCGGTTTCGGTGCTCCAAGGGTGGAGGCGATCGAGACATCCTTGAAGACGTCGTTCAAGAAGGCTGGTCCGTTGAGAGCTGTAGTAGATCGAAAAATCGTCCACAAAGAGGGAGCCCAAGACATCAGGAAAGAGACAATCCATAATTGGATTTATGCCAATGGCAAGCAGTACAACACTCAGCACGGAGCCCTGGGGTACCTCGTTTTCTTGGGAGAAAGTACGGGAGAGAGTAGTGTTCACCTGCACTCTAAATGTGCGCCCTGCCATAAATTCGCGAAGAAAAAGGGGCAGCCGACCTCGAAAGCCCCAAGAGAACAGTGTGCGGAGGATGCCTGTCCTCCAACAGGTATCGTATGCTCCTCTAGATCAAAAAATATTGCTACTGTTTGGCGTTTCCGGAGAAAATTGTTCATGATATAAGTGGAGAGAGCAACAATATGGTCAACTGCAGAACGATGCTTTCGGAATCCGCATTGGGCAGGTGTTAAAAGACTGCGGGACTCCAGCCACCAAGCTAAACGGCAATTCACCATACGCTCCAAAACCTTACATATACTACTCATGAGAGAAATGGGGTGATAGCTAGAGGGGAGATGTTTGTCCTTTCCAGGTTTCGGAACAGGAACGACGATAGCTTCCCGCCATCGTCTGGGAAAAGTACTGTCGGTCCAAATTCGATTATAACGGCAAAGGAGGTAACGCAGACTATGGGTTGATAAATGCAGCAACATTTGGACGTGGATACCATACGGTCCTGGGATGGAGGAGCAAGAAGAAGAGAGTGCATGTTGGAGTTCCCGCATGGAGAAAACAGTATTGTAGCTTTCGCGATTCTGAGAGGAGAAAGCAAGAGGTCACACTTCCGCTGCACGTTTCTTCGGGAGAAATGCTGGCGGGTAATTTGAAGAGCTCGAAATCTCAGCAAAGTGCTGACCCAATGAGTTAGAAACTGCGACGGGGTCCACTAATGTATCACGCGCGACAGTGAGTCCAGAGACCGGGGAGAAGTTAGGCGCACCTGAGAACCGTCGAAGCCGACTCCAAACTTCCGAGGAGGGAGTGAAGGTGTTAAATGAGCTAATAAAGAATTTCCAGCTTGCCTTCTTGCTATCGCGGATGATGCGACGGGATCATGCACGGGACTGCTTATAGCGGATACAGTTGGCCAAAGTAGGATGGTGGCGGAAAACGCGAAGAGCACGTCGCCGCTCACGTATTGCGTCATGGCACACCTCGTTCCACCAAAAAACTGGGGGGTGCCGGGGCAATTCGGAGGTGCGTGGTATTGAACATTCCGCAGCTGTAAGAATAACGTCGGTAATATGCGTGACCTCATCGTCGACACTGGGAAAGTGACAGTCATTGAATGTCGCTAGAGACGAAAAAAGTGTCCAATTGGCTTGGGCAAACTTCCAGCATCGCGGGCGCATATATGGCAGTTGAGGCTGCAGTCTAAGGACACATGGAAAGTGGTCACTCGAGTGTGTATCAGCAAGAGCGAACCATTCGAAGCGCCGAGCTAGCGGAACAGTACCGACCGAAAGGTCCAAATGAGAGAAATTTGTCGTGGAGGCAGACAAAAATGTAGGGACCCCAGTGTTGAGGCAAACTAGATCCGCTTGGTGGAAGACGTCTAGCAATAGTGAGCCACACGGACAAGAATGTGGAGATCCCCAAAGTGGGTGGTGGGCATTGAAGTCCCCAACCAGCAAATAGGGGGGTGGAAGCTGACCAAGAAGATGAAGGAGATCAGCTCGTGCCATTGGTGTGGACGATGGAATGTATACAGTACAAAGAGAAAAGGTATATCCAGAAAGGGAAAGACGGACAGCGACAGCTTGGAAGGAAGTGTTTAAGTGGATTGGGTGATAATGGAGAGTATCATGGAGAAGAATTATGAGTCCTCCATGGGCTGGAGTGCCTTCAACAGAGGGGAGATCAAATTGGACGGACTGAAAATGGGGGAGAACAAAGTGGTCATGGGTACACAGCTTTGTTTCCTGAAGACAGAAGATGACCAGCGAGTAGGATCTTAAGAGGATCGACAATTCATCCCGATTGGCTCGAATGCCGTGGATATTCCAGTGGATAATGGTCATAGGGTGAACAGAAAATGGAGGAATGTGACCAAGGTTGCCGTCAACTCAACGACTGCTCAGAGCTTGCAACCGACAGCATGGAATGGCATTCAGCCGAAGGCAGAAGATCCTGATCCATAGGTTGTTCAGGAGCAGCTCCTGCCACCAGCAATCTGCCGGTTGATCGGCCGCCAGCAGTGCACCTCGGCGACACAGAAGACGGCCAAGGGCGATTTCCGCCAGGTGGTGCTGTATTTGGGACACGCCTTGGCGGAGAAGGAGATGAACTGGGTTTCTTAGTAGCCTTCTTGGAAATATGATGTTTAGATGGAGGAGGAACCGATGGTTGTGAAGCTGGGGTACGTAAAAAATCTTCACGAGTATGCTCTTTTTTCGAAGTCTTGGTGTCTGATTTTTGGGCTCGAGATTTAGCAGAAACCGATGAAGGGCGAGCCATAGAGTGGGCAGGCGAAATTGGTGAGGTTGAACGGGCGATCTTTGCGCTGGCCGATCTGACGACCGTGGCACTAAAGGTGAGGTTGCAAGTCTGTGTGGCCGCCTCCTTTGTTGGCCAAGGAGAAGCAAGGACAGTGCTGTATTTTCCTGTCTGAGGCACGGTGGGCTGTCGACTGGCGAATAATTTTTGAGCAGCAAAGGTCGACACCTTTTCCTTCACTCTGATTTCCTGGATGAGCTTTTTGCCTTTAAAAACGGGGCAATCTCTAGAGGAAGCAGCGTGGTCACCCATACAGTTGATGCAGCGAGGGGATGGAGGTGGACAAGCACCCTCATGGGCATCCTTGCCACATGTAACACATTTGGCCGGATTGGAACAGGACTGGCTGGTGTGATTGAACCGCTGACACCGATAGCAATGCGTAGTGTTTGGGACGTAAGGGCGAACGGAAATTATCTCATAGCCTGCTTTGATTTTCGATGGGAGTTGAACTTTGTCAAATGTCAAGAAGACAGTGCGGGTTGGAATGATGTTTGTGTCAACCCTTTTCATAACTCTATGAACAGCCCTTACGCCCTGGTCAGACAGGTAGTGCCGAATTTCTTCGTCAGACAATCCATCGAGGGAGCGTGTATAAACGGCTCCACGCGAGGAATTTAAAGTGCGGTGCGCTTCAACCCGGACAGGGAAGGTGTGGAGCAGTGAAGTACGCAGCAATTTTTGTACCTGGAGGGCACTGACTGTTTCTAACAACAATGTGCCATTCCGTAATCTGGAACAAGACTTTACAGGACCTGCAATTGCATCGACACCTTTCTGAATAATGAAAGGGTTGACCGTGGAGAAGTTGTGACCTTCGTCAGACCGAGAAACAACAAGGAACTGTGGCAACGATGGAAGAACTGTCTGTGGCTGAGACTCAGTGAACTTGCGCTTGTGAGCAGACATAGTGGAAGGTGAGGAAACCATTGCGGAAGAATCCCCCATGATTACCGGCGTCTCCGATGGCGCGCTCCTCCCTTGTGGGGGCCCTCTCTTAGGGCACTCCCGCCTTAGGTGATTGTTCACACCTCAGGTCACACCTCCCGACAAACGGACGGAGGGACCAATCGGCACTTTCGGAAGGTATCAGCTAGGGTAATCACCCCTCCCTGGGCCTGGCCGTTACCAGGGGGTACGTACGTGTCCTACCTGTCTACCCGGGGCAGGGAATTACGCGTTAGCCCGCCACCAGCTACGCACAAAAATGCGTGGACAAAGGAAGGATGAAGACATACAAGCAGAGAAGGCGAAGAATGTGTGACATTTATGAGCGTCCGTCTCCAGACGTAGGCACAAACCATACTCCCAGAGGGGGAGAAAGAGAAGGAAAGAGCCAGAGGTGAGGGGAGGGTGGGCCAAGATAGGGGACAGGGAAGGATGTGGAAAAGGAAGGTACGCAGCCCGGAAAGGAAGGAGGGCCACATTAGCTCGGGGTCCCGTGCTCGCTACGCACGTATCCACAAAAGAGTTGTGGACCCCCTGGGGAGGGGGGGGGGGGCGTAGGGGGATGTAGAGCATGACCTTAACCTTCTCTGGGAGAATATTCCCTTAGAAAGCCAACAGAGAGGCACATGTATCCTTATGGTTATTCCTGAGTGATTTTTGTATATGTTTGATAAAATGTACATCTCACCACTGGGATTAGGCCATAGTTTCTCATCCATTTGGAGAATAAGAAGTCAGAAGTTTTGTGTGGGGGCAATGGCTTCAGGTATGACATGTACACAATCATATGCCTGAAGAGCTGTAGATTGTGCAGCAGAGGAAGTTATACTTAAATACGAACCATTTCATGTTTTCCTCAGAGACTGAACTTCCCCAAATCTGTCTTCAATGTTTGCAACAACAAATAACGGTTTTGTTGCAGTAAAAGTAACCCCATCACTCTGTATACAGAACAAGTACTGGGTGAAATATTTTGCTCTCAGAAATGTCCAACATTGTACACAGGGAAGAGAATGTCGTTGGTCATATCTCTCTGCCTTATAATATTCTTTTCCATCTGACAAGACTGCTGGGACCATTAGGCTACCATGCTGAGTTTTGGGTGTAGTACCTTTGCAAGAAAGGAATGGTCCAAAGAAAGAAGGCAAAAGAGGTGGTATATACACCACACTGTCTGACCTTCCCTGCAGAATATGCACTTGTGTAAAATTTTGATAAGTACCAAGTCACACCCAACAAGTGGACCATAGCTAAAAATGAAGTTACACAATGCTGGATGGGAAGAAAGTGAATGCTCAAAATCACAAACCAGAACTCGTACTAAGAAGACTATCCAACGGAAAGGCAGAAGCAGAGGCAGAGAGGCAAAAAAAAGATACTAGAAGGATAGAGTTGCAGTACGGACAGGAAGGAGGGCTGCAAACCCCGTGGTCCCATGGGTGCATGTAGTTGCAAAAATGATGTCAGTCCCACCCTCTGTGTGGAGGGGAGGGAGGGAAGTATGTTGGATTGTGGTTGGTATATATTCGTGAAGTTTGTTTCACTCACATTGGTGAGGTTAGGCTTTTCATATTTGTTACATGAGCGAGTTTTGGTTTTGCGGTACTGCAAACGTCATTTGAGCTGATGGGCCAAGTGCTGGGTTAAATACTGGACTCATCAAGTTGTGTGGGGTTTTGAGCTATCATGAATTTTGTTTGAGCTTCATTGAAATTTCTGTTACCAGTCCCCCCCCCCCCCCCCCCTCTCTTGAGGATTTTGTTTACTTGAGTTTTGTGTTAGTAGGATTGTTGCATATTTAGTTGCCCCCAGACAAAACCCCCTAATTCAGATAGCAGTTGAATTAGTTTCGTGTTTTTTCTGCACGTAAATATTTTTCATGTTATTTGTGTCTGTTCATGTATGTAACAACTGACTTCGTGATCACCACATAGAACGAGCTTGAAATGAAGGTCATGCATCAAAGCCAACAAGTAGTACTACAACCATCAGTTTCACTTAACACTAAGAAACACATTTAAAACTATCATTCTCTTAAAACAAAAGGTGCAATGGGTCCTACTGTGACGGTCATCGTGCATGTATGAAATCACATAGCCTACTACATATTGCTCCATAGGAGCAATATGTAGGAGGTGGCAGTTATTTCCTAAGTTCCTCCCTCAATGCAGGGGTCTTCATACTTTGTGAGTAGGTTTTCAAAGATTCAGTACCACCTGTTACTCTTCTTTGGAATGAGTCCCACACACTTCAACAGTATTTTGATATGAAACACACAAGCATTTTTCAAGCAATCTAATATGTAGTCTGAATGCATTTTCCTAGTATCCTAACCATGAACTGAAATTTGCCACTTGCACTCCCTCCTCCCCCCCCCCCCCCCAAAAAAAAAAGGGGGAGAGAGAGAGTATAAAAAAATCTTAACAGAAAGAACTGTAGCATAGCCTAATATTTATATTCATGCAATATTTGAACGTGCTTGCCTATATTTAAAGCACTTTCATCATAAAACTAAAACTGCAAGGTAAATTCAGGAAATTTATGTAAGATAATCATGAGTCTCCAAAGAATATTTTGATGCATATTATCCATATATCTGGTACATGAACTACGCAAGATGCAAGGTGGTCTAGCTCTTAACTTTTAACGCCTCTTGCTTCATCTACAATTGAGCCTATGTGATCATTCCGCTCATCCCCCCATGTTGGCATTTGTTTGAGTTGAATGATCCCAACTGTAACTCCTACTGTAGTGTATATCAGAAACCAAAACCACTTTGAGAAATTATTTAGTTAGCAACAGCTCTAAAGAAAAACAAAGAATAAACATCTAACTCTCAAAATCAGTTACTCTTCCAAGGAATAAACAATGCAACTCACAGGTTGGTCTCTTGTTCCCACATGGCTCCCCCTTAAAGTGCAGAGCATCTGGGATGTAGGGGTGCTTGAATTTGACTTGTCATCCAGCTCTTGTGCGGATGACCTGTCGTTGTGTCAGTGTGACTGGTTGTTCTGTAGTCCTCTAGCATCTTGGCATTCTCTCTTCAGTTCGACTGGGTGTAGGCTCACCTGAGCCTCGGTCATCCTGAACTGAAGAGACAATGCAAAGATGCCAGAGAACTACAGAAAAACCTGTCACACCTGTCATCACACTGACAACAAGTAGTCGTTCGTACAATAGCTGGACGACAATTCACCCCTACATCCCAGGTGCTCCTATGTCTTTCATTTTGTGAAGTGCAAAATTCTACATTCCTGAACATCTAAAGCATCATCTGCAAAAAGTATGGGTTACTAATATATTGTATGACAGTTGATTAATATATATCACACACACAATAAGGATCCCAACATAATTCCCTGGCTCACACCCTACATCATGTCTATGTATGTTGATCAGTATCTAGCCAAAATAACATGCTGCTCTCCCTACCAAAAAATACCTCAATCCAGTCAATTTCATTTCACTATATTTGACAAATTAAAGCTGTGTGCTAAACTAGGATCTGTGCCTTTTTCAGATAGAGGGCAACTAACTACCCCATCCAAACACCCTTCATTGCTTTAATTGGTCATATGATCTCCCGAACACTTCAATAGCTCTCCTACACTGCTATGAGATAAACAGTTTCAGGAAACAGGCACAGCAGGTGAGTGCCTTGCCCTCAGCTTCAAAGTTGTTGCTCAAGTGTAGAGAATAAGGAAAAGAACTTTGCAGATCTTGAAAGGAAAGTTGCAAATCCCTAGTAAGTTGATGCTTTGAGCTGAGGTGTAATTTGTATGGCACTGATGTCTGGGTTTGAATCCTGGTCCCACATTTAGGTGTCTTGTCACATACAGACAGCACAAAAACACTCTGCAGAAGGTAAAAAAAACTCACATGAGACCTGAGTTTTACCTAGCGTATATAATGTTCAATAACTTAAGGGAATGGTGATGTTGACATGTTCTTTTGCCTTGAAAATGACACGGTGTGCACCAGTCAAAATGTCGGCAGTTGCCAACTTCACTTAGTTGCGTTCTCATAGGTTATTTGAATAAGAGTACTCATTGTACGGTTATTATAACATTAGGAAATTCTTAAGCTGCACTACTATTCATCTGGCAAGTGCACAAATCTATGAAGGAGTCCAGGTGCCATAAAACATACTATACAAGGCATAGCCTACCTCTACAGTTAGGGCTCCTCTCTACACATTACTCTTCTGTATATAAGGTTACCAGTTTTATTAATCCATTTACCATAAATGTCCTATTTGTCTGACAATTAGATTTTCAAATTCTATAATAACCTCTTGTGATTCACATTGTTTGTGAGATCAGTGTTATTTCACAAATTGTGATACAGGGTGAAAAAATTAAGAGATAACAAACTACTTAGCAAAGCATGCATGCCAATCACTATAGTTTTAAGTATGTTATCAGTGCTCAAAGAAGTCACATGACACAACATCACCTTTCAGCATGTTTCATGTTATTTATTTTATACCATACTTGGGTCAATCAGTTGTTACAATATGCACAAATTATTGTTTCATAAATGAAAAATTCCAACAAACCAGCCTAGCATTAAATTATTATCAGCAAAACGACATATACTTGAATATTTGTGTAGCATGCTTACTTATACTACATCGCAATAGCTGCTAACATTTTTCAAAGAATCTAAACAAACCTCTTTAGGGAAAAAGGGTGCCATGATCGACATAGAACAGAAGCTCGTGAAGTCTACTAATGCCAACGACGTCAGTGTCAATTTCTGCATACGAGTGAAGTTTCTCAGGGAACCAGAACGCGAGCTCTTATGTGCTAACAACAAGCGGTCTCTGATGCACCGAATTTCACCAGCAGTATACTTCACTTGTTGAAATGTCGATAGAGACTGACTTCTGATATACTTCCTCACGTTTCCAGATTCTTCAGTTCTTATTATTTCTCTTCTCCAGTGACTGTCAAACTCACGGGATGTGGTGTCCATTGTCACTAATGTAGCGTCGGCACTATGTGCCACATTCCTGCCTATCATCGCACCACACCCATTGAAATTAAAATTTTTTTCGGACCCTAGCGAATCACTGTCTCTATCTGAATTACCTTCCGAATCATCGGAATCATCTGTACCAACTGAAATTTCAGACGTAACACCATACACATCAGAGTACAAAACGGAAATATCAAAACTCGCCATAATTATACGATATAGTGAAGCACACACTAACTCCACACATTCAATTTCACTGAGTTTCACATCCAGCACCACGATTCACGTGCCTTCTATAACCGATTGAAATACTAAACATTTTCGCACACGCAAATAGCAGACGAAATCAGCCTACTGTGGTACTGTACTGCATAACAGTGTTGCCAACCTCAGAAGACAAAATTATGGCATTTTGTACTTAAAATCATAGTTTTTATCTAAAATTACCGCACATTGAAAAATCTTAAAACACAAAAATAATAACGCTGATAATACAACGTGCACAATACTTGTTTTCAATCGCGAGCAGGAAAGTCTTCATTTATTAAAATTTTTATCCATAAAATATGAGATTTACGAACCAAAACAACATGACTTTGGCGACAGCGAAACACGGGAACTGAGGCAGTTCACAGAAGTTACAACATTCAGTTGATGGCGTTGTTACTATTACGATCTTCGACCATAGATACCAATATGGGATGTAATCGATATTGGTATCTATGGTCGAAGATTACGATAGTCTGCTATCACTTCGACGAAATTTTTTGCGGGCGGGAAGGTGTGTGTTTGACTGTTTGTCATTGTTTCCTTCAGGATTGTGATGCTACAGTACAGAGAACAGTAGTAAAAACTCGGCCATTCAGCCATATGCTTCGCGGTACTATGATTTGTTAGACACGAAAGTCGGATTGCAAAATTGTTGTAGAATTGTTGGAGATAAAATAGGGAACGTAATATACATTCACATTCTGGGAGGCAAGTAAGTTGAACAGTTAAAATGATTGCAGTGAAAATATCGTATTTCCCCATAGTATATAAATGTATATGATTTATTTAATACTGTGATGTACGTATCCAAGGTGCAGTGTTGTACTGATGAGCGTTATAAACAGCAAATTTAGTTTCTTAGGTGTGCTGTAGGCAAATCATTACTGCTGTAATCACGGTTAGTAGGCTTCTTCAGAGATTACTCTCATTTAGATTGAGTTCTTGAACTTTATTCTCAGTTACTGAAATATTGAAGCAGAAGGAGACGTGCAGGAAAGAAAAACAGGAGATACTATGGGAAATTTGCATTTGCAAAACAAGATGCTGAAAAAGCAGGTGGGGGTTTATAAGAATGCCTCGGCTGACATTAAGAAATTTAGAATATCAAATCAATGTCTACTAAATTTACTCTTTTTACCATTAGGGATTAAATGATTTGGGATGTAAGTATAAGAACTTCAGTGTTAAGATGGACAATTTTTAGATCTTAGCTGCACTCCTTGAAAAGAAAATGCTGTGGGACAGAGTGAATATAAGTATGCTGTCAGTTCTGTTTGTGGCCTAGTAGCTATGGCAAGATGTGAGAAAACATGTGTGCACTGAATGTGCTGAGAAGTACAGTTCATGTTTGGCCACAGCACAGCTGCCCAACTCCAAAAATGCTGCGAGCATACAATAATATGTACCATCTGATGACAGTGATTCAAAGCTGGCCATGTTAAATAAATATTGAAAAATAATACAAAAGGCAGCTGATAGCAGTAATTTCTGGAACCTTTATTCATGACAGTAAGTGTCCCATATCTATAATGGATAGACCATAAAGTTTTAAAACTGTTTTGGTTCCTGTCAGATTATTTTAGTAGGAAAATAATAAAACTATTGTGGCAATTGTTGAAAACTTTCATGAACATTTGGCAGATTTAGTGATAAATGATTATTATTTATTATAAATTTTGATTAAAATAACTTGGTGGCTGACAAACAAACTATGGGGGTGCAGGGTTGTTGGCTGTATACAACATTCCACATGCTTAGAATGAGCAAAACATACATCCAGAGACCACTGTGACATTCACCTAGTGACAGGAGCTTTTAGGACGAGTCTGGTGACCAGCATCCTGGTGGAGGCCAGAGTCCTTCCATTGCAGGTTAGATGTGCACAACTGCTGGCCAGTTACGTTGCACACTTTCGTAGTTGCACATCTGAATTACTGTCTTATTTACCCACCAACGGCAGTTCATCTCCTGCATCAGCAGCCGAGGTCAGGGCTTCCAATTGCAGTTTGTGTCTGATTCCTTGTTTCCGCTCTGCAGTTCTTGCCTTTACCAGCTATACTTGAGGTCCATCCGCATACACCTCCATGGTGTACACATAGGCCATGGCTTCACCTGGACCTTTCACATAGTCCTAAGGACTCAGTTAACCCTGCAGCTCGCCGCTGCCACTTCCTCTCAATGCTTGACATGTACCAAGGCCATGAAGTAGTTTACACTGACGGCTCGATGGCTGATGAGCACATTGGATTCACATATTTCCATGGAGGACATATTGAACAACATTTCTTGTCCGATGGCTGCAGTGTTTTCACTGACGAGCTGGTGGCTGTATCTTGTGTTCTTGAGCACATCCGTTCATGCCCTGGGGAGTCATTTATCCTGTGTACTGACTCCTTGAGCAGCCTACAACCTGTCAACCAGTGCTATCCTTTGGTAGCATCCATCCAGGAATCCATCTATGCCCCAGGAACGGTCCCGTTGATAAGTGGTGTTTGTGTTGACCTCAGGACACGTCAGAATCCCAGGCAATGAACTTGCCAACATTCTGGCCAAACAGGCTACACGGAATCTGCTTCTGGAGATGGGCATGTTTGAAACTTACCTGCGTTCTGTCTTACGGTGCAGGGTTTTTCGGCTTTGGGAGGCAGAATGGCATAACGGTATGAACAACAAACTGCGTGTCATTAAGGAGACTGTGAATGTGAGGAAATCTTCCATGCGGTCGTCTCACAGTGAAACAGTTGTCATCAGCCGTCTCCGCATTGGCCATACATGGCTAACACATGGTTACCACCTTCGTCATGAGGATCGCCCTCGGCGTCATTGTGGCTCACCAATGACAGTTGTCCACCTCTTGCAGGACTGCTCACTTTTAGCTGCTCTGCGGTGGACTCTTAACTTTCTCAGCACCCTACCTTCAATGTTGGGTGAGAATGCCTCAACAGCAGCTTTAGTTTTACTTTTTATTCATGAGGGTGGGTTTTATCATTTGATCTAAGTTTTGGCCCATGTCCTTTGTCCCTCTGTGTCCTTCACACTAGTGCTTTTAGGATGGAGGTTTTAATGTGTTGCAGTGTTGCTGCCTTCTACTTTTTATTCTCATGATCAGCCAGGCATCAGGCATGGTAACCTGCTCTCTTGTTTTCATCTCTTCTACATGTTTCTTGTGCCTCTGTATTTTTTCTCTCCGATTTTGTCCATTTAAGTGTTTTTATGTCCTTTCATTCTTGTGGTTTTCTCCTTTTATCCAGCAGAGCTGTGTTTTGTATATGTCGATTATTTTACTGCCACCCTTGTGGAATTATTTTAATCGGAACGAAGGACAGATGACCCCCCCTTTCAAACCAACCAACCAACTGTACATGCAGATTATTTTTATTGTTGTCGTCGTCAGTGGCAGTGGGAAGTATGTTAGCGGCAGTGGTGGTTAGAGAAGCAGTTAATTCTTCCCTTCCCGTGCATACTAGTGTGCCAGAGAAAGTTGTGTGGTGCCTAATAAAATTAGTGATTATGGCAGGCACATAGTTCCAAGAAAGAAGTGCAGTTGGCTGACTCCTAGCCACTGCCATGACCACAGAGTTATTTTAGTTAAGGTGTAGTGTATTTGTGAAAAACCAGTTCAAATTGAACTATGATCTGCACTCTCAATACAAGACAGAAATATGACTTTCGTGTAAACTTTGAATCCTTACCTAGGATCTAACAAAGTTATGTAGTATGGTGTGAAGACATTTGAAAAGCTCCCATTTAACATACAACAAGTAAGTGATTATCTCAGCCAAATCAAAAGAAAATTTAAAACATACTTCATTAGTAACTCCTTTCCCTGATTATCTTAGTTCAAGGATTTGAATCCTCCTTTAGCTGGATGGCAAAGTGTGTTGTAAACTTTCCTTTGTAATTACAAATTTAGGTTTCTGTTTGAAAAATACTTGATCAACCAAGTAAATAGGTTGTTCCCAATAACACAGCCTGCAGCTGCCTAATATACCTGTAGCAGCTGCAGCTTTCTTTCTAATTCACTAGAACACATTTAACTGGCATAAACAGAACTAGCATTAAGCATTATTGTTATAGTTTATTGTTAATGTAGTGTACGGCTTAAGCTGTGTTTGGTTATCTTTTGTTCCGTAGCCCCGTAGGTTCACTTTCTTAATTGGATGTACAGAATATGATGAATGAGTGGAAGAAAGTATTATTTGTTTGAAATTGTGATGCTATATGTATGTCTAGCCTCATTAATAAGTGCATATATTGTGAAGATGCTTTTAGAATGCTTAATGCCTTGAAGATGCACCTACAAAATGACCGTCTGTAAACACTAACATCACTGTCTCCAGCTGCCCACTTACAATGTGAATGCAATACCTGATCAGATTAGCTTATTATGTGTTTCACCAGTTGACAACTTAATATTTGCACAAATGTAGGAGTTTTTACTCCTAGGTACTTCATTTGAAATTGATTTGCACCTCATTGACGAAGCAGTGGTGTACGCTAAATACAAAATTCATATTACTGATCTGTACATTCTTAGTTCTTTTCTAATTTAACATTATTGATGTTATTCTACTTATGTTTGTTCTTTCCATTATTGCCAGATTCAATCAAAAGATGTTCAGTAATTCATTCAACATACCTTTGATTTATTTTCAGAAACACACCGCAAATCCAGTACCACACCAGCACATGACTACAGAATTGCACAACCAAATGTTCTCTGCCACCACCCCATATGTTCTGGGATGGTTACTAAGGATAGGCCGTGGCCAATACCCAATATCTTTATTTCATATTTTACCATCTGTGCCAAATATTAATTTTATCTGTAATATACAGGGTGTGTCAGGAGGAAAGATACATGCTTTGAGAGGTGCTACTAGTGGTGATTCTGAACAAAGAACTCCTAATAAACATATCCCTTTTCTTTACCATTTCCGGGTAAACTAATGAAAACAAATAGGAACGGAAACATGTAGCATCGTCCTTACTAACCGTGTCGGTACGCAGTTCACTTGCACATGGTGCAATTGTTTACCTCAAGTCTCAGTCCCCCACTGCGGGTTCGGGGGTAACAAGAGGCCCGTGGTAGTCCTGCCTGTCGTAAGAGGCGACTAAAAGGAGTCTCAAAAGTTTCGGCCTTATGTGATGGTCCCCTCTCGGGTTTGACCTCCATCTTTCCAAATTCTTCCGAAGAGTGAGCCAATTGGGGAAGGGCGCCTTACGTGGTGCATTGTATCCATCGTGCATTGATAACTTTAGTCAGCTTTCTCATCGTCACAATGCTGTCCCGCTCGTTTTCCATCTCTTGGGCGAGGATACGTCCCTGGGTGCGATTACCACTATGCACTGTGCAGTGTTGCTTTTTGCAGAGACAGTGACCATGCACGTCTTTGCACTTAATATCCAGTAGCCAGTTCGTTGTGGTGGGGCCGTCATGTACCCTGCTGGTTCTAGCCCCCTGACAACACAAGGATCGCTCTGCTGATGCCTGCTCCGTTAACTCCCCACGTATGCCAAGGCATAGATGCCCATCCCTCTGGGGCATTGGGACTCCCGGCAATGGCCATCCTGCCGGGTGGCCTTTGCTGCGGTTGGGTGGCACCCATGGGGAGGCCCCCTGGTCAGAATGGGTGGCTTCAGGGCGGATGACATGCGATGTAGGGTAGTCAGTCGTCTCTTGCTGGTGGTGAAACACCAGCAGTCTCTGAGTGATTATGAGCTAAATTCAACGCACAGAAGTACAACCTCAAATCGTTCCCCTCCCTTGTGACACCATGGGAGGAACATCAGGCTAAGGATGGCAGCGGATCTTATTTGCCTTGGTATCTTATATGTTAGAGAGCTGATGGAGAATCTTTCATGATGATGAAGCCTCAGTTTTTAGTTGAGCATTTAGAGGACAAGTTCTGGGAGGTGGAGGGCTTGTCCTTAATGAGATCTGGGTCAGTCTTAATCAAAACAGCATCCTCTGCCCAGTCACGGGAGTTAATCGCTTGTGACAAGCTGGGGGATGTTTCTGTAACCATTAGGCCCCATAACAGCGTAAATCTGGTCCAGGGTATCATATTTCACAGAGACCTTCTTTTGCACTCTGCTGATGAGCTGCGCGCCAATTTAGAGCAGCAAGCTGTACGTTTCATCCGGCATATCAAAGGGGTCCGAGGGGTAATCAGGTTGCTACTGGTGCCTTCAACTTGGCCTTCGAGGGTGAGACACTGCCCGAGAACGACAAGGTGATGGTCTACCAATTGATACAAGGCCCTATATCCCTCCCCCAATGCGGTGCTTTAAGTGCTAGAAGTTCGGTCATATGTCTTCCCGCTGTACTTCTCGTCTCAAATGTCGAGATTGTGGATGCCCATCACATCCTGATACTCCATGTGCCCCGCCTCCCATCTGTGTCAACTACGGAGAGCATCATTCACCTTGCTTGCCAGAATGCAGGATCTTACCGAAAGAGCAAAAAATCATGGAATATAAGACCCTGGACTGACTGACCTATACTGAGGCTAAGAGGAAATATGACCGACTACATCCTGTTCAAATGACATCTTCATATGTCGCTGCTACAACAACCGTGTTAGCCCCATCAGTTCAGCAAATTCCAACCAAATCACTGAGCCATACAACTCCACATGCCCCCTTGCACATGGGGGGGCACTACCCACCCTGTCTCCTGCACCGCCTACTTCGGGAGCAACACCTCCCCAACCCATCGGGGACCTCCTTTCTCGCTTCTAAGCCGGAGAAGCATAGAAGCATCTAACTTCTTCGGCTCCTCTCGCTCGCAAGAGGTCCCTTGTGTCCCTCCCTTCCCAGGTTTCCACAAACGGGAAGGATGACGCCCGGCAGTGGCATAAGTGCCCACAGGCAGCTGGTCGTAGGGCTTCGCGATCCTCCTCTGTCCCGGAGACTAAATCGGTGAAGCCCTGCCAGCCAGTGAAACCCAAAGAGCAGCGAGAGAAGTCCAAGAAAAAGACCCCTCCTAAGACCAAGGAACTTGCGGTGGCACCCTCCCCGCCCCCTTCCCACTGCAACCATAAAGCTCTGCGTCTGAGGATGAGGTGGAGATCCTGGCGTCCGTGGAGGACCTAGATCTCGCGGGTCCCTTAGACACAATGGATAGCACTTGCTCAGGTGCTCAATCAGTGACAGCAGGTGAATCAGCGGCGTAATCTGCCTCCCCAGTCCCTTCCCTTTCTCAGCCATGGACAATGTCATCCTCCAGTGAAACTGCAGCAGTTTTTTCTATCATCTTGCTGAGCTCAAACAACTTCTCAGCCTTCACCCTTTCCTCTGCATTGTTCTTCAAGAAACTTGGTTTCCAGTGCTGCGCACCCCTGCCCTCCGTGGCTATCAGGGTTATTATAGGAACCAGGCAGCTTACGAAAGGTTCTCCGGTGGCGTCTGCACCTATGTCCTTCACTCCCTTCACAGCGAGTCTGTCCCTCTACAAACACCTTTAGAAGCTGTCACTGTTAGTGTGGATGACACAGGCTGTTAATGTCTACAGTCTGTATCTCCCACCAGATGGTGATGTCCCACAGGATGTCCTGGCTGCTCTGATAGCCCAATTGCCACCACCTTTTCTGTTACTGGGCGACTTCAATGCCCATAACCCTCTGTGGGGTGGAACAGTGGCAACAGGCCGAGGCAGCACCGTTGAGCATGTATTGGCACAGCTCAACCTTTCCCTTTTAAATGATGGTCTCTTCACACGTTTCAGTGTGGCGCGTAGCACATACCCAGACATCGACCTTTCGATCTGCAGCCCTAGCCTCTTACCGTCTGTCCAATGGAGTGTGCACGATGACTTGTGCGGTAATAACCACTTTCCGATCTTTCTGTCACTGCCACAGCGTCTCTCTTCTAGGCGCCCCTGCAGATGGGCTATGAATAAGGCTGACTGGGACTTGTTCACCTCCATTGCCAATATTGAGCCTCTTTCCACTGACGCCATTGATGCGGTGGTTCACTCGGTCACCACCGACATCGTTATTGCAGCAGAATCTGCCATTCCCTGTTCTTCGGGGTCCACTCGGTGGCGGACTGTGCCTCGGTGGTCACCCGAGATCGCTGAGGCGATTAAAGATCGCAAGCGGGCGCCCCAGCATCACAAGCGGCATCCCTCATTAGAATACCTCATCGCCTTTAAACGGTTCCGTGCGTGGGCCCGCCGCATCATTCACCAGCACAAGCAGGAGTGCTGGGATCGGTATGTCTACACCATTGGCCTCCGTACCTCTCCATCGCAGGCTTGGGCCAAGATTAGGCGACTATGGCTTGTGCTTTCACTGAATGGAGCAGTTTGTACTGAGCCCAACACAATTGCCAACCGCTTAGCAGAGTATTTTGCTCAGAGGTCCGCTTCTGTGAGTTACCCACAGGCCTTCTGCTCCATTAAAGAGAGGTTGGAACGTCGGAGCCTTTCATTTCACACGCGCCACCCTGAATCCTACAATGTTACGTTCAGTGAGTGGGAATTCCGAAGTGCCCTAGCCGCTTGCCCTGATATGGCTCCCGGGCCAGATCGCGTCCACTGTCAGATTCTCAAACATCTCTCAGTGGACTGTCAGTGCTGCCTCCTAGACCTTTACAACCTTATACGGGTTGAGGATGCGTTCCCGTCGCAATAGCGGGAAAGCATCGTAATCCCCGTTTTGAAACCTGGCAAGAACCCACTGGAGGTGGTCAGCTACCGCCCCATTAGCCTCACCGACGTTCTTTGCAAGTTACTCGAACATATGGTGAGCCGCCAGTTGAGTAAGGTACTCAAGTCTCTGGGCCTTCTGGCTCCGTCTCAGGATGGGTTCCGTAAGGGCTGCTCTGCCCCCGATTATCTGCTGAGCTTGGAGTCTGCCATCTGTACGGCCTTTCCCCGCCATCAGCACCTCGTCGCTGTCTTTTTTGACAAGCAGAAGGCATACGATATGACATGGCGACATCATATCCTCTCCACACTTCATGGTTGGGGTCTTCGGGGTGTGCTGCCGATTTTCATACAAAATTTTCTGTCGCATCGTACCTTCCGTGTGCAAGTTGCGGGCCTCCCACCATAGATTTCCCCCCCCCCCCTCACCCCCACCCCCCCACCCACCCCCCTCCTAGGTTTAGGAGAACAGGGTATTTCAGGGATCTGTCTTAAGTGTCTTCCTGTTTTTAATTGCAATTAATGGGCTTGCTGCAGTGGTGGGAATGTCTGTCTCAGCTTCTTTGTGTGCTGACGGCTCTCTACTGTAGCTCCAGTGGCATTGCAGCTGCTGAACATCAGCTGCAGGGCGCTATCCGCAAGGCACAGTCCTGGGCTGTAGCACATGGCTTCCAGTTTTCGGCTGCCAAGACCTGCGTTATGCATTTCTGCCAGCAACGCACTGTTCACCCTGAGCCACGGCTTTATCTCGACGGCGAACCTCTTGCTGTGGTGGAGACACATCGGTTTTTGGGTGTGGGTAACTGGTTGACTTGGCTCCCTCATATTCGGCAGCTTAAACAGAAGTGTTGGCGGCATGTTAATGCTCTGCATTGCTTGAGCCACACCAGCTGGGGAGCTGACTGGTCTACCCTATTACGGCTCTACCAGGCATTAAATTCAGTCCCATCTGGATTATGGGAGTCTGGCTTATGGTTCAGCATCCCCTTTTGCGTTATGGGTCCTGGACCCCTTCCTTCACAGCGGGATCCGACTTGCCACTGGAGCTTTCCGGACCAGCCCTGTGAACAGCATACTTGTGGAGGCAGGTGTCCCTCCATTGCGGTTACGGTGCCAATGTTTACGAGCTGCCAATGCTACACACATTTGTAGCTCGCCCGGGCATCCCAATTATGATCTCCTGTTCCCTCAGTCTGTCGTCCATCTCCCAGAACGTCGGCCCCAGTCGCGTTGTACGATCACAGTTCGCGACAGAGAGCTTCTCTCCGGGCTTGGGGTTTCCCTCTTCCACCTCTTTTTCCGGGCCCCTCAGCGTACACCCCTATGGTGTGTGCCCCAACCATGCCTTCGGCTCGAATTGGCACTGGGCCTGAAGGACTCGGTCCCTCCTGAGGCCTTCCGCCGCCGCTTTCTTTCCATCCTAGCCACATATCAGGGCTCTGGCATTGTCTACACTGACGGTTTGATTGTTGCTGGTCGTGTCGGTTATGCTCTCACTCTGGGGGACTATTACGAACAACACTCATTGTCGACTGGCTGCA
This sequence comes from Schistocerca serialis cubense, assembly GCF_023864345.2. Classification (NCBI taxonomy): domain Eukaryota; kingdom Metazoa; phylum Arthropoda; class Insecta; order Orthoptera; family Acrididae; genus Schistocerca; species Schistocerca serialis. The sequence continues at coordinate 96,517,090 of NC_064639.1, forward strand.
GCGTTTTCACTGCTAAGCTGGTCGCCATCTCTCGTGCTCTAGAGTATATCCGCTCGTGCTGAGGTGAGTCCTTCGTTATCTGTAGCGACTCCATGAGCAGTTTACGAGCTGTCGATCAGTGTTTCCCTCACTCTCGTCTGGTGATGGCTATCCAGGAGACCCTCCATACTCTTGCCCATTACGGCCGCTCTGTGGACTTTGTGTGGATCCCTGGTCATATCGGCATCCCGGGCAATGAACGTGTTGACATGCTGGGCAGACAGGCTGTCAATGCACCAGACTTATCGATTGGGCTTTTGGAGAGTGACCTCAGGGCAGTTTTGCGGCAGAATGTACTTCGCACCTGGGGTGAAGAATGGCGCACCCTGCCTTCACCAAACAAACTTCAGGCCATCAAGGAGGCTACCGGTGCGTGGTGCTCCTCCTTGAGGGTCTCTCGGAAGGAGTCTGTTGTCCTCTGCCGGCTGCGCATTGGGCGCACCCGGATGACGCACAGCCACTTATTGCACCATGAGGACCCACCTCTATGTTGCTGCGGATCCACTTTAACGGCGGTCCACATTTTGTTGGCCTGTCCCCTTTTAGCTGTGCTCAGGCAGACGTTTGCGCTGCCTGATATGCTCCCTGTCCTTTTAACAGATGACACTGCTATGGCAGGCTTAGTTTTGCATTTTATTCGGACAGGGGGCTTTTATCACTTAATCTGAGTGTTTGTAATTTTTTGTTTTGAGTCTGGCCTTTGGGCTACAATTTTAGACTGGGTTATTTCTTTTAGTGTGTTTCTAGGTGGTAGGCTTTTCCTTTTTTGTCTCTATGGTCGGCCAACCACTGTCAGACTCTTTGTGAATTTAATTCCTTTTGTCTGGTCTCTGTCCGAGTCTTTCTTGTACTGTGTCGTCTGTTGTCATCTCCATTGTTCGTTTTTATTCTGTGTGGGTGGTTGAAGTTTTGGAAAAAGGGACGGATGACTGTAGCAGTCTGGTCCCTTCAATCCCACGAACCAACCAAGTCTCAGTCTGACAGTGCTTTTAGTAGTGCACTGTACTACAGTGTTGTTATGTGAACAATGAATACAGTTTTGTGCAGTGAAAATGCCACGAATCTTCACACATGCAGAGTATGCTGACATGGTGTTGGTCTAGGGTTTGTCCAATGGGAATTTCAGAGCTGCTGTGCCAGAATACCAGCAGCGATATCTGAATCGCAGAGTGACAGACAGCAGGGTGTTTCACAGATTGTGTGCGGGTGGTATGCTTACCAGTGTAAATGTTGTCTCTGAATGTCCTATACAACAAACTCTTAATGGAGGTGAGAACATTATCCAAGTAGTGTAACACAACGCTACTACTAGCTCTACAATATTCCACAAACATGAGTACAGTCTGTATCCCATTCATGGGCAGTGTGTATAACAGCTGCATGAAGGAGATGCTGACTCTCGACAAGAATTCTGTTAAGTGATCATTGTCAATGAGGAATTAATTCCACATATTCTGTTCACTGATGAGTCAACATTTACCTGCAACAGAATCAACATGCGCAACTCTCATGTCTAGGCAAATGGAAATGTGCACGCTACTGTGGAAACAATTTTTCAGTGATGTCTCTCAGTCAACGTGTGGTGCGGTATTATTGATGACCAACTCATCGGTCCAGTTATTTTACATAAGTCTTGCTGGGACGCGGTATCTTGAGTATCTTCAAAATGTGTTACCAGAATACGTGGAGGATATCCCTTTGGCAACATGAGCTCGTATGTACTTTCAGCTTGACGGAGCTCCTACACATTCTGTATCTCAGCAAAACGTATCCTGGTCATTGGATCGGTTGCCATGGAGTCATTGCTTGACCACAGAGGTCACCCGATCTCACCTCATTGGATTACTGTGTGTGGCGGTGGCTGAAGAGCGACGCCTACAATCGCAGTGTGCACATAAGAGAGGAACTTCTCACTTGTATTTTACGTGCTTGTGCCCAGGTAAAGGATTGCAAAACTGAGCTCCGATCGGCGACACAACACCTGTTTGCAAGAGCAGCAACATGCATTGAAGTTGACGATGGACTGTTTGATCATCTGTGAGGAAACATATACAATTAAACAAACCATAACATTACAGTATCTTAATTTACCGTCACCTGCACCTTTCTCGCTCCTAGCTGTTTTCATTGGGTTACCCAGAAATGGTTAAGAAAAGGGCATATGTTTGTTAGGTTTTTATTCAGAATCACCAGTAGTATCACCCGTAAAAGCATGTACCTTTCCTCCTCACTCACCCTGTATATTAATGTGATGGCATGATCAATAGTAGTATAGAAACATGAAGAAATTGAAATGGTTTACATTCCACTGTGAAAACCTATTGTTATGTTTATTGAAGTTGATGACACTTGTATCTCGTGTCTCGTATGTTCGAGTTAACTGTTGTAATGAATGAGATGTTGCTTCTTTTTTTTTTTTTTTTTTTTTTTGTATGGCATGTTAAAAACTGCTGTAGTAAAATAAATTTGTTTATTGCAAGAAGGGTTATGTCTCTTACAAATGTGACATTGTTCCGTATTATATAAGTGTATTGTTCACAATCCCAGCTCCCATCCCCAACCAGAGAAAGTAACTACAGAATCATTGCTGATGATGTTCCGCACTGTGTGTGTGTGTGTGTGTGTGTGTGTGTGTGTGTGTGTGTGTGTGTGTGTTGGAGGGGGGGGGGATGCAAACACTTTCGAGAAGAGTGTTTATTGGTCCATCCACTTATGATTGTAAGTGCAAGGATAATATTTTTTGACTGAGTTGCTTATATGGCTTCAAAAGTAAAGCTGTGAAAAGTATGAAATTAAAATATTTTGTGATTGACTGTGGGCATGGAATGTTGTATGTTTGTTATAGTATATTCAATTATTCAAAATTTCTTCACTTACTGTGAGCTGTTAGACATCAGCAGTATTAGGAATAGATGTAATACTTATTAGTGACATGAAAATTTCTGCCGGACCGTGACTTGAACCTGCATTTCTCTCTTATTGCATGGAAATATTCCATAAAGTTTTGGGTTTGCAGTCAGATGTTACTGAACCTCTCTTTTGACAGCATAACTTCCAGCAATACCAAATGTTGATAGGATGAAGAAATACTGAAATTCATCTGTCCTAGAAATCTCATCACAGATTCAATGTGTATAAGTTATAATGAGCCAATTATAATACATTCAGCCAATAATGTACAGCTTCCTACTTGTCATGTGTTCTGTTCTTTTTCCTTCTCCTCTGCTTGTTATTTCAGACTGATCATTCTCTGAGAGTATATAACGGGCTATAAAAATTAACCCTTATTTACAACAGTTTCTTCTAGGTTTGTTCAATTTGGTATTAATTCGTATTAATTTGGCTGCCCTCGTATGCCACTGTCACTAAGTTTGCTTTTGTAGATCTGTGTACTATGTACACATGCGCTCTATCATTATTTTACAGAATTTTATTATTTTAAATACTGTGTTCTTCTCAGAAACTTGCAGTTGTCTGCTGGGTTAAAGGCTTCAGTAAATTTGGTAGGTTTTCATAATCCAGCTAGCTTATCTGCAGTGCTAAAGCAATCAACAGTAACTTCATAAACATTGATTTATGTCCGCCATTTTGGATTTGAGAACTGTAGACTCACTTTTTTGAGGTGGGGGCAGCAGAAGACATGCTTCTACTGTACAGATGAGGAACTTGAAACTTTAGCAAGTTCAAGTAACACGATTTGCTACAGCTCTACTTCTTAGATAGCTTTTGTCTTATATTATGCTAGTAGTAGTTGTTCTACATTTACTCTAAAGCACCAAAAATCTTATTTATGTGATGTTTCAGTAAAAATCATTATTCATCCATTTTAGTTCTGCTGATGCCAATGGTATAGTTACTTTTTCACTATACATGCTCTTTTGAGATAAATCTGTAATTTACTTTATTCAGAAGCCATATGCTCAGCAACATATCATGGGGTAGCTATTGTTTATTTCCAGAATGACATAAATTATTTGGAAGCCCTCATTTCACTCTTTCAGTAAACATTTTATTATTTGTGAAAAGTCATTAACTAAAAAGTTATTCATAATTAAACTTTCCATCACCCAGAAAATATTATTTCGGCCTAAGTATCTTTATATCATCTTAACTGTAGCTATAATTTTCTTGCCCCAAATTTTCTGAACTAGAAAATAGCTTTGGTTACCAGAGTAATTTGACAATTAAAAAATGAAAAGTGCTATCCTGTGAAGTTTTCAAGAGGCTCAGTAAATCCCCACAGCAGTGCACATGGTGTGAATAAAATAATCCACCCAATTTTATTTATATCGCAGTCATCTATCTTGCTTCCCCATAATGTCATTGCCACTAATTTCAACATTGTTCTCTTCATATAACAATAAATTTAGCTCCTAGTAATCGTTACAGTAACTTCTCCATGGTAGAGTCATTATTATCTATTTTCACCTTAATATCTCAATGTAAGAGTTCATAGAGTGCGCTCATCCATTCCACATTTCTGTGTAAAAGTCACTAATATAAGCAGATCTTACTGTTACAGCCACTCAGTGTGATTATTTCACGAACTCGTTTGGAAAATCTGGGTGTAGTCGTCCATGTAACTTTCCTGTGTGTAAGTGTTAGTAAAGGTTCAGTGACTGGTTTCTTTAAATTCTATTTGCTGGAGATTTATTTTTTGTAGGCAGAATGTCAACTTTATGAATAGACACAAGTGGTACGCCAGCCTGCCAAAAGACTTGAAACAAATTTCAGTTACTGCTCTTAAAATTAAGTTACAGCATACAAGTAGTGAATAAGCAACACAGATTAGAACTTTCTCAGTACTGTAAAACATAGTCCAAAATAGGGAACAGTGATTTTACAATTGCCACACAGCAGAATCCAACAATTGAATCCTACAAATGGCAACAGTTGCACACTTACTGCAGTGAACTAAACATTAAATAATGATTTCAGTTTCGGAAAAGGATTCTGCAAACGGACTGTTGGGGTAGTAGGTTGTATAGGGCTGGAGTGGGAGCAGGGAAGGGGATAGAGGAGATTGAGGTCAGGGGGGTGGTGTGGGTGGAAAGAATCCAGTCAGTGAAGCAGTCATTGAATTCAAGCATGTCATGTTGGGTGGCATGCTCAGCAACTAGGTGATCCAGCTGTCTCTTGGCCTGTTTGACGGTGGCCATCCATGTGGGACACACAACTCGTTAGCGGTCATGACCATGTGGAACGCCACAAAGGGGTTGCAGATAACTTGGTAGATCACGTGACTGCTTTCACATTTGTCCCTGCCTTTGATGGGATGAAGGGCACCTGCATCAGGACTGGACCACATTGTAGTGTGGGTCAGGTTTTGCATCTATTGCCAGATAAGCCCCATTGGACAACTGGTTCAGAGCAAGGGGTATGTAGCCTACCCAACATGTAATTTCAGGAGTCAATGAGAGGTAGGCCTAGTCAAAACCCTGCTGTTAACTGAAGCATCATTGACACACGATGACAGGAAAACTGTTATGAACTATCATTGATACAATACAAGTCCGCCTATCTTAGCATTTAAAGAAAACTAAATTGTGTGGTTCCCTTAGTCTTAATTCCGTATTTATGTCTCCAAGAATTTATATCCTGTCCTGAGCATTTTGCAAAAAATAAATCAATTTTCTCCAAGGACTGTGCAAATGCTGCAATTTTGGTGTCCGACATACAGTAGAAAAAACAAAGCCAGTGCATTTTCTATGCTTCTGTCACCCACACTAGGGACACTGTATTGCACAGGTACAGTAAGCCCACCAACCTGATTTATGTACTCTCTTCTGTGTTGCCTCTTCAGTAGCACATCAGTCGGAAGTCATGAAGCTGAAAATGTTAATAAGTACAGGATGGTGTTTGCTCAAAAATGTACACACCACCACAATTTTGGTTTCACTTTTCACATATTGTCTTCAAGATCCTATTGTTGATGACCAATTCATTAACTTCATAGGAAAAACAATTTACTACTCACAGACTACAATTATTAATAATACTTTGGTTTGAAAAATGTCTAGTGATCTAGGACTTTGAAAAAGTACTTGGCATCATTTTATGCGTCTGCATTGGCACTAATGCATTTGTGGGTACCAGTGCAATATTGAACATCACTGTAGATTAACCAAAATCCATAACTAATGGTTCAATCAGTTAATGAAGTAAGCCACCTTATGCTTAACAATTGGAGTAACAGAAGTATAGCAGTCAAAGATGAAATCTATGAAGCACAGTCAAAATCTGCAATGTAAAATGTGGCAACTTCTGAACTTTAATGATAATTATCTTGTAAGTTAAATATTTCCACAAGATTTTAACTATGTTAATGAAAAGTTGGAATACTAGTCTTTACAATGAGTAGAATCATCCTTACCAAATCTGTGTGTTAGCTCAAAATATTTTCACTGCATTTACTAAAGCAAAATTTTTAATCAGACATAACTTGTAATTAACATGGTTTTACACAAAACTGTGTTTTTGCTGTCAGACACTGAAACAACAGTAACAATGAAATATGACCTAAATAACAAATGGGCAGATTTACGCCTACATCATGTATGAATATTACTAAAAATCAGAACCAAAAGTTGCCCAGAGACAGAAAAGAGAGAAATAAAGTTATTTGTATAGTTGGGGTGTAATTAGAGTAGATGGAGCATGTCAGCTTGATCTGTCATAGTGTGCCAGGACTGACATACTCTCCTGGAAATGGAAAAAAGAACACATTGACACCAGTGTGTCAGACCCACCATACTTGCTCCGGACACTGCGAGAGGGCTGTACAAGCAATGATCACACGCACGGCACAGCGGACACACCAGGAACCGCGGTGTTAGCCGTCGAATGGCGCTAGCTGCGCAGCATTTGTGCACCGCCGCCGTCAGTGTCAGCCAGTTTGCCGTGGCATACGGAGCTCCATCGCAGTCTTTAACACTGGTAGCATGCCGCGACAGCGTGGACGTGAACCGTATGTGCAGTTGACGGACTTTGAGCGAGGGCGTATAGTGGGCATGCGGGACGCCGGGTGGACGTACCGCCGAATTGCTCAACACGTGGGGCGTGAGGTCTCCACAGTACATCGATGTTGTCGCCAGTGGTCGGCGGAAGGTGCACGTGCCCGTCGACCTGGGACCGGACCGCAGCGACGCACGGATGCACGCCAAGACCGTAGGATCCTACGCAGTGCCGTAGGGGACCGCACCGCCACTTCCCAGCAAATTAGGGACACTGTTGCTCCTGGGGTATCGGCGAGGACCATTCGCATCCGTCTCCATGAAGCTGGGCTACGGTCCCGCACACCGTTAGGCCGTCTTCCGCTCACGCCCCAACATCGTGCAGCCCGCCTCCAGTGGTGTCGCGACAGGCGTGAATGGAGGGACGAATGGAGGCGTGTCGTCTTCAGCGATGAGAGTCGCTTCTGCCTTGGTGCCAATGATGGTCGTATGCGTGTTTGGCGCCGTGCAGGTGAGCGCCACAATCAGGACTGCATACGACCGAGGCACACAGGGCCAACACCCGGCATCATGGTGTGGGGAGCGATCTCCTACACTGGCTGTACACCACTGGTGATCGTCGAGGGGACACTGAATAGTGCACGGTACATCCAAACCGTCATCGAACCCATCGTTCTACCATTCCTAGACCGGCAAGGGAACTTGCTGTTCCAACAGGACAATGCACGTCCGCATGTATCCCGTGCCACCCAACGTGCTCTAGAAGGTGTAAGTCAATTACCTTGGCCAGCAAGACCTCCGGATCTGTCCCCCATTGAGCATGTTTGGGACTGGATGAAGCGTCGTCTCACGCGGTCTGCACGTCCAGCACGAACGCTGGTCCAACTGAGGCGCCAGGTGGAAATGGCATGGCAAGCCGTTCCACAGGACTACATCCAGCATCTCTACGATCGTCTCCATGGGAGAATAGCAGCCTGCATTGCTGCGAAAGGTGGATATACACTGTACTAGTGCCGACATTGTGCATGCTCTGTTGCCTGTGTCTATGTGCCTGTGGTTCTGTCAGTGTGATCGTGTGATGTATCTGACCCCAGGAATGTGTCAATAAAGTTTCCCCTTCCTGGGACAATGAATTCACGGTGTTCTTATTTCAATTTCCAGGAGTGTATATCAGAGGCAAAACACTGTAACTGTAATGCGGGTTGGAGCTTATCTTCACTGCGCCAGTGTGTATTAACACATAATATTGTCTTCTTGTATACACCTAACAGAATACTAAGATTGCCAATTTTATTTTTTAATAGCCTGATATATATATATATATATATATATATATATATATATATATATATATATATATATATGGTTATAATAGAGGGAAACATTCCACGTAGGAAATATATATCTAAAAACAAAGATGATGTGACTTACCAAATGAAAGTGCTGGCAGGTCGACTGACCCACAACTTCTTCACTTTTGAAGGCCAGACATACCAACAATTAAAGGGAACAGCCATGGGTACCAGGATGGCTCCCCTCGTACGCCAACCTATTCATGTGTCGCTTAGAGGAAGCCTTCTTGGTTACCCAGGTCTGCCAACCCAAAGTTTGGTACAGATTTATTTATGACATCTTCATGATCTGGACTCACAGTGAAGAAGAACTCCAGATTTTCCTCTCCAACCTCAACTCCTTTGGTTCCATCAGATTCACCTGGTCCTACTCCAAATCCCATGCCACTTTCCTTGACGTTGGCCTCCACCTGTCCAATGGCCAACTTCACACGTCCGTCCACATCAAACCCACCAACAAGCAACAGTACCTCCATTATGACAGCTGCCACCCATTCCACATCAAACGGTCTCTTCCCTACAGCCTAGGTCTTCGTGGCAAACGAATCTGCTCCAGTCCGGAATCCCTGAATCATTACACCAACAACCTGACAACAGCTTTCGCATCCCGCAACTACCCTCCCGACCTGGTACAGAAGCAAATAACCAGAGCCACTTCCTCATCCCCTCAAACCCAGAATCCCACACAGAAGAACCACAAAAGTGCCCCACTTGTGACAGGATACTTTCCGGGACTGGACCAGACTCTGAATGTGGCTCTCCAGCAGGGATACGACTTCCTCAAATCCTGCCCTGAAATGAGATCCATCCTTCATGAAATCCTCCCCACTCCGCCAAGAGTGTCTTTCCGCCGTCCACCTAACCTTCGAAACCTGTTAGTTCATCCCTATGAAATCCTCAAACCACCTTCCCTACCCTCTGGCTCCTATCCTTGTAACCGCCCCCGGTGCAAAACCTGTCCCATGCACCCTCCCACCACCACCTACTCCAGTCCTGTAACCCGGAAGGTGTACACGATCAAAGGCAGAGCCACGTGGAAAGCACCCACGTGATTTACCAACTGACCTGCCTACACTGTGATACATTCTATGTGGGAATGACCAGCAACAAACTGTCCATTCGCACGAATGGACACAGGCAGACAGTGTTTGTTGGTAATGAGGATCACCCTGTGGCTAAACATGCCTTGGTGCACAGCCAGCACATCTTGGCACAGTGTTACACCGTCCGGGTTATCTGGATACTTCCCACCAACACCAACCTATCCGAACTCCGGAGATGGGAACTTGCCCTTCAGTATATCCTCTCTTCTCGTTATCCGCCAGGCCTCAATCTCCGCTAATTTCAAGTTGCCGCCACTCATACCTCACCTGTCTTTCAACAACTTCTTTGCCTCTACACTTCCGCCTCGACTGACATCTCTGCCCAAACTCTTTGTCTTTAAATATGTCTGCTTGTGTCTGTATGTGTGGATGGATATGTGTGTGTGTGCGCGCGAGTGTATACCTGTCCTTTTTTCCCTCTAAGGTAAGTCTTTCCGCTCCCGGGATTGGAATGACTCCTTACCCTCTCCCTTAAAACCCACTTCCTTTCGTCTTTCCCTCTCCTTCCCTCTTTCCTGATGAGGCAACAGTTTGTTGCGAAAGCTTGAATTTTGTGTGTATGTTTGTGTTTGTTTGTGTGTCTATCGACATGCCAGCGCTTTCGTTTGGTAAGTCACATCATAAAACTTACCAAACGAACGTGTTGGTATGTTGATAGAAACAATAACAAACACAAGCACACACACAAATTTCAAGCTTTCGCAACCCATGGTCGCTTCATCGGGAAAGAGGGAAGGAGAGGGAAAGACGAAAGGATGTGGGTTTTAAGGGAGAGGGTAAGAGTCGTCCCAATCCCGGGAGCGGAAAGACTTACCTTGGGGTAAAAGAGGGACAGGTATACACACACACACACACACACACACACACACACACACACACACACACACACACAAGCTTACATTGTATGTTCTTTGTTTTCACCCAAATTATGTGTATTTGTTTCTGACTAATATAGTTGAATATTTGTAATACTGTCCTATGAAATGTAATTGTTTCCTCTTTCATGGATTTGTCCATGCATTTGTAGCAGCAGTAACAATAAATATGAAAAGATGGTCAAATAGTGTAATACTTAAATTTCAGTCACTCCATAGAAAGTAAACACTGTGATATATGGAAGTCATGTATTAATCCCTGTTAGATGTTCTCAATTGTTTGTCATGAAATAAACTAGAACTACTTATTGCATGTGGTTAAAAGACAGTACACCATTCGGCCATTGCATTTTTTGTAATTTACGCACCATGTACGTTATGCACTCATCAGGTGCTTGTTTATTATCCTGTAAATGCTTTCTGAATTTACCGTGCAGTTTGTTTTTATAACAAAACTTGCAATAAGCATGGCATGAACACAGACATCATGTTACTCTACATATCAGTATGTTACATGCAGCTCAAAATAACTTGACACCTGTGCAGTATCAGTCTTGTTCTCAGCTCCAGGCTGTCTACCTTTTTGTTTAAAATGTGTGACCATCTTACTCTGCAGTCATTTGCTGAGCAGTGTGCTTTGTCCACTATCAGCAGTTACCAAAGTCTTTCTTGTGGTGCTTTTCTTATTAGGCACTCGAATCAATTATATTCTTAGTCGTACTGGGATGAATTGTCTTTATGATCTTTTTCAGTCTTGCTAACGGTAGCTTAGAAGTTTTGGTTTTGAGTAGGCTTCATTTGCTGAACTACATTCCCTTACCAGGTAGTGCTTGCACACAACAGAACCCCCTCCCTCCTCCTCCCCCCCCCCCCCCTCACCGCCACCACCACCACCACCACCACCACCACCACTTACACTGTACCCACCCATACAATACTATCTGCACAGGTATGGGACAATTTATTTTACTCTTAATACTCTGCTTCCACATTCAGCTTGGCCACGTGCAACCAAACTGTTATCTTCCAGGCTAACCTAGACCTAAGATACACTACAGCTCAGTCATCACAACAAAATGCCTATTCAATGTTGTTATGTCAGTGTTCACTTAGGGAGATAACTTAGGTGTTTATACATTCTGAAATCATTTGTGTGAGAAAATAGCTTCCTAAATGTAGTGTTACAGAAGAATGCTTAAGATTATATGAGTATACCGGATAACTAAAGAAGTGGAACTGAATCAAGTTGGGAAGAAGAGCAATTAATGGCACAATGTGACTAAAAGGTGGGACTGGCAGACAGGACACACATTGAGGCATCAAGGAATTGGTAAGTCCATTTGGTACTGGAGGGAAGTGGGTTGGGTAAAAGTTACCAAGGCACACCAATGTTTGACAAGTGTAACTGCCAGTTCAAGTGGATGCAAGTCGTGTCTTATAACAAAATGTATCCAAGTTTCCTGAGTAAATTAATTAGTTTCAGCTGATGCTTGTAACAGTGTGATATCCTCATGATTTTGTGCATCAGTACAAACTGTCAGGGTTGCTTCTTAAGGGTATCAAATATGCATCTGTATCTTTATTATTTTCAGTTAGCTATTCTCACTTCCAGTATTTACTATCAACAAACATTTGATATAATAGTGGATGGATGTAGAACCATTTCTGACATGGTTCCAGCATGTTCAAAAAACAAAAAACACCGTACGAGCAGGCCTTGAAGGCCCAACGTTACTGACCAGCTGCTGTGTCATTCTCAGCTCTTATAGTCCGTGAGACGAGTGATTGGTACTGACAGTTCCAGCGGGCAGACGGCGCTGTTGCCGAACGTGGCTCACAGCACGCGGCGCCCTGTCTGCTACACGCATTCTCTAGCAGCAGAAATAAAAGCGAGACAAAATACAAGTCGTATCGGTTGTTGTTGTTGTTGTTGTTGTTGTGGTCTTCAGTCCTGAGACTGGTTTGATGCAGCTCTCCATGCTACTCTATCCTGTGCAAGCTTCATCTCCCAGTACCTACTGCAACCTACATCCTAATGTATCTACTTAGTGTATTCATCTCTTGGTCTCCCTCTATGATTTTTACCCTCCACGCTGCCCTCCAATACTAAATTGGTGATCCCGTGATGCCTTAGAACATGTCCTATCAGCCGCTCCCTTCTTCTTGTCAAGTTGTGCCGCAAACTCCTCCCCAATTCTATTCAATATCTCCTCATTAGTTATGTGATCTACTCATCTAATGTTCACCATTCTTCTGTAGCACCGCATTTCGAAAGCTTCTATTCTCTTCTTGTCCAAACTAGTTATCGTCCATGTTTCACTTCCATACATGGCTACACTCCATACAAATACTTTCAGAAACGACGTCCTGACACTTAAATCTATACTCGATGTTAACAAATTTCTCTTCTTCAGAAACGATTTCCTTGCCATTGCCAGTCTACATTTTATATCCTCTCTACTTCGACCATCAGTTATTTTACTCCCTAAATAGCAAAACTCCTTTACTACTTTAAGTGTCTCATTTCCTAATCTAATTCCTTCAGCATCACCCAATTTAATTTGACTACATTCCATTATCCTCGTTTTGCTTTTGTTGATGTTCATCTTATATCCTCCTTTCAAGACACTGTCCATTCCGTTCAACTGCTCTTCCAAGTCCTTTGCTGTCTCTGACAGAATTACAATGTCATCGACGAACCTCAAAGTTTTTACTTCTTCTCCATGAATTTTAATACCTACTCCGAATTTTTCTTTTGTTTCCTTTACTGCTTGCTCAATATACAGATTGAATAACATCGGGGAGAGGCTACAACCCTGCCTCACTCCTTTCCCAACCACTGCTTCCCTTTCATGCCCCCCAACTCTTATAACTGCCATCTGATTTCTGTACAAATTGTAAATAGCCTTTCGCTCCCTGTATTTTATACTGCCACCTTCAGAATTTGAAAGAGAGTATTCCAGTTAACATTGTCAAAAGCTTTCTCTAAGTCTACAAATGCTAGAAACGTTGGTTTGCCTTTTCTTAATCTTTCTTCTAAGATAATTCGTAACGTCAGTATTGCCTCACGTGTTCCAACGTTTCTACGGAATCCAAACTGATCTTCCCCGAGGTCCGCTTTTAGCAGTTTTTTCCATTCGTCTGTAAAGAAGTCGCGTTAGTATTTTGCAGCTGGGACTTATTAAACTGATAGTTCGGTAATTTTCACATCTGTCAACACCTGCTTTCTTTGGGATTGGAATTATTATATTCTTCTTGAAGTCTGAGGGTATTTCGCCTGTCTCATATATCTTGCTCACCAGATGGTAGAGTTTTGTCAGGACTGACTCTCCCAAGGCCATCAGTAGTTCTAATGGAATGTTGTCTACTCCCGGGGCCTTGTTTCGACTCAGGTCTTTCAGTGCTCTGTCAAACTCTTCACGCAGTATCTTATCTCTCATTTTGTCTTCATCTACATCCTCTTCCATTTCCATAATTTTGTCCTCAAGTACATCGCCCTTGTATAGACCCTCTATATACTCCTTCCACCTTTCTGCCTTCCCTTCTTTGCTTAGAACTGGGTTGCCATCTGAGCTCTTGATATTCGTACAAGTGGTTCTCTTCTCTCCAAAGGTCTCTTTAATTTTCCTGTAGGCAGTATCTATCTTACCCCTAGTGAGACAAGCCTCTACATCCTTACATTTGTCCTCTAGCCATCCCGCACGCGTGAATTTATTTAAAGTTGATGCTTGAAATATATTAACTCGAAAACTGATAAGAGCTATTTAGTACAAGTATCTAAGATGCTGAAACATAATAAAGTTATTTGTTAAACTTCACAACTGAAATGAAAACTATTTTCGCAAGTTGTTGAACATTAGCAGTTTTGGTTTCCATTGTTAAGTATTAGCAATATTAATTTGTTCTACTATAAGCTACAGAATAATTGGTCAGTGTATTAAGAGTTATAATCTGAAGAAAGTACTCACAATATGATGATCTGGTTGTAGATTGATAGCAAACTCCCTCCTTACATTCCTGAATACGTTGTAGTTACTGTAATGGAAAAACACCACTCACATCACTGTCAGAATCTGATTTGACATTGTCTTCCTCAGCACTACTCGAATTATAACTTCTCTCTCCCAGATGTATAATTAAATTTTTGATGCATTCTTCCACAACCCCTTCGGTTTTGGCCGCCTCTCTGATGGCACTTGCAGTGCTGTTTACAATTTTAGCCCATGTCTCGCTTGTCACTTTATTGATAGCTGCTGGAAGGAGAGTTTCCACTTCAGAGATCGTGAATTTTTTATTGTTTGCAGCAATGTAATTTTTTATCTGCGCCCACACTCCTTCAATTGCATTGAAGTGACAGTGGTATGGAGGAAGCCGAACGATTTCATGCCCGTGCCTTTTAGTAATCTCGTCAATTACATATGTTGGAAATTGGGGTTTCTTTTGTGCCACAATTTCGAGCAGTTCCGCCTTCCTTAAATCTTCTCTGAAATCTACTGTTTGCCGTTTCAACCACTGAATGATACGGTCTTTTTTTGTTGCCAAGGTTGGTGCCTTATCGTGAACAACGGAATGATAAGGCGCATTGTCCATAACAATCACTGATGGACTTGTCAGATTCGTCATAAGCGATGTCTCAAACCATTCTTGAAATACTACACTGTTCATTTCTTCATGGTAATCTCCTGTCTTTTTTGACCGAAACATTTTCAAGCAGTTTGGCACAAAACCTTTCGATGTTCCTGCATGTAAGACAATAATACGCCCTCCTTTGCCAACAGGCACTGCCATTGTCCCCTCGGGTGTTCCATCATTCCAGCCTCTATGTAAAGAATGGCTGGCATTGACCCAAGTTTCATCTAACCACACTATACTTTCGAATTTCACACCCATGATCCTGCGCAGAAATCTGCACCGCCATGCAACTACATCTGTCCTTTCCATTAATATTTTGCGTCCGTTAAACAGTGAATAACTGAAGCCTATGTCTTTCAACACTGTATGCAATGAAAATTTGCTCCCTTTAAAAAGATCATCTTTCTGAAGTGACACCTGTAATTTAGATAGAGTGGGATGTTCCCTTCTCTTATAATAGCTGTATATATGACGACGAATAGCGTCTTTCTGAAAATCGTCCAAAGCTGTCACCTGCTTACAACGAAACATAAACAAAGAAACACTAAAAACAACAAAAACGAAATAAACCGCAAATTCAACTTCAGACAAACGACGAACGACCGCACCGCCTCCACGCGAGACACTGGTAAGTTTCATAAGCACGCGCGAGCGGGTTTCAGAGCGGCAACGTGGCCCTTGCTACCCGCTCAAAGTCAGGCCATCATTGGCTGCCTGCCTGCGGTCACTAGGCAATGGAAAGACGCTACCGAGCTGTCAATACCAAAGACTCGTCTCCCAGACTATATGCATCACCAGGAGCAGATACGGAGGGCGTGTGGTCAGCACATCACTCTCCCAGCCTTTGACAGCTTTTGTGACTGGTGTTGCTACTTCTCAGTCAAGCAGCTCCTCAATTGGCCTCCCAAAGGGCTGAGGGCTGAGTGCACCCCACTTGCCAACAGCACTCCGCAGACCCGGACAGTGACCCATCCAAGTACTAGCTAAGCCCAATAGCTCTTAAATTCAGTGATCTGATGGGAACTGGTGTTACCACTGCGTTGAGACCATTGGCCAAGAAAATACTGGTTTCATTTTAATTGTGTTCTGACTACAGGAAACTAGGGTGCAACTGTCTTGTACATGTTCCTCAGTGTGTTACATAACTCACAGAATTCAGTATGTTTACACAAAAAAAAAACATAAAATACAAATAATTTTTAATCATTATGGGCTCCTAATATATAGGCTTTCTATGTAGTATCATCAGTCATACCAGATTTGTATGTTTGCAATACTATTTATTTCAGTATTACAAAATCACCGATTAAATCACTGGCCACTTAAAAATTGCTTTTCCACAAATAAAGAGTATTAGATACATATTTAAACACAGGAAGCAGGTGTACAGGATAATCCCCCAAGGCAGAATTCAACTCCCTTTGTAGTACTTAGTGGTGTTACTAACACAATATACCTTACGCCTTTGGTCATTGCAAACCAAGTTCAACCTGGAATATTAGACAATGAATGGCAGTGTAATAAAATCTCAATCAGTATTGTAATGTTTAATACAATTACAATTCCACATTTTGCTCATCTTAACTCTCGGTGCATTTCATTTGCCACAGCTGAGTAATAAAACTGCAAAAAAGTGATTGTAAGGATCACATTACAGTGTGTAGATATACTATCAGTACTATATTATAATATTTAAAAATGCACCTTTATGCAGGACTTCAGTGGATACTGCTACTTTACTTATGGAAAGTAGCAAAACCACTAACATTGACAGAGGCCAATTAATATCAATATCAATACTCAATTTGATATTTCATTTAAAGGTTGTCAACAATATGTGATAGGATAAAGGTAAGAACAGAAACAAGCACACACATTATCTATTTTCTTTATTAACAACACTTGGTTTGAGAGAGAGAGAGAGAGAGAGAGAGAGAGAGAGAGAGAGAGAGAGAGAGAGAGAGAGAGAGAGAGAGAGAGGGGGGGGGGGGGGGGGGGGGGGGCAATTTGTGGCATGTTCTGTTCGCTAATTTGGCCAATGTATTTAATTTCAGTCTCAAGTATTTTCCAGTCCAGTTCTATTTTGGCCACCCTGTGTCATCTCATATTTATGAAGACTTTACAAACATTTTACTAACCATTCATAAGCCATTACTGAAGAGACGAGACACAAACTTTACCTAAAAGCTCACAGATTTCTTTGGAAATTGTGATTTCATCGAACTTAAACATTTCAGTTTGAATTGTATAATTAACTGTAGCTGATGTTGTTATTTTGAATATTCAGAAGTATTTGTGTGTGTTTCTAAAAGAAAAAAAATTGAGCCATACTAAATTCAGAATGCAGTGAATACTGTTACTAGCTAACAAGAATAAACACTACACTAACCATTGTGGATTAGTATGTTTCTGACTTTAATGTAGAATAGAGGCAAATTCTTCAGAGAATATGGCATTAATACAAAGAAAAATCTTTATATGCATATTCAAATAAGAGTTTAAAACTGCACCAGAATAATGGCCACAAAGGATGAAACTCAGTTAATGTCCAAGAACTGTTCTTCACCTGTTGATAGGGAAAATGAAACTACCTTAAATGCCCATATCATAAGCTATTTCTGTTATGTTACTTACCATCCCATGATAAGAATATAGTCATTTTTTTAGCACTGTCATAACATGCTCTTCCTGCTCATGTAATCTCAAATAGCCAAAAAGCTGTATTCATCTTTGAAGCACATAACAATATCTTCTGTTGTACTGTATGCACATTCCTCAAGGATGCATACAAATTCTCAGTATGAACTCATCATTCCAGACAATTGCAAATGCTGAATGCATTCCTTGCAAAATTAGCAACAGTCCAAATTGTCTGGATTACCATTTAACGTTATGAACATTAGCCAATCAGCATCAATATTTGGGCGTAGTCTGACAGTGCTGAGACAATACACAGTAGTTGAACTGGATGTGATAACTTCTGTGAACTACGTTACTTCCAGTCTTTTGTTTGTTTTATAAAGTTCTGTCAAATAATAGTTAAAATAAGACACATCTTTAAACTTCATATTTCTAGTTCATTAATGAAGGTACTATACGTGAACATGGATTCAGCCTATTTACAATGAGAACTGTCACAGTCCTTCACATACTTCATTGGGAATGCTATATAATTTTGTTGTGAGGACCGTACAATATGCTGACTTTGAAGCAACCTGCCCCTTCTGAAGGAAGCCTACTGAGCTGCCTACCACCGGCGACCATAAGCAGAGGCATGATCGATGTAAGTCAGCGCACAAATGGGTGTCACGACAGCCTCCCAAATTAAAGATCACTATCAACAACATGAGAGGCACAGACACCCCAGATGGACAATCACAATGGTCGCCCCGAGGTGAAAAGCAAAAAAGGTGATTTTGGCCAATTGCGCAACAGAAACAATTGAGGCTACCTGGGGAGACAGTCAGATCAACTCAAATGATGAAGATTTACCAAAAAGTGATAATTGATGAAGTAATCCACTGCAAAGGGTGGCTCACACAGCAGGAAGGACTGAATAATAGCACACACATCAAAAAAAGTTTTGCATTACCTTAGTTCCAAGAGTTCCGGAACCTGTACAGAAAATGAAAACCACACATTGCATGTTGTACCACAATACAGAAAGACCTTCAGAGGTGGTGGTCCAGATTTTTGTACACACCGATACCTCAATATGCAGTAGCACATCCTCTTGCTTTGATGCATGCTTGTATTCAATGTGACATACTGTCCACAAGTTCATCAAGGCACTGATGGTCCAGATTGTCCCACTCCTCAACGGTGATTCGGCGTAGATCCCTAAGAGTGGTTAATGGGTCACGTCATCCATAAACAGCCCTTTTCAATCTATCCCAGGTATGTTCAATAGGGTTCACGTCTGGAGAACATGCTGGACACCTAGTTGAGCGATGTCGTTATCCTGAAGTAAGTCATTCACAAGATATGCACGATGTGGGTGCGAATTGTCATCCATGAAGACGAATGCCTCGGCAATATGCTGCCGATATGGTTGCACTATTGGTCAGAGGATGGCATTCACATATTGTACAGCCATTACTGTGCCTTCCATGGCCACCTTCGGCGTATGTCGGCCCCACATAATGCCACCCCAAAACAGCAGGGAACCTCCACCTTGCTGCACTCATTGGACAGTGTGTCTAAGGCATTCAGCCTGATCGGGTTGCCTCCAAACACATCTCCAATGATTGTCTGGTTGAAGGCATATGCGACACTCATAACTGAAAAGAACGTGATGCCAATCCTGACTGGTCCATTCAGCATGTTGTTGGGCCCATCTGTACCACGCTGCATGGTGTCATGGTTGCAAAGATGGACATCATCATGGATGTCGGGAGTGAAGTTGCACATCATGCAGCCTACTGCGCACAGTTTGAGTCGAAACATGATGTCCTGTAGCAGCACGAAAAGCATTATTGAATATGGTGGCGTTGCTTTCGGGTTCCTCCAAGCCATAATCCGTAGGTAGCAGTCATCCACTGCGGTTGTAGCCCTTGGACGGCCTGAGCGAGGCATGTCATCGACAGTTCCTGTCTCTCTGCATCTCCTCCATGTCTGAACAACACTGCTTTGGTTCACTCCGAGACACCTGGACACTTCCCTTGTTGAGAGCCCTTTCTGGCACAAAGTAACAATGCAGATGTGATCGAACCGTGGTATTGACTGTCTAGGCATGGTTGAACTACAGACAACACAAGCTGTGTACCCCCTTCCAGGTGGAACGACTGCAACTGATCGGCTGTTGGACCCCATCTGTGTAAGGCGCTGCTCATGCATGATTGTTTGCATGTTTGAGTGGGTTTAGTGACATCTCTGAACAGTCAATGGGACTGTGTGTGTGATACAATATCCATAGTCAGTGTCTTATCTTCAGGAGTTCTGGGAACTGTAGTGAAAAACTTTTTTTGACTGTTTGTATTAGCAATTTCAAAGAAGATAAAAGACAGTGGAGACTGAGTGGTCTCTGAGAGACAATGGCAGACCATTATGGCTACTATATTGAAAAGGAAAAGATCAGTCCCAGCTAAGGCTGGAACTTAAGAACTTGAGGAGCCGTTGGTGGGGAGGCTTGCATGCCTCAACGATACAGATAGCCGTACCATAGGTGCAACCACAATGGAAGGGTATCTGTTGAGAGGCCAGACAAGCGTGTGGTTCCTGAAGAGTTGCAGCAGCCTTTTCAGTAGTTGCAGGGGCAACAGTCTGGATGATTGCCTGATCTGGCCTTGTAACATTAACCGAAATGGCCTT
Source organism: Schistocerca serialis cubense (assembly GCF_023864345.2). NCBI lineage: Eukaryota > Metazoa > Arthropoda > Insecta > Orthoptera > Acrididae > Schistocerca > Schistocerca serialis. The sequence goes on from NC_064639.1 coordinate 96,537,354, forward strand.
GCTGTTCTGGTACTGCCAACGGCTGAAATCAAGGGGAAACTACAGCCGTAATTTTTTCCGAGGGCATGCAGCTTTACTGTATGATTAAATGATGATGGAGTCCTCTTGGGTAAACTATTCCGGAGGTAAAATAGTCCCCCATTCGGATATCCGGGCGAGGACTACTCAAGAGGACGTCGTTATCAGGAGAAAAACAACTAGCGTTCCACGGGTCGGAACGTGGAATGTCAGATCCCTTAATCGGGCAGGTAGCTTAGAAAATTTAAAAAGGGAAATGGATAGGTTAAAGTTAGATATAGTGGGAATTAGTGAAGTTCGGTGGCAGGAGGAACAAGACTTTTGGTCAGGCGAATACAGGGTTATAAATAAAAAAATCAAATAGGGGTAATGCAGGAGTAGGTTTAATAATGAATAAAAAAATAGGAGTGTGGGTAAGCTACTACAAACAGCATAGTGAACGCATTATTGTGGCCAAGATAGACACAAAGCCCACACCTACTACAGTAGTACAAGTTTATATGCCAACTAGCTCTGCAGATGACGAAGAAATTGAAGACATGTATGATGAAATAAAGGAAATTATTCAGATAGTGAAGGGAGAGGAAAATTTAATAGTCATGGGTGACTGGAATTCGTCAGTAGGAAAAGGGAGAGAAGGAAACATAGAAGGTGAATATGGATTGGGGGGAAGAAATGAAAGAGGAAGCCGCCTTGTGGAATTTTGCACAGAGCATAACTTAATCATAGCTAACACTTGGTTCAAGAATCATAAAAGAAGGTTGTATACATGGAAGAACACTGGAGATACTAAAAGGTATCAGATAGATTATATAGTGGTAAGACAAAGATTTAGGAACCAGATTTTAAATTGTAAGACATTTCCAGGGGCAGATGTGGACTCTGACCACAATCTGTTGGTTATGAACTGTAGGTTAAAACTGAAGAAACTCCAAAAAGGTGGGAATTTAAGGAGATGGGACCTGGATAAACTGACTAAACCAGATGTTGTACAGAGTTTCAGGGAGAGCATAAGGGAACAATTGACAGGAATCGGGGAAAGAAATACAGTAGAAGGGATGAAATAGTGAAGGCAGCAGAGGACCTAGTAGCTAAAAAGACAAGGGCTAGTAGAAACCCTTGGGTAACTGAAGAAATACTGAATTTAATTGATGAAAGGAGAAAATATAAAAATGCAGTAAATGAAGCTGGCAAAAAGGAATACAAACGACTCAAAAATGAGATTGACAGGAAGTGCAAAATGGCTAAGCAGGGATGGCTAGAGGACAAATGTAAGGATGTAGAGGCTTATCTCACTAGGGGTAAGATAGATAATGCCTACAGGAAAATTAAAGAGACCTTTGGAGAAAGGAGAACCACTTGCATGAATATCAAGAGCTTTGATGGAAACCCAGTTCTAAGCAAAGAAGGGAAAGCAGAAAGGTGGAAGGAGTATATAGAGGGTCTGTACAAGGGCGATGTACTTGAGGATAATATTATGGAAATGGAAGAGGATGTACATGAAGATGAAATGGGAGATATGATACTGCGTGAAGAGTTTGACAGAGCACTGAAGGACTTAAGTCAAAACAAGGCCTGCGGAGTAGACAACATTCCATTAGAACTACTGACAGCCTTGGGAGAGCCAATCCTGACAAAACTCTACCATCTGCTGAGCAAGATCTATGAAACAGGCGAAATACCCTCAGACTTCAAGAAGAATATAATAATTCCAATCCCAAAGAAAGCAGGTGTTGAAAGATGTGAAAATTTCTGAACTATCATTTTAATAAGTCACAGCTGCAAAATACTAACGTGAATTCTCTACAGACGAATGGAATACCTGATAGAATCCGACCTCGGGGAAGATCAGTTTGGATTCTGTAGAAATGTTGGAACACGTGAGGCAATACTGACCCTACGACTTATCTTAGAAGAAGAAGCATTTGTAGACTTAGAGAAAGCTTTTGACAACGTTGATTGGAATACTCTCTTTCAAATTCTGAAGGTGGCAGGGGTAAAATACAAGGAGCGAAAGGCTATTTACAATTTGTACAGAAAGCAAATGGCAGTTATTAGAGTCAGGGGGTATGAAAGGGAAGCAGTGGTTGGGAAGGGAGTGAGACAGGGTTGTAGCCTATCCCCGATGTTATTCAAACTGTATATTGAGCAAGCAATAAAGGAAACAAAAGAAAAGTTCGGAGTAGGTATTAAAATCCATGGAGAAGAAATAAAAACTTTGAGGTTCGCCGTTGGCATTGTAATTCTGTCAGAGACAGCAAAGGACTTGGAAGAGCAGTTGAATGGAATGGATAGTATCTTGAAAGGAAGATACAAGATGAACATCAACAAAAGCAAAACGAGGATAATGGGATGTAGTCGAATTAAGTCTGGTGATGCTGAGGGAATTAGATTAGAAAATGAGACACTTAAAGTAGTGTTGTGTACATACTTCGCGTAGTCAGCGCGTACACAACTTTCCTACTAGAGCGCGCCCCGCTAAGCACAACAGCGCAGGTGCAGCACTCGTCCGTCTCCATTCTACGAGATGGCGTTGTCTTAGAGACAGACCAAATTCTGCTTCCGCCGGTCCGCGTATTAATATGTAACACAGCCAATAAGATTGCTGCTAACATAGAACCTGTTCTCCTCGCAGATCACACTTGCGCAGTGATGCCTGAACGCTCGAGTTATTATAACAAGTGTACAGACCTCCGATTAGTCAGTCCGCATGAGTCTGCATTTGCCTGTACCAGTCTATAGTCTAGTTTCAGTAGTTACTGGGAGATGAAGAAGCTTGCACAGGATAGAGTAGCATGGAGAGCTGTATCAAACCAGTCTCAGGACTGAAGACCACAACAACAACAACAACAAATAAATTCAATTTTCTTGTCTGTTCCGTAGCTATATGTCTTATTTATGTGTAAAATTTGTAGGAACAATCTAAAGAAATAACTTAAAATTGTAAGATTGAAATAAACAAATTACACACTTTTTGCACAAAAAGGGAAATAAATGGAATAAAAATAAAATTTGTTAAAACCTATGGCTGGAAAGGGTAGTTAGCATGCCCTCAAACAGCTTGCTCCTCCCCTCTGTGGAGGAGATGGGAGACGGGGGCGGAAGGCGGAAGGATCTTAATGTCCTTACCTTGAATTTTCGGAGAGGGGGGGACCTTGGATACCTCTGGAGCAATTTACGTCTGCTAATAGTAATACAAATAAGATACAGTGTTAAGCCATGTTGTTAATGACATGTCATATCCACAGTTCTAAATATGTGTTACTCAGTGAATGTAGTTGATAGTTTTTTATCTGTGTTATTTCTCTGAAATAACATTGTTTCTTAAAACAGTTAAGAATATCAGTTAATTGATGGACAACCTGTAGCTTGTCACCTTTGTTATACCTCAGGAAAATGAAGAAAAGTGGCGGAATAAATTTATAAGCTTTTGAAACTTTAGGAAAATACTCATATGAGATATAGTAGTGAGAAACATGAAAGTTCCCTCCCCTAGTGGACGAGCATCTGCCCCACCCATTAATTCACAATATTGTTCACAGTTTAAATTTAAAAACTGAGTGCACAACACATGTGACACTTATATGCTAAATTGTTCTGTATGTCAAAATTTTACATTGGCCAAACTTGTAGCAATTTCAACACATGATAACATGAACACACGGATGGTTTCAGTCTCAACATTCTAAATAAGTCAGCTTTCACTACTCACTTGGCCCAACACAGATAAGCGTTGAAGAAAACTTAGAGATATATTTTGCTGTTAAAGGAGTACAGATTTTTTTTTTTTAGAGGAATTAGAAATATGCAACCACTTTCACAAAAACCTGACTGCATACTGAATGATCAACTGGAATTATAAGACCAAGAGTATCTCCAAAATTTGATACAACTCCTCTAATTAGAAATAATAAGAATTTTCTTTCTGATAATTTATTCGCCGTTATCCACACCTTTCAAACCTAAATAACTAAATGTCTAACTGTATAAAATTATCTGTAGTATAAATAAGTACCTTTGAAGTAACTCCAGAAGTGTGCCACATCTGTGTAGACACACACACACACACACACACACACACACACACACACACACGGACCAGAACTCGACCACGGACTTACCACTTATCACAAGTGGTCACTGTACTATGCAAGTCCAGGCACGACTCACTGCCAGACCCAAACTTCCATATGTCATCACTCATGTTGCTACAACCTGTACTTTTACGTCCATTATGTATATTCCTCTACAGGAGAGACATTGTACATGGGAGTTGCTTGTCCGGTGTTGGAGGATAAATATGATATTGCAGCGCCTGTGTTATTCCGAATTATGATGCATATGGAAGTTAGGGTGTGGCCATAAGTTGTGTTTGGATAGCCAAATGGTTAGGTGACCACTTGCAATAAGCGAGAAATCCGAGTTCAAGTCCTGGTTGGGCACACATTTTCACTGTCATCATTCCATTATACAGCAGAGACTGCTTTCAGCAGGGCAGCGGCCTGGACTTCATGTTTACATCCCTGCCACGTTAGCACACATGTGGTGTTGTTGCAATTTATAGCCGACTCTATGCAGCTTACTTCCTCTGATGCACCATGACGTTGACAACGAAGATCGACATTGACATTCAGTTTTATGGTCGACTACGCGCAACCGAAAGCATTAGACTACGAAGTATTTCGCGATGGAGTCCTTGCATAAAACGTTCTCAGTTTACTTGCCGCGTCAAATTTGGATAAAATCCCGAGCTTTCGATGACTACATCTGTCATCTTCGTCAGGGGTAAAACTGACTGTCGTGGACTGGTGAGGCTTCCGCTTTTACAAGCGGTGGATGGCTTCTCATTGGCTGGATGACGTCACAGTGAAAACGGCGGGTACAGAGGTGGCGGCCTCTATGTTATTGTTAAATAAACATGAGATTCTGTTCGATGAAACAAATACTTGCTCACGCTTCAAACTATTGGGACTAATTTCAACTGCATTCCTGATGACAGAATATGTGAAAATAATTTCAGCAGGCTCCGGATATGCACTCAGCAATGCATGGAAGCGCGCAGTTGATAAAGAAAGAGCGCAGAGGGAGACTTCTTACATTCCTTGCAGATCTCTGCCTGTTGAGATGGATGGCACTGCAAGCAACGCTGGACAAAGCATGCAGACAAAATCTATGGACATAGAGGCCGCCACCTCCCACTGTTTTCACCGTGACGTCATCCAGCCAATGAGAAGCCATTCAGTGCTTATAAAAGCGGAAGCCTCACCGGTCCATGACAGTCAGTTTTACCCCTGATGAAGATGACAGAGATAGTCATCGAAAGCTCGGGATTTTATCCAAATTTGACACAGCAAGTAAACCGAGAACTTTTTATGCAAAAGCATTAGACATTGAACAGTTTTTACGAAGTGATGTTCACTTCGATTATCACGACCTAACACAGATTTACCTTTCCATCGTGAGCAGTGTGGTCTACATGGAACTTGTGAGTGACGCAACTTGTGAAAAGTTCTCAAAAGGACGAGCAACCTTCAGTTCAGCCCCATTGGCCATGTGAAAGCGGAACATTTTGATCTAGGCCAGAGGGTGGTCTGTGTGTTCAAGTTGCCAATTGAGGTGCTAGCAGAGATGGTGATCACAGCATTGAGGTTCTGTGGCACTGTGATAAGACATATGCTGGAAAGATGGGCACACTATACCATGTACCCCATTCTGAAGGAGTACACCAGCTGCACATCGACCTTACTAACATTGGCGGATGCCACGCCGTTGTAATTTCCAACAGCCAACCAAAGACTTGTTAGCAAGATGGACAAGTGGGACTTCTCAGATCAACCTGTATGCAATGTCACATCACGCAATTGCTGACGGGGTGAGGAGAAGATGTCACCCAACCTAACCATGCTCCAACTGACTTACATGGGGGTCCTTGAAACTGCTCCATCTGATTGGCCACCAACAGAAGTGTTGCCTTGAGTTGACACTGAGCAGCTTCTGATGCTGTGACAGGGCACTACAGATGGACATTCTGCACTGTCAGAACAAGCCCCGGCATCAGCTTTGCAATGCAAGGAGGGAACGGCCCTCCAGGAGAGTTTGGCTACTGTAGACTTGGTGGTGATAACTGCTTTTCTTCCTAATGGCAACAACCCCCAGTGTTAGTCGATACATACGTGTCAAAAAACAATGGGCTCCAAAGTGACAGAAGAAATGTCGACTGGCTCTATCCTATACCTGCAGCAGAAAGTTAACAGAAGACAAAGATCTCAATGGTGATGACCTTTCCCAGTAGGAAGATATGATTGTCAGTTCTGCTGACAGGATTCGATCAGTAGCAGATTCGAATGAGATCTCTCATAGTGCCACACTTCTGGATGAAGGGCAGCAGAGGGATTCAGTATCTGATTCAGTCACGACTGTATAACAACCTTCAGCTACCCCATTAATTCTGAGCGATGTTTGTCAGCCCACACGGGCAGGCTTACATTGCAATGTTGGGGATGTGATGTCTGTTGCAGTGGCTGAAGTGGTTGCAGTTGCTTCACATCACAACAGTTATACGCCAGTGAACATAGGAGGAGATCCATTGTTGACAGTGGGGCCTTCTTCCAGTCTCCCAACACGCACCAACAATACCTCCTCCCAATGCCAGACCTACCGGATTGGCACCATCAGTCTCATTTCCAACTGTTCTATGGTCAAGCTGCAGATATTTTAAGATTTCTTGTGTGTTGCAGATCTCTTACATCACACTCCTCCAGGACGTGTGCATCGTAAAGTTTCCGTCTATTCCTGGATATGACATTTATAAGTGCAGTGCACAGATAATGGCAGTGGTATGGTCGTTCCTGTGAAGGAAGGCATCGTGATCTGTGGTGTGACCTATTGAACATCAGCACAAAGACTTGGTATCACATACCAGGGCGTCGGGATTGTGAATGTGTATGCCCTCCATCTTGTATGTACAAGAGGAGAGACAGCTTCGGATTTTATGTGGAGGAGGTTGCATCCTTATTGGAGGGATGCTACAATCGTATCATCCTAGGGGCGACTTCAATCTTGTCCTGTCACCACAGGATCAAATATCACACTTCAGCACATACAGAGAACTGCAACGCTTGGTGTAAGACCTTCACCTTGTCGACACATGGCAGAGTATCCACATCAACAGACACAGCTACACGTGTTACCAGGCCTTGCGTGAGTCACCTTGAGTGGGTCTAGGTCTCCCAAAAACCTATGGTGGCAACGCTTTATGTTGGGATGTGGCCAGCAGCCTTTACAGATGATAATGCCAACCTCTGCACCATCTCCCTCCACAGAGGGAGTACTTGGAAGGTGAACATAGCACTCCTGGAAGATCCAGAGTGTCAGCAGAAGTCATTGTAGACCTGGAGGGACTCAGAGCCACCACTGGATCATGGAAAGAAAAGTCAGATGCCACCTCTATTGTGTAGCACCTGCATTGTGGCATCTGAAGATGAATTACAGTCGAGGGGCTGTTGGTTGGCAATAACACATCATAGAATATCTGCTGCAGGAGATTGCAAGCAATCTCCAGATGTCATCCACCCAACCTTCATCATCAAGACGTCAGGCTAAGATCACAATGCTTACATGTTGTCTCCTGGGCGCACACTCCGTCATGACTAGCTTTGGCATGAACCACCAGCCATGCACCTCATTATCCATTAACGTTGCAGAGCAATGCTCTCTGTGCAGGATGTGTCAGATGTCCAGCTCCTGATGGCCCAAAAGGATATTTCCGAAGCCTTCTTGGATCACTACCAGTGGTTCTACATTGTGGAAGACCAGGATGGGGATTAAGTCTTCTGCTTGCTACCTTGTATCCTTAATGTCAATGCCGCGGCAACATTCACAGACCCCATAATGGTGGAGGATATCATCGATGCCCTGAGGAAATGGGCCCAGATGGTCTGCTGAAATGAGTTCTATCATACATTCCATGACATTATGATGCCCCAATGGGTTACGATATTCCAAGAACTGATCGACCCTGCAGTTCAGTTGCCACCTGCCTTTGTCGACAGAGTCCTTGTATCAGTCCGCATGCCATTTACTGGATGGTAAGTTTACCATTACTAGCCTTTTATGCTGAACAGCAATTCAAGATATTTACAAGAATTCTGGCTGCCAAAATTCAGAATGTCCTGCACCGTGCCCTTCTCTCAGTGTACAGATGGTGGTCAGCAATTACCACTATGTCATCACACTGGCAGAGGCATGTCCTGTGAGTAGAGCCTTTGTGTCTGTGGACTGACCACACTTTTGATAGCATATGCCACGATTATCTTGAGGAGGTGCTGCAACAGCTGCATTTGCCGTAGGCCTTCATAAACAGTCATGCATTTTCTGTGTGGTGCAACTTCACAGGTTACAATCAGTTGTCATATCTCTATCACCTGCTCTGTGAGACAAGGTTGCCCCTATAAGTGGTTATGTATGCCATTGCCATAGAGCCACTGTTCAATGGAATATGATGCTGATGCCAGCTGCAGGGAGTTCCATACCTTTTGTCTCCCAAGCATATGTGGACAGTCTTTTATTTTAAGTGTGTTCGCCAGCTGCTATTGTAAGGTCACTGGACTGGATTGCCCAATACAGTGCCATAGCCGGAAGCTGCTTGAACTTGGGGAATTTGAAGTGATGGTAATCAGCAGCAGCTGACCAGAAGGGAAATTGGCCCGCATCCACTTTGGGATACTATGAAATGTTTGGTGTTATCTTTACATGAGACACTCATGCCTTACCTGTAGTCATCTAATACAACACATACATACAGATGTCTGTAGCAACTTGCTGCAATCTTTGAACATGGTACACTCGGTGGCTTATATTGAGATGTATCTGGCAAGATGATACTTTTGGCCATGGTCCTCCTGATGGTTGGTTGGTCGATTGGTTGATTGGGTTTGAAGGGACCAAACAGCAAGGTCATCAGTCCCTTGTTTCAAAGGCGGTCAATTTGGATGGATTTACGTCTCAGAAGAGTCATAACAATAAAAGGTAAAAGGCTAAAAAATTTAAAGTGCTGCCGTGTTGTCGATGGTGAAAACAAAAGGAGGGAATTAAGCAAGTGGGCAACCCCAAGGCTATGTTAGAGGCAAGAAATATCCCACCTGTGATGCAGTACAGGCAAGAGCACCAGCTATTCAAAAGCATTCAACCTCTAGAATGTAAAAGTGTGTATTGTGAAAAGGAGTCTAACCAAATCTAAAAGGTGATGAAAACAGAGCAAATGGGAGAGAAAAGAGGATCTTGGCCAGGGAGGGGAGTCGGGAAGCTCCAAAACACAGCTTACAGTGCGACACCCCCAACCCTCACCGCCCTGCCCCTACTCCAGAGGGAGAATAAAAACCTTTGAACTGAAAATAAAAACCACTTTCACGGAGGAAACTGAGAACCAGTTCAACCATCCGGGAATCATCTGCGTACTAAGTACAGACTTCCCCGCACTTTACCTTTAATATTGGCAGAGCCAAAAGAAGGGGCATTCCACCAAAATGTGGGCTACTAACTGGAAGGCTCAACAACCACAAATTGGGGGTGGCTCATTATGCAAAAGAAAACCATGGGTCAGCCTGGTATAGCCGATGCAGAGACGACACAGGCTGGTAGAGTCCTTTCGGGAGAGGCAGAAGGAAGAACGCCACGGGACAGGTGTCACCCTCATTGCATGAAGTTTATTAGGCAGGGAGATAGCCTCCCAGGAGTTGGCCCATGATTGTGCGAAGTGGGATTTGATATGAAGCCGTAAATCCACTGCAGGAGGGGTTACAGAGAAGGGGTGTAAATGACTGCCCCCCCCCCCCCTGCCTCCCCAGCCAAACGATCAGCAAGCTCATTACCTGGGATACCCACATGGCCAGGGACCCAAAGGAAGTCAACGAAACAAGCAGCACGGCGAAGATCAGCGAGATGGTCATGGATGACCGAGACCAGGGGATGACACGAAAAACATCAGTCAAGAGCCTGAAGGCTACTCATTGTGTACGTACATAACAAAATGTGGTTGAGTTGGGAAATCGCCATCAATTCCACAGTAAACACCCCACATTCAGTTGGAAGGAGATGATATTCCATGCCAACAGAGGATGTGAAGGCAACCCCACACGATCAACATATTTAGAGCCATCGATGTAAAAAGCAACAGCATCCCGAAACTCCCATAAAATGTGGCGGAAAAAGCAACAGAACACCATTGGGGGGGGGGGGGGGGGGCGCCGAATCTTTTGGACCTCGGCGGAGATCCATCCGAATCTGGGGCTGAGGAACTAACCAAGGAGGGGTGTTGTGGAGGGATCGTGGGAGACAGGACAAAGAAGGAAGCTGAAAGTCACAGTGAAGAGACGCAAGGCGGATCCCAGCTGCTAACCCGCCCGAGGGCAGGAATCAGGTGAGTGACGTTCTTGGTCTGGGAACGGGATAGAATAGGAAGGATGAGTGGGAGAGGAATGGATAGCGATTGCATAAGAAACCAGAAGCTGGGACCGCCGAACAGATAGGGGGTGGGGGGGCATCCCAGCTTCAACGAGGAGACTATCAACAGGGCTAGTAGGGAAGGAAGGCACCGGTGGCCAAACAGATACCACTATGGTGGACCAGATCCAGGAGGCACAGTGTAGGAGCAGCAGCCGAACCGTAAACTTGACAATCATAGTCCAAGTAAGACAGCACTAAAGCCCGATAAGAGTGGAGAAGAGTGGAACGATCTGCACCCCAGGAGGTGTGAGCAAGGAAGTGACAAACATGGAGTTTACGGAAACATCTTATCTTCAGAAGTCCGATATGAGGCAGCCAAGTGATCCTGTTGTTGAAAAGAAGACCCAGGAAACAAAACTGTGCGAGGACAGGTAATCATTGTGCATTGAGATACAGCTCTGGATCAGAGTGGGCCATATTACGGTGACAGAAGTGGACCACCCACGATTTTAAAGGAGAGAATTGAAACTCGTGTGAGAGGGTCCATGCAGAAGCATGCCGTATAGCACCCTGGAACTGCCACTCTGCAGAGGCCATCGAAGAGGCATTAACCCAAATGCAGAAATCAGCCACAAACCAAAGGACCAACGGATGCCACAAGCCCATCTATAGCAATGAGGAAAAGAAGTACACTCAATACAGAACCCTGTGGGATGTAGGACATCATCAATACAACCAAACAAAGAGATAGAAAAAACGACCTGTGCAGTATATAGAGGCCAATCAGCACGTTGGAAAGACCAACAAGGTAACCTGCTCATCGGGGAGTGGGAAGGGAATGAGAGAATCAACGGGAAGGGGTCACTATCACAAAGGTCATCGTATGGCGACCAGTGTAATTAAGGGAGGAGGGAGGGAGAAGAAATGAAGATCAATGGCAGAAAAGGTACCTTCTTAATGACAGCTCCCCTACCCATTTCAGTACCATTCATGGTACAAGTTGTGTTCTGCAAGAAACTGGTCTATGAGGAGACCCCAACTAGATGGAAATTCACTGCCACACAAGGGATGATGAGCATTAAAATCCCTGAGAAGAAGGAAGTTGCTGAAGAAGGGCAGTTAAGGCAGCAGGTGTTGAGTCCTGTCAGGTGGGTGATAAATATTGCAAACTGTTACTTCAGAGAGCAAGTGGACCCTAACAGCAACCGCTTCCAATGCAGTTTGAAGAGGAATCCACATGCTAGCAACGTCTGTACGGACCAACGTACAAACTCCACCATGGGGCCAACCCCGTTTCAACAGAAAGCACGGAACCTACGGAGGGTCAGTGAGTGATCATCAGTAAAATGAGATTCCTGCAGAACCACACAAGCAGCAGAGGAAAACAAAATGAGGGATTTCAACTCCAGAAGGTGATGGTAATATCCATTACAATTCCATTGGATAGTCACAGAATGACGATTCAAATTGGGGGTGAACAGGCTAAAGCCACTCATGCAACTGGGTCACCATCTGTCACCAACAAGGAGGGGGGCGACATCCGTGAACAGCAGGTCAGAGTCAGGTTGTGAAAGTGGGGACAGGACTGCTGGTGACACCAGAGGCTCCTTGTCCTGGGACTTATGTTTCTTCTTCTTTTCTGTTTGAGATTGAGGGTGGCTGTGCTGCAAAAGGAAGCAAGCTGCAGCAAGATCTGGAACAGAAAGAGTGTGGGCGACCTGGGGGCCCACAGACTGTGGTTCTCATGGTGGTTGTGGTCGTCGTGTGGCAGCAGACCTTTTGCCTGGAAGGTGCTGGGAAGGGGGGGTCCCAGGAGGGGTCCCCTTGACCGGCAGACGCCGAAGAAGTGGACACTTCTCCAGCTGGGGAGGGGGAGCAGTGCCCGGAGGGGAGGATGTGGGAACCGCAGGGGAGGAGAGGAAGAGGGGAGGAGAGGGGTTCGGGACTGGGGTAAGGAAGGGGTGAAGATGTAACTAAAGCATAGCTAGACGTCATTGACAGAGGATGAAGATGTGCATACTTCTCACGTGCCTCAGTGTAGATTAGACGATCAAGGGACTTCTAAGAAGGGAAAGAAGATACAGGAGTGTAAGCCGGGCAATCTGGAAAACATGGAGAATGATTGCCATGACAATTAACACACTCAGGAGGGGGAATACAGGAACTCTCCTCATGGAGTGGACGTCCACAGTCACCAGAGAGAGGGGTCTGCAAACAGTGAGAAGACATGTGACCAAAATGCAAGCACTTAAAACATCTCATAGGTGGTGGGATGTCTGGCTTCATGTCACACTGATAAACCATAATCTTGACCTCAGGGAGGGTATCCCCTTCAAAGGCCAGGATAAATTCACCAGTATCAATGCAATTGTCCTTCAGGCCCTTCTGAAAATGCCGAACAAAGTGAACATGCCGAACAAAGTGAACACCCCACCATCCTAAATTGTCCTTAAGTTCCTCATCAGTTTGAAGAATTAGGTCTCTGTGAAAAATTACACCTTGAACCACATTCAAAGACTGGTGGGGGGTAATGGACAGAGGAATTGTGCCAAGATGGTCAAAGCACAAAGGCCACAGACTGGGCAGCTGAAGCAGTTTTGATCAACAACGGACCTGACCGCATCTTGCTCAGGAAGTCCACTTCGCCAAACTTGTCATCAATGTGTTCCACAAAGAATAAAGGTTGGGTATTGGTGAAAGTATCTCCATCCGTCCTGGTGCAAACCAGATAGCGGGGGAAAGGTTTCGCCCCTAGCCGACGAGCCTGACCATCCTCCCAGGACATAGCCATTGATAGGAGGGCCGAAGGGGCAGAAGAAACAGCACGAAAAGAATCACTTCCATTCAAAGAGATGGCTGTAAAGGATGGCCAGAGTCCTGGACCCATATGCGTTTCATTTGCATAGCATCCGCCCTGATACCACCCACTCCGATCAGGGGCTCTCCCCACAGGCACCACCCAGCCACAGCTAGGGCTGTCTGGCACATGGCCATTGCCAATGCTCCAGGATAACAAGCAACCACTCTTACGCTTACGTGAGGTGGTCACAGCTCAGGTATCAGAAGTGTGATCCCTGTGTTTTCAGGGAGCTCAGCCAAAGGGTACATAGCGACCCCACCACACGGGCTGGCTACCTTGCTGGCTATGTACCCTAGCATCAGACAATGACATAAAGGAAAAGGTGGAAGGAACGAGGAGGGCACACGCCCGAGACACTAGGTAAGGTGCTCTTCCCCAAATGGCTCACACTATGGAATAGAAATTTAGTAATGAAGGTCAAACCACAGAGAGGGCCCAGAGAATGCCAAAAGGATGAGGTAATTACTCAAAGAAACCAAATCTCAAAGCCAACATAACCAGGAGGATAGCGGGGCAACCTAAACAAGGACAGCAAGAGAGGGAGAGGGTAGAGAGGAAGGGGCAAGGACAGGAAAGGAGGGGAAGGGAAAAGAAATGCAGACCGGGACAGAAGGAAGGCTGCAATAGCTCGGGGCCCAGTGGTCACCACACACATACTCACGAAATGACCGTGAGCCCCCTGGGGGGGAGTGGGGTGCTCCTGATGCCAAGGTGATAGCCCACAGTTTACAAGCAGTCTTTGGTTCCTTTTCGAAAGAAGGAATGATTGTCAAAGTGCAATATGACACTCTTCCTACGACAGAGGGCAATCTCGGAACAGTCAATGTGTGGGTTAGGGCAGCTGCCTTATATGTTGCCACGATGATGTGGAACTACCGCCAGGACAGCTTCACAGGTACTTTGAACAACTGGCCACCTCCTCTCACAAACCACCCACTGCAGTGGCACATATTTTACCACCACTTTCTCACTTAAAGGAATTTTTTGTGGACTTCAGGTATGTCAACGCTGACCTGCTAAGTGAGTGAATGCAGAGGGACCCCATGATGTTAACTGCCATATGATGTGAAGTGTGACGTATAATTTTATATATATAAATTTTCGGTGCCTACGGTGTTACGTCTTTCAGTGTCGCACAAATTTTTATTTTTAAAGGGGATCACTTAAGACTATTTCCATGGGTTCGCCGCTCAAATTTCTCCCTCATATCACAAAATTGTTGTCTGATGTAGTACAAACTGAAAAAATAAATTCCTTTTAAAGCACAGTTTCGTATATAATTTATATTCAAAACCTTACACCTGTGTCACAGAACAAATCCTTCATCGAGAATACTTTACACAAGTTTAAGGGAAGAAATGCTTCCGATAGTTACTACAGTATTTAAAGAACATCAAAATATGAGCAGGCTGAAATTAACAAACAGTACATGAGACTATGTTAATCAATTCAACTGTAAAAAGCTAAGGAGCATATTATTAGCAAAATGAGAAATATGCAAAAGTGAAATGCCAAAATGAGCACTTCTCAATTGGGAGTAAATCAAAACAATCAGAATGACTGAAAGAGAGCACAATAACATGAGCTATAAACGAATAAGAGCTAAGCAAATAAGAGAATAGGCAAAAATGAGATTCCAACCGAATGAGCCTGGCTGAACTCTGTCGGCAGTTATGTACGGTTGCGCTAGTGGCAGCAACTCGCGGCCCGTACGCAACACGCACGCCTTCTATCACAATGCACTCTTAGTGCTTGCGGCGGCGTCTAGGTCTCATACGCAAGTTGTGCAATTGCTGTCGCAGGTCAACCCTTAATCTATGATGTTACAGAGGCATCTCAGAAACCCAACTGAAAGCTGTCTACCCTCTGTTACTTGGCCAGTGTTCTGGCATCTTGTGCATGGTTCTCTTAATTCCAATGCCTGGTATTTGGTGGTCAACCATAAACATATGAATCTCCAGAGAGACTGTTTCGTATGTATGGCTGATTCTCTGTTATGTCCCCAGTGCTGTCTATCTGATCCAGATGAAGACTGTCTGGAATATGGGTCCACTGTGGAAGTTGATGAGACTGTTGTAGGGTCCTTTGCTGAATGAAGTCCAAAATCAGTAACTTCAACATCTCTTCT